>NW_026991724.1:28665000-29087500 GCF_029215605.1 Mirounga angustirostris | reverse complement strand
CTGCCAATGGCCGGGTCTTCTTTGTTTAACACGGTTTGGGGGCTCTCGGCGTAGGCTGCACCCCGTACAGCACTGAACACTCCCTGCCCACTGGGAACTCATTTGGAAGGGACCCCAGTCTGCTGGAGACCTAATTTGGCTTTTTCCAAAGCCAGCTCCAGCCAGTTTTCTGGGCAAATTTCCCTCCTGAAGTTGCCCAAACAAATGGATTTATCATCCAACATGATGCCAGCATAGTAGCTCCACGAGCTAGAATGCAAGCATAAAATAAAATAAATACCTTTGGATCAAGGAGATGGCAAAGCATCTCTCTCTCTCTCTGGGGGTCCTTGCCATGACACCCTGGCAACCGAAAATGGCACAATGGAGTTTTTGAAGATTAATTTTTAAAGTGCAAAACAAATTCCATTATATGAAATCCTCCCATAATTTTAATTTCACAATGTATTTGTCTGTTGTTTTTAAGTGGAATAAATAAGTCAATTTGCAATCCAATTAGCTGTTTGAAATTTTAGCGATTGCAATTCACTGAGTTACAATTGGACATGCAAGGACATCTAGACGATGATGGCCACGTGGAATGGTATGGAACGACCACTCTGCTGGGCACCTACCATGGGCCAGATACTGTGCAAGGTGCTTTACTTACATCTGCCATCTTCCCTGCAACCCTGCAAGGTAGATATTGATGTCCACGTTACACAGATAAGGAAAGTGAGGTTCAGGAAGGTCAGGTGACTCGCCCAAAGTCACACAGCTGCTGCGTGGCAGAGACAGAACTCAAACCTACATCAATTTGGCTGCCAAGCTTGGGGAACCTCCACTTCTTGTTCTTCGGGTCACCAGCACTCAGATCCTGGATGGGTCAGTCAAGTTCGCCCGTTCCCCTCAGGGCTGGTGCCCACGTCTCAAGGATGGATGATTCATCGTCCTCTGTCCTACTCACTGCCCTCCTGTCAACCCCTAGCCGCTCAGATTGAAATGAACATCTTCTCCATTACTGGCCTCCAAACGCATCCCAAGTCCTTGCCCCCGATCCATTAGTGAGATGGAACTTTCTCTATGCACAAGAAAGAAATCAGCCTCCAGGTTTGGAGGTCTCTGACTCTTCAAATCAAAATATTCCCAGCCCGAGGGCCTCGAGGCAACAGTTCTGTCCCTTTATACCTTAAAGGAATTTGGGCTGCAACTTTTTCCGTTTTGTGTTTGAATTCTACAGGGAAGGTGAGCCAACGATCAGACCATCTTTCTTCCTTAAAATAGGTGCTGTAAGTGGCCATTCTAGCTTCTTGCTCAAGGTGGTGCTGGGAAGCACAGATTAAGCACAGCAGAGCAAGCCCTGAGTGAAGTATCAGGATTTCAAGGATGGATTTCGGTGTTTTTAAATTCCTAGATCATAGTGTAGATTTAAAGCCTTAGCTGTAGCCTTTCTTCTTTCATAGAAAACCTCAAATGTTTATCTGCAATTTGCCCAGATTAGGCTTTTAAAAAAGCATTGTTGTTGGTTGTACTCTGACAATAAAGCTGGGCGTTTTTGACCTTCATTCCGCAACTTGACTTCAATATCTGCTAATTCCTTTTTATAAAACAAATTGCATCAACAGCGTTCGCATTTAACCAACTGCAGCTTAAATTGTTTTGTTCTCTTTCATAAGTTCCTTCTCCAGATTAAATACTGCTGCACCCAACGAACTGCTCTCGGCTGAAGTGGGAAAGCGTGATTTGATTAGCATCGATTCTGGAATCGGGTAAGTACTGTATCAGTGTCCTCTCTAGAAAAGAGGTGACGTGTCATGGGATATTAAGAATGGCCATTTAATGTAAAACT
Organism: Mirounga angustirostris; assembly: GCF_029215605.1. Classification (NCBI taxonomy): domain Eukaryota; kingdom Metazoa; phylum Chordata; class Mammalia; order Carnivora; family Phocidae; genus Mirounga; species Mirounga angustirostris. The sequence goes on along the minus strand of NW_026991724.1, from coordinate 29,085,672 downwards.
CAGATAATACATGAGTTAAATGGAGAAAATGAGAGAAAGCTTTTAAGCATTCTCCCAAGACGGATTGCAGAATAATATTATTGTACACGGAAGGGGGGCTGAGTGACACCGTTGGGAGGCCATTACAGAAGTAGGGTTTAAAATCATTATGGCGAAAAGCATTTCAAAGCTGCAGCGAGACAACAGCAACACATAATGAATTATCAATAGAGAGCTGGTGATTTGGTTATATTACAATACGAACAGAAAACTTCCTGTTACATAATTTTAATCTGCCACTCTGATAAATGGCTTGAGGAGGGAGCCCCATTTCTGTTGTGAGCAATGGGAGTGGGGGGTGGGGAGGGGGAGAGGATGAACACAAGAGTCACCAGAGAACATTTCAAATTAAGTATTTGGTGATCCAGGGCGCCTGGGTGGCTCAGTTGGTTAAGCGACGCCTTCAGCTCAGGTCATGATCCTGGAGTCCCGGGATCAAGTCCCGCATCGGGCTCCCTGCTCGGCGGGGAGCCTGCTTCTCCCTCTGACCCTCCCCCCTCTCATGTGCTCTCTCTCTCTCTCTCTCAAATAAATAAATAAAATCTTTAAAAAAAAAGTATTTGGTGATCCAAGGATTCAACAAACACCCGAGCTCCAGGATTCACCTGAAAGACACCTATTTCTGAATGTCACGCTGAACGAGAGGCTTGACATAATCCGTCTCTTAATCCAGGGAAACTGTATTTACAAAAACCAGTGGCTGGCTCTCACACCAGAGTTTATGAGTTTGAGTTTTGAAATACTGCCTAAAAATTGTATTTATCTTGATTAATGAGGATTTTGGTGCCCCTTTCAACTTTGCTCCCCAGATGTATGTCTCTTGCCCCATCCTAGTCTGGTCTTGCTGCCTGTAAAACAGCAAGGTAGGCAATGTTATCCCGAGTTCACAGCCTGGGAAGCTGGGGTTTGGAGAGATTTTATGACTTAGGTTCATGGTTTGTAAGTGGTGGAGTTGAGATTCACATCCGTGTCGGACTCAAAATCCCAGCAACTTTCTACTTAACCGCGCTATCCGTGTGTGTGTGTGTGTGTGTAGTTAAATCTTTCCTCTCCAGTATTACCACCCCAATTATAAAATTCTTTATAGAGTTGCAAAATACTATTTGCCTCACTGCCTAATCCTAGGATAAGGGAAATATTTTACTATTTCACTTCTAAAGGCGATTTGATATTTTCTAAGAGGAAATGTTCTATCTTTTTATTGAAATATTATTGACATATTAATTTTGGGTGTACAAAGTAACGATTCAATATTTGTATATATTGTGAATATCTTCATGTAATGAGAATTTCCAAGATCTACTCTCTTGACAACTTCAAATACACAATACAGTATTATTAACTATAGTCACCTCGCTATCCATAACATCCCCAGGACTTATTTATTTCATAACTGGAAGTTTGTATCTTTTGATGACCTTCACCCATTTTGCGCCCCCACTCCCTCCCTCTGACAACCTCCAATCTGTTCTCTGTATCCATGAGTTTGGGTTTTGTTTTGTTTTGTTTTGTTTTCAGATTCCATGGGTGAGTGAGATCAAATGGTATTTGTCCTTATCTGTCTGACTTATTTCACTTACCATAATGCCTTCAAGGTCCATCCATGCTGTCCTAAATGGCAAGATTTCATTCTTTTTTATGGCTGAGTAATATTCCACTATGTATATATCCCACATCTTCTTTACTCATTCATCCATCAGGGCATCCTTAGGTTGTCCCCCTGTCTTGGCTCTTGTAGATAATGCTGCAGTGAACATGGGGGCGCAGATATCTTTTGGAGTTGGTGTTTTCATTTCCTAAATAAGGTACCAGAAGTGGAATTGTGCTTCATGTGCTTTTGAGTTTTGTAGCATGGGTAGGAGCTAGCTATTTAAATCAAGACAAGACAAATGTTTGGGACAGGGTCTGGATTAACAGGCTCTCATCCTTGTTTACGTCTGACCTGGAGATCCCCCTCCTAAGAAGTCACCCATGACTACACTCAGTGTTGGAGGAAGCAGCAGTGTTGGTGAAAGGAAAACATGGGAGAAACCAGGAAGAAAAGAGAACCAATACATTCTGGAATATTATGCAGCTCTTAAAATGATAGACTAGATCTACAGGTGTCGATGTAATAAAATCTACAAGATAAATTATTTGCTTTTAAAAGTCAAGAGCCACAATAGTGTATATTTTGGAATTATTTTCAAAAGGACACACACACAATTATATGTGTATACACACACACACATATATATACACACATATATATCTTACATGCTCATATGTGCATGGAAAAGTCTTAGAGGCCTACATATGAAACTGATGAAACTTATTATCGCTGGTGAGGTCTGGGAGTTTCAGATGGAAGGAAACACGTGTCATTTTATTGCCAATTTTTGGGAGCAGGGAGCCCGATGCGGGGCTCGATCCCAGGACCCTGGGACCATGACCTGAGCCGAAGGCAGGTGCTTAACGACTGAGCCACCCAGGCACCCCTGATTGTTATTTTCTTAATTATGCTGCTCTAGATTATCTCAATGTTTCATAATAAACATATATCATTTATAATCTGAAAGTGGTGTTTAAAATGTTATCGTCTGTAACAATTAATGACAGGCATGGCACAGATTTTTAAAATAGCAGCTTTATTGCAATATATTTCACATATCATAAAATTCACTCACTTAAAGTGTACGGTTCAGTGGTTTTTAACTTTTTTTTTTTTTTAAGATTTATTTATTTATTTGAGAGCGAGCGAGAGCACCAGCAGGAGGGACAGAGGGAGGGGGAGAGAGAGAATCTCAAGCAGACTCCCCGCTGACTGTAGAGCCCAACGCAGGGCCCAATCTCATGAACACGAGATTATGACCTGAGCTGAAACCAAGAGTCGGACGCTAAACCAACTACGCCGCCCAGGCGCCCAAGTTTTTAACATTTTCAGCATTGGGCAATCATCACGGAAATCTACTTTAGAACATTCTCATCACCCCAAGAAGAAACCTCAAACTCACCAGTAATCACTCCCCATCATCTCCACCCCCACCCCAGTCCTTGGCAAATACTCGTTTATTCCCTGTCTCCATAATTTGCCTATCCTGGACATTGCATATACATGGAATTGTAAAATATTGGGTCTTTTGTGTCTGGCTTCTTTCACTTCGCACAGTGTCCTTAAGGTTCACCCATTTGTAGCAGGCATCAGTACTTTGTTCCTTTTTGTGGCTGAATAATATCCTATTGCGTGGTTATACCGCATTTTATTTCTCCAGTCATCAGTCGATGGACATTTGGATTGTTTTCACTATGGGGCTATTAAGAATAATGCAGTGATGAACGTACCACTTTGGGGATGGATGGAATTGCTAGGTCATATGGTTGTTCTATGGTTGACATTTTCAGGAACCACCCAACTGTTTTCCAAAGTAGCTGCATCATTTTACAACCCAAATCCCAGTCACTCCGTGCCCTTGCCAACACACGTCAGTATCTTTTTAATACCAATGTGTTTTTAAATATTACATAAATAATACATGGATGCATTTAAAAAAAAAAAAGTCAGAGTGAACTGTAATTCCGCACAGAGCTGAATGGGGAAGTTCACTCTTCACCATGCTGTCCATCGTGCTTCCCTCCTTAGAGGTGAACACAATTTTGTTCACATCCTTCTAGTAACTTTCTGCCTTTTTCTTCAGATTGATATACATATTGATGATAAAAACATCTCCTGTTTTTACACAAATGCAATTCATACTACACGTATTATGATTTTCTTGGAGATTACTAAATATATAATAATTATAAATCACTTATGTTACTTTTTTTAAATGCCCTTTACCTTGCTCTCAGAACACAGAGCCTAGATTTTTTCAAGGGTGACCCCTGGGCTTACTTTATAGCACAGCCGGTTGCCTGGAAGCCTGCAATCCCCTTTATGCCCCTCTTCCTACCTCGGCTCCCATACGATTTTCTTCAAGTTTAACGATGATCGTAGAGTCAAACCTATTGAGAGCAATGACTCTGCCATGTACAAGTTCAGTGGCCCTGAATCTGGCCTCAGTTTCCTCATTCGTAAAATGGGGATAAAAGCAACACTCCCAGGTTGTTGTGAGGATTAAATGAGGTCATAAAGGGAGAGTACTCCACTGTGCCTGGCATTCATGCTATTAACCATATACACGCAGTCTAGAAAACCAGCCAGCAGAGAAACCAGTTTCTTCAGTGTAATTCTCCCTGCCGTTAAGCCGTCTGGCCAGTAAATCAGTTCCATGTGTATTCCTCAGGAGCTCCCAGCCCAGGGAATTAAGATCTCCACCTTGGGGAGTTGGGTAGGGCCGCACCCTTAAGCCTAACTCTTTTGATTGAAAGAAAATTGCAAAATGAATGGTAATCACAATAGTAGATCATTATGCATTGTATCCAAGCTGGACCATGGCAAAGGATATTGATATAGCCACAAAAATGAGCTCAGGTCCAGAGGCCAAGCTCCTGAAAGAGTCAGGCTGGGGGGAGTGTGAATTGCCATCTCACAATTGAAAACATCACCGCCTGCATCAGGATCCCATTGTTTCCCTGGAGCAACGGAGAAGGCTGATCTGTGAGCATTTGCTGAAGAAAAAGAATGGCCCATTGGTTCTCCGTTGACACTTCTCATCTCTGGGATTTAACCCGACCCCACTTACTTTATTTTGGGCTGTTCAGTATATAAACAGTGATTGTTGGGCCCTGTAAAAGCAATCAATAAATATCTGCTGAATTGTGTAGAATCAGTTGAACTCTTATTACTCTTTTATTCCCAAAGCTAAGCGCTAGCCCCTTTGCAAACACTCGTTGTATATGCTAAAGAGTCTGGAACATTTAATGAACCATTAGTTTGAAACCGGACCTGCCAACTTGGGGAAAATTATGGATCTGCTGGTCATTAATGGGCAAGAATTGGTTGAGAAATATCAGCCATGATTATGGGGCTTGGTTGCAAGAGAGAAGAAGCTGCGTTCAGCTCTGATTGATCCCATCCTCTTCTGTGGCTTATCTGAATGCCGGATCTTAGACATCTCTGAGAAGAAGAATCTTCCAGCAACCAGGATACTGGGCTTCTCCTGGCTCCTGTCTTCTCAGGGAATATTCCGCTTAGCTTGCCAGTGCAAACCCTGAGGATCCCATGAGGAGCTGTAAGTTCACACGATTTCTACACTCTTTCATCCCTATTTCAAAACAGAATTCCATTTTGTTTGTTATTGCCTGAATTAAAATTTGCCCTAATTTACTTTGCTGGTTATCATACATTAAAAATCAAAACCACTTTCCTATTGTTTAAAAAAAAAAAAAGGCAAGAGGAGAGAAGAAACTTAATGGTAAGATCAGGTTCCAACTGGTACATTTGTTTATTTGCTGTAAGATAATCAGGCTGTCAATTTCACAGACTAGTGAAGGCACATGTGTAAAGTTGAGGGATGGAAGAGAGCCAGGTCATACGAGTCCCCTTGTACTCCTTAGCCAGACGATAGAACGAGAAAGGGATCGACTATCATCAGTCAGGCTAGGCGAGGCTGCAGTAACAACCAACTGCAAGATCTCAGCAAAAGGTGATTTCATACTAATGCTACATATCTATGTCATGTCAGCAGGGGGCTCTGCTCTAATCACTCAGAGACCCATCCACCATGACCACCTCAGCAGTGCGAAGGGAACATGGGAAGCAAGGACTGTACCTGCTCTCAAGTCGTCCTGCCCGGAAGTCACTTCTGCTCACGTTTCAGTGGCCGAAGCAAGTCACGGGGCCATGCTAACTGCAAAGAAGACAAGGAAACATAGTAGGAAGTCAGGAAGAAGGAGAGCCAGATATATTTGTTGAACGGCAGAAATGACTATCCCAGACCCCAAATGTACAGGGCACAGCACGAAAGAGTCTGTAAATACCTCGATGTGAGGGAAACCTGCATCTAGGAGGGGAGCTGAATGTGGAACATACCCTCCCTAGCTCAACTTCATGCAACTCCTTTCTTGCACCAAACCCCACTCCCGCCCCTTTCTTGTCCTTCATCCAGCTCTTTATTCTCTCACCCCACCTATTCCCGAATGTACAGAGCACTTGTTATGGTGGTCTACCATGGGTTGAGATGCGGAGGGGAGATGAGGATGCGTCTCACGCCAACCTGAAGGGTCTCCTACTTCGGCATGAACAGTCTGAATACCCCAGGGCTCTCTGTCTCCTCTGACCTTCTGAAGGTTAAAACCACAAACTTCAAAATACCTATCTGTCATAGGACTGGTATTGAGAATATATATAGCACTCCTCCAATTCAAAATCAAATAAACAAACAACTTGGTTTTTTTTTAAGGACAAAAGACTTGAACAGAAGTCTCATAAAGTGTATGAGAATTCATGAATACCCATAAACACGTGAAGGGGTGCTCGACGTCATCAGTCACCAGGAAAAGGCAACTTGAAATGAAAATCAAAGAGCTACACTACACATCACTAGAATGGTTAAAACTAAAAAGACTGACAACATTAAGTGTTGGTGAGGATGTGAAACGATTGGAACTCTCACATCGTTGATGGGAGCAAAAAATGGTACTATCACTTTGGGAACGTGAGGCAGTTTTTTATATAACTGAACATAGAGCAATCCCGTAACACAGCATTCTGGTGCTGGGTGTTAATTAAGCCAAGAGAAATACAAGCATATATCCATCGAAAGTCTTGGGCAAGAATGTTTACAACCACTTAATTCATAATAGTAAAAAATCTGGAAATAGCCTGGGTTCAGACATAGGAAAATGGACAGACAAACTGAGATATAGTCCTATAGTGGAATTCAGCAAGAAAAGGGACCAGACTATGGACACCTATAATAACACGGATGCGTCTCAAAAACATTATGCCGAATGAAAAAAGCCTAAGACAGATACACTGTCTGAGCTCATGTTTCAGAAAGTTCTAGAACAAGCTAAATGAATTCATAGTGGGGCAAAAAAAGTTGGAAGTGTTAGCTGCTTCTGTGCTACGGAAGCAGGAACTTTAACGGGAGACAGTAACGTGCAATATCTTTTTTTTTTAAGATTTTAAAAATTTATTTATTTGACAGAGAGACAGATATAGCGAGAGAGGGAACACAGCAGCGGGAGTGGGAGAGGGAGAAGCAGACTCCCCGCGGAGCAGGGAGCCCGATATGGGGCTCGATCCCAGGACCCTGGGATCATGACCTGAGCCAAAGGCAGATGCTTAACGACTGAGCCACCTAGATGCCCCATGTGCAATATCTTTTTTTTTAATTAATTAACTTTTTTAAAGATTTTATTTATTTATTTGAGAGAGAGAGAATGAGAGAGAGCACATGACAGGGGGAGGGTCAGAGGGAGAAGCAGACTCCCTGCCGAGCAGGGACCCCGATGCGGGACTCGATCCCGGGACTCCAGGATCATGACCTGAGCCGAAGGCAGTCGCTTAACCGACTGAGCCACCCAGGCGCCCCTCCATGTGCAATATCTTGATAGGGGACGTGTGTAACAAGTATATGTATGCATTTGTCAAAAACTTATGCATTGTTGTGCTTAAGATGTGTGCATTTTAGAGATGAAAATTTTATCTTAGAAAAAGCTGTCAACAAATATTAAACCCTAGTTAAAGTTACACAGGCTGATACCTTTCGGGGTAAAACGTACCTGTATCCACAACTTACTTTGAAACGCACACCTAGAAAAACAAATAAAATGGCTTGATGAGTGGTGAGTGGATGGATACGTAATAAAGCATATATAACGAAATATTAATTCTATGATCTAGGTGGTGGGTATATGGCTGTTTGCATAGAATTCATTCAGCCCTTTTATATGGATGCCAAAATCCCCAAAGGTTCTGGAGCTCAGTCCTGCTGGATTCAAGGCACGGCTCCTCCACTTACCTGCTGTTGGCCCTTGGTCAAGTTTCTTACCACATCGAGTCCCGGGTTTTCTTGATAGCACCAACCTCCTGGCCTGGTGGCGAGCACTAAAGGGGATGAAGCTTGCAACATCCCTCATCCCTAATAAATGCCGAGGACTGTTACTTTAATTATTTTTATCATTATTCCTGTTATTTTAATTATTATTTTCATTACTATTCCCTTGTTAGTTCTTTGTCTAATTCTCTGGGGATGAATCACTTAAGAACAACTCTGCTCCCTGTCATTCCAAAGTTCCAAACCCACAAGATGAACAGAGAGCCTCTGTTTTCTTAGCATGATGTCCAGCACACGGTAGGAATTCGGGAAGTGTGGGCCTCCCAGCACCGATGGGGCTGCCTTGGTCATAAAGTCATGACAACCTCTGAATACCTCCCTCCCCCCAAGAGAGGGGACTCCCTGGACAATCTTGGCAGCACCGAAAGAAGAACTGGCTTTCATGAGAGGGCATTTCCCAGGTGTGAGGGCTCTGGATTTTTCAAGGAAAGAAATACCCAAGACACATTCTTCCATTCTTTTCCTTACTGGGGATGCTAACACCCCATTCTTTTTTTTTTTTTTTTTAAGATTTTTATTTATTTATTTGATAGAGAAACAGCAAGAGAGGGAACACAAGCAGGGGGAGTGGGAGAGGGAGAAGCAGCCTTCCTGCTGAGCAGGGAGCCCGATGCGGGGCTCGATCCCAGGACCCTGGGATCATGACCTGAGCCGAAGGCAGACGCTTAACGACTGAGCCACCCAGGCGCCCCATAACACCCCATTCTTTAGATTTCTGGGTACAGCAGTTGTTCTCACCCACCCCGGGGGGCACTCAGCAATGTCAGAAGACATTTTTGGTAGTTATAACAGAGGAGAGGGGGTTTGCTACTGGCAACTAATGGCTAGAGGTCAAGGATCCTGCTAAATATCGTACAAGGCACAGAACTGCTCCCAACCCCAACAAAAAAATGATCCAGCCCCGAAAGTCAATAGTGCCAAGGTTGAAAACCCAGAAGTAAATTGAGAAGGAAAACAGGGCAGAGTAGCCTAGTTCACAGTATTCATTGGACCGTCATGGCGGCCGTGATCGTGATCGTGACCGTGGGGAGAGCTACCCCCCAGGTTGCCTCCCTTCCTCTTTGCATCCTCAAAATACAACGCTCCTTTAGACGTTGATAGGGCAAAGCTCAGAACTCCATCCCTCTTCTACTTTCTTCAAAGCTGAAAAGAGGATTCCCAAGAATGTCACTGATTCACATAATAGATTTATTTTTTATACTCATTACTGACCCCCAGCCCCCAGGGGGAGAGAGGCCAGAGGCAGCTGAGTCCAGTGCACAAGGCTGTAAAAACCACAACTACATTAAATGCCATTGAATGGCTAAAATCTATCCCCTCTGGCCCACATGTCTGCCCCCAGCTCAAGCCAGAGGGCCTGGAATCCCACCATTAGATTCTTTCTTTTAGGTTAAGCACCGTTCTCTCGACTTGATCCTCTTTTAAAGTATAAACATCCTCAGAAAATTAGTCACTCAACACATTCCTGAGAATGTGCTCAGTAGTGGTGAAATGTAGCCACTTTAAGACCAGACAGATCCTTCAGTGTGAGTCTCAGCTCTGTCCTTCAGTAGCTGTGTGATCTTGGATTCGTGACTAAACCTCTCTGTGCCTCGGCTTTCTCATCTGCAAAATGGGGATGGCAACGGTACCTAGTCTCAAGACTGTTGTAAGTGTGAAATTCGAATACAGCTAATAAGGACTAGTCGGTGGTGGGTACAAAGGTGAATGACAGCGGGGAGAGACAGCGGGTGCAGAGGGGCGGCATGCAGCCACACAGACTTGCCAGGGGAAACTGCATCTGAGCTGGGCCTTAGAGGCTCTGGGGGCGGGGGCGGGAAGAGCGCAGGGTACAAGGTCTGCCGGGAGCTGGGTGCTGTGTGAGCAGAGGTCAGGGTTGCCAACACAGTGTGTGGGGAGGTCACCCTGCAGGGACTCCGCAGAGGGTGACATGGGGCTGGAAACCAGCCACGTACAGCTCACAAGGCTTGTCCCTTCCAGCCATCCTGCTAATGGGGTGCTTTCTGCTAACCCGTGCAGAGGGACCCTCAGCCTTTCCATCTGAATCCTGTCCGGGCAGGAGGCATGCCAAGAAAACAGCAGGAAAGCTGCTCCAGATGGAGGACCTCGGACCTCGGATGGTCAGCTAAGGCTGGATTTGGGTGGCCCTGGCGCCACGGACTCCCATTAAATCGCTAGGACCCCATGTAGTGGCAGCATCCTGGAGTTTGACTGTTACGAGTTCAAACCCCCATATGGCCACTTGCTAGCCGTGTGCCTTGGAGAAATTCATTGCACCTCTCTGGGCTTCATCTGCCTCTTCGCTAAATGGGGATTTGTTACTCCTGGCTCATGGGATGTTTGGGGACTAAATGAGATAATGTTTGTGGAACTCTAGGTATGATACGGGCGCCCACTCCACTGAAGTTATCTTTTATATTTAATGATAGAACGGTACTGCCAGGTGTCGACTGGATACGTTATACATGATTGGTGCACTAATCACACAAGGGGCCCAAAGACACTGAGGAGGGTCCTGGTGCCTCGTGGCAGGGGGACAGGGGGATCACAGAGTGGAGGTGGCAGTGCCCAGGAGCCAAATGTCACTGGCTTCCTGAGCGTGCAGAAGCCCAAGCCATGGCCCTTGTTCTCCTGGGAGGCTGATGCACGGCATGACTGGCCTTGGGACTTGGATGGAAGCTTCGGGACACGGAACAGCGTGCCTGTTCATGGTCTGCGTGCAGGTTGGGCACTGGTGGTCTTATTCTGCACTGGCTTCTCAGGGCCCAGCCTAGGGTCCAGCATTGACAAGGTGCTCCATATATGTTTGTGAATGAGGAACAGATGAGGAAGATGAACCTGGCATCGGAATCCCCACGACCAGATTTACACTGCAGTCAGCTACCCTGTGCGTTCCTGGGGTGCCCTGCACAGCCACATTGTGTGGGCCCACAAACACACAGGCGTGCAAGCACACACACAAGCATGTGCATGTTCACAGACAGCACACAGGTTCCTGCACTCACACATAGCACACGCGCACACACACACACATTCCCCCACATTGACGCAAAGACACACACTCATAGATGTGCAGATGGTCATGGTAACGGAGTCACATTTCAAGATGTGGATTTCCCCATCTCCACGGACACGGACATGTACTCACACATATTCACAGATGCACGCATTGCCCCACTTTCATACGCAGAAATGCACATCTCCACACATGTACACACACCCCCATTCATGCACACACAAGTACATTCACAATGAACACACACTCCCACGAACACACACACATTCATAGATACATTCCCATTCCCCCAATCACATACGCAGACACACACACACACATTCAGATGCAGACTCACGGCTCCCGACGCACACGCAGATACACACATTCACACAGAATGCACACATTCACACGCTCATATCACACATGTACACACATGTACATATTTCCCCCCCGGGCACTTATAAGTCTACAGAAATTCACAAGAACACACCAATATTCATAGATATACTGAAATCTCTCCCATCTGCATACACACAGATGCACATACATATTCTCAAATATACACACGTCCCTGCCTTCACACACATGTTCACAGATATACATATATCTGTCCACATTCACAGACAAGACACACACATCCAGATTTATGCACACATCTCCCACATTCACACATGCATGTTCGCAGATACATACACATATATGCACATACATGCACGGATATGCTCACATTCTTCCGCATCCAAACAACCACACACCTTCATAGTTTTGCATACGTACATTCACACACACACACACACAATACACACAGCTGCTATGTCCTGAGCTATTGAACAAATTCCAAGCTCTTCACACCTCCCAGCCTTGTTGGGAGCACCTCAGAGTTATCTCTAGTTACATCTTGTGGAGCAAGTCACATGCCTCACGTCCCAGACGCACCAGCTGCATTCTCCTACCCTGCTCCACAGGATGTTCCCATCCCCCAGCGGCCACGGGAGAAGCCCAGAATGTCCTGGGTGCAGAGCTGCCATAATGGGTTTCCTTACCCCCTTGACAGGCTTTTGATCAATGGCATTTGGTCAAGAGGTATGCTCCTCCAATATCCTGCCTCTGTGTGCACGGACACCCATGTCCCCACCTCTCAAGTGAGAGCAGAGGACCCCCACTTCTCTCTCCACTCCCCACAGGACTCCAAACTCCAGATGAGAAACCACCTTTTTGCACTCAATTATAACAAGCTGCCTTAACCATAAATTAAGTTATAATGCCTTTGCCCACCAGACTGAGCTGGCAAGGCACCCCTTGCCCTTGTCATAAATTAACTCCTTGATCAAATTTTAAATGAATTATAAAAGTTGAAAATTAAATCTGGCTAAATTAAGGGCTTCTCCTGTTATTTTAATGAAGCAGGAACCACCAGCGGCATAGAGCAGAGCTGACCACTTCCAGCTCAAACTTCGGCTGCAGACTCCTGCCAGTCACTGAGTAGGAGGGGCGTTCTGAGCTTTCAACCTGACAATGGATTACTTCTCTCAGTGTGATTTTTAACTCTATTTTTTTAAAAGATTTTATGTATTTATTTATCGGTGGGGGGGGGAGCAACAGAGGGAGAGGGAGAGAGAGACCCTCCAAGCAGACGCCCCGCCGAGCGTGGAGCCCGACTTGGGGCTCCATCCCAGGACCCTGAGATCATGGCCTGAGCTGAAGGCAGCTGATTAATCAACTGAGCCACCCAGGCATTTTTTTTTACCTATTTATTATGGAAAAACATAGGCAGATGTAGAGAGACTGGTAAGATGAACCCACACGCACTGTTACTCAGCTTCAAGGTGAAAAATATTTTTAGAAATTAAACCAGTATGTCCTATACCTGATAATCAGTGATGCCAATGTGCCCCACACCTGATAATTAGTGATGCCTACTTGCTAGTTTTCCTGTGGTTTCCCCCATCTCTGAATTTATTGTTTCAGGGGAAGAAAAAGATAGAGACCATTGATCAACATTGTGTCTCAAAGTAGACTCTTTTGAGTATAGAAACAATGATCATTGTTGGGGGAAAAAAGAGACATTCAGAGCTTCCCTTTATATGTCAAGAGCTAGCTTGGAGGTCTGAACATAGAGCTTTATATACACATAGCCTAGAGAGAATGGGGCTTATGATGTCAAAGGAGGTTCCTATCTGACAGGAAGGATGAGTGTCTCTTCAGTTGCTTGGGACTGACACAACACAGCACGACATCATGCCCAACCCGGAGCAGGATGGTCCGAGGACATTGTCAAGGTGGAGAGGCATGAGGTAGAGCTCCTGCTTGTCTATAGCGAGAACAAAGCATGTTGGGTATCCAGAAATTCCCACATGACGTAGTGAAGGGATAGAGAAATCATGAGAAACAGTGTGCCAGGAGAGACAGGATAAAGACGAGGCAGCCGCAGAAAGTGGACTTCATAATTTAGAGGCCATAGCAAAGGCCAACCCAACTTCTTTGGGTTCAAGCTTGATGAAGGAATGGGTCACACTTCCAGATGCCAATATAAGGTGCAAGGTTGCCATGCAATGGGCTGTTGGACTCCTCGAAGAGGCCCCAGAGAATAACCTAAGGGTTGTTACCCCCTTTCTCTTGACCGCCATGGAGTCATGTAAGCTTCTGCACCCAGGCGCCATATTGGAAATGGCAAGGGAGAAATTGTTGGAATGAAGAAATAGCTCAGTCAGAAACTTTGAATAGATCTCATATTTACTCAGAAGAGACGATCTTATACCCAAGGACACTGCAATCAATGAGAATGGGACCCTAGGGAGAGATGAGGTATGTTATGGAAAATATAGAAAGTGACCTTTCTTACTACATCTGAGTTTTAGTGTGTAGACTTTAATTATGCTATTTAAGGTCACAGAATAGCATGGGATTCTTGCAGTTTGCTGATCTTAAACAAAGCTCAAGGTGCATATTTTCTAGTTTTCCCTTGGCCTGGAGGAATGATGGTGATTTAACAGACATCTATGGTATTCTGGGCAGAGAAGGCTGGCGGTTGCTCTTGCTACTTTTTATGAATGCAGGAACCATATGAGATGGGGGTCACTGGTCTTAAAATATCTGAATCAAGGTCTGAGGGATTTAGTTCCTCCTATGGGGTACCCAGGACCACTGGGGAGGATGATTGCTGGAATTTTCCCACTGGCATCTTCCCTGCTTGCTTTCTTCCTTCCCTCCCTGTCCTGCATTAGGGATGTTGAAGGGAAAGAAGATAGTGTCTGGGTGAAGACCAAGAGGCACCTCTCAAGGCAAGTAAGAAGATGCTGGTGGACAGGCTATTTTAAATTTACTTACCTTTTTTTAAAAAAGATTTTATTTATTTATTTGAGAGAGAGAGAAACCATGAGTGGGGGGAAGGGCAGAGAGAGGGAGAAGCAGACTCCCTCCTGAGCAGGGAACCTGATGTGGGGCTGGATCCCAGGACCCTGGGATCATGACCTGAGCCAGAGGCAGACGCGTAACCGACTGAGCCACCCCGGCGCCCCTAAGTTTGCTTACTTTGAACGTAAACCTATCTGAATCAGAAGCAGAGAGGGCCAAATATTGAACCCCAAACCCAGAAACGCCCATTTTAAAGGGGAAGGTATTAAGATCACCAGTTGTCTCTCTCCTTCACATTTCGACAAGCTCATCGCCACTCAGAGGCAAGCAACCAAGTATTCCAGGCCCCTAGTCCGAGGTGCCGTGGAAGACAGACCCCGGGGAATTCTGCCACCAAACGAGGCCTGTCTCTGAGAGGAGTAGCTCTAATTAACCAGAGCCGGCTCGCAGAGGTGCCAGGGATGACTGGCCACTCAGCCCAAAGAGACAGAGAGTGGCAGTAGGGTTATTGAAATTTGAGATTTGTACAAAACCCCCTTCAATCAGGCTTTCAAGATAATTAGAAAGCAGAAGGACGATTCATTAGTGGCCTGTGTCGATGGATCTCCCGCCCGGCCTGCATTAATAGGAGTTCCCCCCTCTACCTGTATCTGCTCGTTCATTTCGGGACACAGCATACTCAGTGTTTTTCAAAGTTGTTGACTGTGGCCCACACAGTAAGAAATACATTTGACATGGCAGCTTGGTACACACACACACCCCCCGAAACAAAAGTTACACGGTCCTACTGACCTTTTTATGTGCCATGCACGCTGCTACTTTCTTTTCTATAGTATTCTAGTACATATTTTTTAATGCCAGTCATGGGCCCACTAAATTGAATTTGCCGCCCGCTAACGGGCTGCAACTGAAAAATGTTGATCTATAAGTACACCTGTTTGTCTTGATAGATCATTTTCACCCAGAGAGTTTCCACATAGGCAATTTGTTTGGGATTCTACACTCCGATTATTTTGAGCTGCTTCTATCTGAGATCCAAGGCACATAGCTATTTTGCAGGACTATTGGGATTGAGTTATTGCTATTATTACTTTGAGTATTATTGCAGTTATAAATAGCCCCATGATTTCTGGTTAAAAAGGCGGTGCGGATACAAATAACAACGTCTAGTCCCAGCTACATAGAACGGCTGGAATTTCTAAGGAGCCCGTTCTTTCTCTGGGTTCGTCAACGAGCTGTCTTTCTGGGAACAGGGTGATTACAAGAAGACGGACTTATTCTCGTAAAGCTAGATCAGAGCTATGTATCAGGACGCCTGGGTCCTAGATCAACTGGCTAGCGCGTGACCTTGAGCGAGCCCTTACCCACCGCGGTGGGTGCCACCGAGCGGCCGCTAACTCAGGGCTCATTCCCTACCCCCTCTACTTTGCCACCCAGCTCCACCCTTGTGCAGCCGCAAAGCTGATTCCTCCGCCCTCTTCACCCAGCATCCTTTGCAGCCCAAAGTGGTCATGTGACACAGCTCTGACCAATGAGGTGTAAGCAGAAGTCTGATGAGGATAGGACAGAGCGGGGGCGGGGGGCGGGGTTAGTTATCTGATAAAAGACACTAGGGGTGGCTGGTTCCACGCCTTTGCTCCATTCTTCCTGTTTTGAGTGGACGTGATTTGGGGACCTGCGGAAACCTGCTAGCGACCGTGTGTTGACAGGCATAAAGATAAAAGCCAGCCTAGGAGAGATCGCAGAAAGGAGAACTAGAGCCAAGGTTTCTGGTGCCTTCACTGAGCACAGAAACGTCAGCAACTGCCAGTCCCTGGATTTCTGATTATTTGAGAAAAAGAAACGTCTGTTTAGTTAATGCACTGGTGGCTGGATTTTCTGTTTCTTGGAGCCAAATACCTCCCTGGTTAATACAACCTGTCTGAGCAATGTCAGATAAGGAAACAAATAAAGAATGTCTCCAGCCCTACTTTCCTCACAGAGATATTGTGAGGGTCAAACGCAGGATTTCTCACCCTCAGTGCTACTGACATTTGGGGCCAGATGATCCTTTGTTGGACGGGCTATTCCTTGCACTGTAGAATGTTTAGCAGCATCCCTGACCTCTATCCATTAGATGCCAGCAGCAATCCCTCCCAAGTTGTGACCACCAAAAATGTCTTCAGACATTGCCAAATGTCCCCCTGGGGAACAAAACTGTCCCTGGTTGAGTCGTACTGATCAAACGTAATGATGGATGTGAGTGCACTTTAAAGTTTAACATTTCATGGGGCACCTAGGTGGTGCAGTATGTTGAGTGACTCCTGGTTTCGCTCAGGTCGTGATCTCAGGGTTGTGAGATTGAGCCCCTCATCGGGCTCCATGCTCAGTGCAGAGTCGGCTTAAGGTTCTCTCTCCCTCTCCCTCTGCTCCTCCCGCTTGTGCTCTCTCTCTCTCTCTCAAAAATCAATAAATAAATCTTTAAAAAAATAAATAGAGGTTAAAATTTCCACGAGAGTGGAAAACATTATTGTCAGTGTGCGGTATTTCATTTTAGAGTTTTTTAGTTGTTAAAACTAAGGGATTTTTTTTTAAATACAGTTTATACTCAGATTAAAATTTCCTTGCAAAGTGAAGTAAAAACAACAAAATCGCCTAAAATCAGAAGAAAAACCCAGCATTGTATCCAACAGGATCCATTTCGAGGAGGAACATGAGTTAGTGGCTAAGGTGGCCAATAGGGATGCTCTAGGATATGTTGCATATTGATTAAAAAATGACATTGGAGCAAGGCCATCCTTGCTTGCTCCTGAGTTTCTACAATAAAAGAGTCTGGCAAACCTATTTCCTTCAGCAACGCCCCATTTCTCCAGGACTGGTGATGTGAAGACCAAGTGTACTCCTTGCAAGCTCTTCCTTTAAGGAATTGCCTTAAGACATTGGATCTTTGGGAGAAACATGCTTACTTTGGGTTAACGATCCTCTTTCTTTTGAAAACAAAAATCTGTATGTCTTCTGAGGTCTGGGGACCTTCTTACTCCATGTGGTTTGGGAGGAGCCATTCCATTTCTAAGTGCCAGGGTGAGAGGAGACCCAGGTGGAAGCCAATCGGCATACCCCATCCTCTGACCCTTTGGTTCAGAGATAGGCATGTGACTGAACTTGAACCAATGACAGACAGGCCCTGACTGTTGGGAGAACGGGGGTGGATGGAGAAACCCGTAAGCCAGGGAGGCTGGAAGCCATTGCACAAATTAAGGAGTGAGTGTGCCTGAAGAGAGAGCCAACGAAGACAGAAGAGGAGAGAGACCAGATCCTGTTAACATCGTTTGATGAGAGGCCCAGCCTGGATCTACTGCTACCCGGGGCATCTTGGCTGCCCAAGCCAATAAGTAAATTTCCATTTTTGCTTAAGGTGGTTCCAATGGGGAACCACCTTATTTTCTCCTTCACAAATAAAGCCAAGCACGGCCAGCCGGTAGAACCAGAATGACTTCAGGGAAGGTGGTCCTTGTTAGAGAACAGCCCCCCCCGGCAGGGAGGGAGGTGCTGATGCATTGGGGTGATATATTTCACTTTATACCATGAAACCTCGCCACCTACTTAAAATATTGAGGAGGAGGTGGAGAAGAAGAAGGAGGAGAAGGAGGAGGAGGAGGGGAAGAGGGAGACGAGGAGGAAGTTCAAACCATAAAAAACAAACAGAGAAAATCAAGAGTCTGTGTGCCCATGTACCCCTCCTCTCCCTGCAGAATCTATCGGAGATATATGGGAGACTTGACCCGAGAAAGCCAAACTCTGGAGTCGGACATTAATAAAGATGTCTTTGGGGGACCTAAAAACTCATCAAACAGGAGCTGGCTGAGTCTCAATGTGTTGGTGGCAGCTTGCCCAGAGCCCCGTCAGGAGTCACTAAAGCTTCTGAAACTCTAGAAATATGGATTCTGTCTCATTCTCTCTCTCTCAAAGAGGCACACTTGACCCACATACTACTGTCTAAGGGCATGTGTTGAGCTTGCTGGCAGAGGTTCCAGGCATCCCACCTGTTCTATGCTCACCACCATGACAAACAGGGAAACCACAGAACCCAAACAGGGCAGCTTGCTCTTCTCCGAGCCCCTGGGGGTGCAGGGGGCACGCTGTCAGCTACGCGCCTGGGTCAGAGTGGCCTCTGGGAGGCCACAGTTCTGGCCCCTTCTCAGGCTCCCTGGAGCTGGCCATTTGGTTTTCCCCAATTCCGTGACTCTTCTTTGCCCTGTGGCCCCTAGCAAGGCGTGTTCCCGCCGACATTGCCATTGGTTTTGTGATGTGTGCCTCAGTCATTAAAAATGGCATCACACACGGGCGGCCCGGGGCCCTCCGGGCACTGGGGCTGAGAGACGTCCTCTCTGTCCTAAGGAAACTGGTTCCGGGGGGGGGGGGGGGGGGGAGGAACTCGGTCAAGGTGACTAAGTGCCAGAACGTCTTTCTTTCGCACAGAAAGACTCAGGTTCCCACCTTGATCCTGAGATCTTTGCAAAGGAACTAACGTCTCAGAGCTTCTGTTTCTTTATCAGAGAAAAGAGCCTAATGGTCCTTCTCTGACTGAGATATTGTAAGAACTGTGTGTCCAGCGTACGGACACATACACACGTCGCCATCACAGGGATTATTGTCCTTGTTAGGATCTGGATTCACTTCTGTGCTAACCCCACTTTGGGGCAGAGCTCGGAGGTCAGGCCCAGTGTCTTCTCTTGGTGCCCACTTCCAGAGTGTGGCCCAAGCGACATCAGATGCGGGTTAGCGCCAGTTTGAAATACGCAAGCGTTTCCTCCAAAGAATCATCCCGACGTGTACCCTGCACCACCTCACACTTTCTGCACAGCAGATGCTCAGCTGCATTTAATTTATTTTTTTTTAAGATTTTATTTATTTGTGAGAGAGACAATGAGAGACAGAGAGCATGAGAGGGAGGAGGGTCAGAGGGAGAAGCAGACTCCCCGCCGAGCAGGGAGCCCGATGCGGGACTCGATCCCGGGACTCCAGGATCATGACCTGAGCCGAAGGCAGTCGCTTAACCAACTGAGCCACCCAGGCGCCCGCTCAGCTGCATTTAGCAGAGAAACATCATTGGTGGGTGAGAAGTTACCTGTGAGGGCGGGGGTGGGGGGTGGGGAACGGTCTCCTTTGGCTAGGGATGGGCAGTGACGTCATTTGAGTAGGGCCTCCGAGCCCCCCACTCCAGGTATGAAACGAAGCACTCGGTCCCTTCTCCAACCTAACGTCAGTCCACAGATGCCCAAACAGCTCCATCCAGAGCTCTGCTTCATAAATAATTGGTCAGACACAAGTTTGACTTAATCAAGAAAGGCTATGGAAAGCAGATTAATGACATTTTGATGAACTTTTCAACTCAATTTGAAAAGCCATGCTACGTTAAGCACAGTTTCCAATTACCCTCCAGGAAAAACTCTGGGGAAAGTCGAGACCTCCCCGAAGTACAGAATGTACTCGTGGAGAGATGGTGATCTAAACCACAGTCATCTCCTGAGACCCTTTCTACATCGATAGTCAAGGGAAAAAACAACGGAACCCACCAAATGAAATGAGTTATCTCTCTTCAAGGAAATGATCCAGTATGTTCAAATGGAAGATGCAAGGCTGCACTGTTTGGTTTGTAATTGTAATTAAATGGGGGCCAAATCAGGACAAAGGACCAGGGTAAATCCTTCCACTAGATGTGCCTCAGTTTCCCCTCTGTCAATGGCACTAAAGGGAGACCTGTGGCCTTCAGGGTCTCTCCCCTGATGTGGGAACAGGAGGCACTGTGGGAGGAGTCAGCTGATCAGCCTCCCCAGCGAAAATTGACAGATTCCCCAAGGGCAGGGACCTTTGTCTACTTCGTTCATTGCTGTGAAATCATCAAGGAGAGGAGGGATGAGGGGCGCCTGGGTGGCTCAGTTAGTTGAACGTCAGCCTTTGGCTCAGGTCATGATCTCGGGGTCCCGTGAGCACAGTTCACGGGATCGAGTCCCGTGTGGCGCTCCTTGCTAAATGGGGAGTCCACTTCTCCCTCTTCCTCTGCTTCTGCTCCTGCTCTCTCTCTCTCTCTCATTCACTCAAAGAAATAAAATCTTCAAAAAAAAAAAAAGAGAGAAGGGATTGGACCTGAATTAATTTTTTAAATGGTCTGTTTAAATGGTAAATAAATGTGGTTTTGGGTTTCTAAGAAAACAATGAAGAAGTAATCAGGTTCATTTTATTTCTTTCCTCATTTTGGCCCTAGATGAAATGGTAAACCGAGGTTTTCATTATGACTTTGGATCCATGTGACTTGTCTGGTCAAGCTAATTTCTTTTCTTTTTTTTTTTTTTAAGATTTTATTTATTTGAGAGAGAGAGAGAGAGAGCATGAACAGGTGAAAGGGCAGAAGGAGAGGGAGAAGCAGATTCCCTGCTGAGCAGAGGGCACCTTGATCTTGAACTTTGGGCCCCCAGAACCGTGAGAAAAAAAAAATCCATTGTTTAAGCAACCCAGTTTGTGGTATTTTGTCATGGCAGCCTGAGCTGACCCAACACACCATTCATCATGAACTTTCCCCTCCCTCCATCCTAGGTTCCCAACGACTGTGTATTTTATTCTACTTTGGCGATATTTTTCTCTTTTCGTTGTCCTATCTATGGGTAGTGGATTATCCACATAAAGCCCTTAGCACAGGGCCTGGGGCATGATCAAGCATGTATAATTAGTGTTTACTATTATTGTTATTATCATGTATTGTTATTGTTGTTATGTTATTCTGGGAAGCGTAGACAGGTCTCATACTTTTGTTATTTGATTCTTTGGGTAACAAACCTTTAAGCTTCTAACTCCAGGTAGCTAGGGTGGGGAGAAGTCTCCTGCCTGAAGGTCTCTTGGAGGAGGTCGACCCAGATCCAGGACGCTGGGCAAGTTCTTTGGCTCCAGGTTCTTCAGTCTCCCTAATGATAAATCCTCCTGCTCCTTTTCTGCCTCCCCGTCCCCACAATCACCCTCCACACCATACATGTGTGCGCTCCCCCCACACACAAATACACAAACACAAGCATGCACACGCACACACACACAGTGTGGGGAACGCAAGATAATCACATAACTAACCCAAGACTCCTACAGAAAGGTGGGGAGCCAATGCGCAAGGAAAAAAATCGGGCTGAAACAGACTTTTGGTAAGGGACAGATGAATTAGGATAAGCTGGTAGGGGTGACACTGTAAGGGCAGATCAAGGGAAAGCAAAGCCAGCATACTGTGCCCCCCCCCAGCCCCCACCCCCCAGGGTGGCTGGAACATTCTGCTTGGCCCGTAGCAGAGAGGTTCAGGGTTGACTCAGAATTCTTGGGTTCAAATCTCAATTCCTTGACCTTGGACAAATTTCTGAACCTATCTGGGCCTCAGTGTCCTCAGCTGTAAAGTGAAGATTACAGCCTACCTCCTTTACAAGGTGAGCGCATACATGAATGATACCCAGTAAATATATGGGTAAATCGGCTGTTATCGTTGATGACGCCACACGATCTCGTCACTTCTTGTTAAGCATTAGCTGACTTTCAGTGTGTGGCCAGGGGGTTCGGCTCTGTATGCAATTAGAGTGCCACAATATAAAGGAGCATTACTATTCAATCTATAGTCTGCTTTAAAATACTAGTATAGGGCGTCTGCGTGGCTCAGTTGGTTAAGCGACTGCCTTCGGCTCAGGTCATGATCCTGGAGTCCCGGGATCGAGTCCCGCATCGGGCTCCCTGCTCAGCGGGGGGGGGGGGTCGGCTTCTCCCTCTGACCCTCTTCCCTCTTGTGCTCTCTGTCTCTCATTCTCTCTCTCTCAAATAAATAAATAAAATCTTAAAAAATAAAACAAAATACTAGTATAAATACAAGTTTATCATAAAACTGTGTCAAGGAGGAAAGAACACTTTACAGGGGCCAAGTGGCCAAATATCCTTATGCTGGTTCGGCCACCCAGCTCAGAGGGGCACGGGGAAGAGGGAGCAGATTCTTCTGGCATTTAGAAAGTCTTTGTGGGAAATTACCATTTCCCACTGGAATTCGCTAATATGCCTACAGCCCGTTTCCCTAGAGGGCTCATGGCCTCTCGGTGCCTGGGCAAGTTACCTAGGCCCTTTCCTCACTTTTCTCATCTGCAACATGGGGACAGTAACAGTATCTACTTTATAGAGTATTTGTGAAAATTGCACAAGCTGATACACATAAAGGACAAAGCACAGAATCAAAATGCCTGGCACATTTTGGTAGCCCAGAAATGCTAGCTAAGCCTTATGTTATCTTGCTTGGGGTAGGGAGAAATGACAAAAAAATAAAAATAAAAAAAATCCGTTCTCTCTGGGATCTTTGAAAACTCTACAGCTCCTATTATGGGGACTCAGACAGCTGACTCGGCCTGATTGTGGGTCATCTCGGGAATCGGTTATTTTCATTTTTTAAAAAATTTGCCTTTCCTGCCCTTTGCCAACCTCACCAACACCACTGAAATCCAGCCGGGTGATTATCCTGGGATAAAAGCTTTTATCATGAAAAGTTTTGTTTGAGAAAGCAGGAGCTGTGCTTCTCACCGCTGGCTTTCCTGCACGCCGGGATTCTGTCCACACTCCTACAAAGGCCAAGATTATCTCTCTCTGTTAAGGGTTTAAAATCCTACAAGCCGGCCATGCAAGTGACCAGTATCAGATTATGATAACAAGATCATGTCCAGTTATAAAAACAAGTGTCTAAACTTTTCTCATGTCACTTTCGCCCGGGGTCCCTTCTGGGGGTGAGGGGGGGGGGTCTCAGCTCATTTTGAAGACAGTGCTTTGAACTGAATTCATGGGGTATTTGCATAAGAAGATTTGAGGCTGAAGAATGGCCAGCTATTGCATCTGCCCATTAATATGCCTGCTAATTCAGCACATTGTAAGCCTATTGACGGCCCACAAAGGGCTCAAATTCAAGGACAGTTATCCTATGACCATTGTGAGCGCTTCAATTCAAGGAATATGTTCACTGGAGGAATACAGTTGTTACAATTAGATATTTTTCATGAAACATTATAAAGAACTAATGACAACCAGAAACACAATACTGCAACAACCACCAAAAAACATTCAGAACTCCATGCGTCAGCTCGCCTCTCTCTCTCCCTCTCCCTCCCTCTCTCTCTCTCTCTCTCCCTCTCTCTCATAATCTCCCACACACTTATTTTCCCAGATGCAGCCGGCTGGAGATGGATGGAGATCTCCAAACGTGAAAGCACATTTATCTGCTCCCTAAATTTAAATAAAAAGCCAAATGAAATAAACAGATCCCAGCAGAAGAGGAGAGACCCACATTGCTGGCATGAATAGTGGTTAATTTAATCCCGTTTATGAAAAACATCCACCGTCACCTCCAAGGGATCCGCGAGGCAATATTTTAGAGCAAAGATGAATTATTTGAGGGGAGAAAGCTTCTCTCTTCTCCGAAGTTGAGAAAAGATGTTTATGCAGATCTAGGAAAATTCAAAACAAGCGGAGAAATGGTGCTGCCTTGGCGCTGTGTTTAGGCGACTGGGGGACAGTGGCATTTTAGTGAGAAAGTTGTGTGTGTGTCTCTCTCTCTCTGTCTCTGTTTCTCAGAAGGATACTTGCAAAAAGGTCTGGTTGGGAAGGCAGGCGGTTTAGCTGGGCTGGAGAGGCCAGCAGGAACTTTCTAAGAAACCAGGGGCTAAAATGCTCTTTCCAGCAGGGTGTTTGTGAGCGAGCAGCGCGCCCAGGGACGCCTGGGATTGGGGACATTGTCTGGGCATTGTGCTGGGCTCCCACTCTGCCGGCCATTGTCACAGGGGCCCATCAAGCCCCGGGCCTGAGCACCGGTTGTATTTTTCTCACTCTACATCCCTCAGAAAAGACATCAAAGACCAGGGAGATGTGCTTTTTGCTTTGTTTGGTGTCTGATTCTCAACATGTGGCTTCCCGGGCCAAACTTCGGCACCTTTTAACCTATTCTGTTCAGCTTAGGCCTGAGCTGTATTTGAGCATTAGGGAAACTATAGTAACCAATAATCTGCCTGTTGCTGAAAAGAAACTATGTATCTTGTCACACAAGAGCTGTCGGACGATCACCGTCCTAGACCAGACCCTTTGGGGGCTCCTGGCTTTCTTTCCTGGGGCTCAGCCTGTCCCTCTGAAAAGGCGTCCGAACCCTTTGCCTTTCTAGCATGGAGGACCCGTGTTCATGTTCATTTATATTTAACAAATAAGGCATTGTCCCTTGCAACATATCAGCATTTGATTATCTATTACAAATGTTTTCATCAAGTCAGAAATGAGACCTCTTAACAAAAGGGAGGGGGGAAAAAACCCCTTTGGTGCATCCCAGGGATGGGGCAGAGACTGGGATTTTCTTGGTGGGATATTTAGGTTCTTCAGCACATCACATTAGACCCGTTGCATACAGTGCCAACAACAACAACAACAAAAGGTGGTGGGGGGTGCCAGGGACATGTCAAAGCAGGATAGCTGAAGATGCAATTAAATGGACCAATGTGGGCTGAGCAAAGCAGCGTGGGTATACTCTCTTTTGAGAGTATAGGTTCCGGAGCTTGACTCCAAGGGCTCAAATCCCACCTCTACTTTTTACTAGCTGTGCAACCCTGAGCAAGACTCTTGAGGTCTCTGAACTTCGTGTTGCCTCGAAGGCAGTGGGGATCTTAACAGACCCTACATGGAAGGCCTGTAGGAGGATTTGCTGAGCTAATCGCTGGGGTAGCACAGGGCCCAGCACACAACAAGTGCTCATAAAGGGCTGGGTGAAAGTGTTATTCCACAGAGCAAATATTGCATGAGGGGCTAGGCAGGTCTTGGGGGCAGGCAACTCCACACCGAGGATCCAAATGGATAAATAATAGTAGCAACTATTATTATGATTGCATTGCATTTTTACTGATACCCAAAGGAGGAAATAGACATGAAATAAACATGACATCAAATAAAAACAAATAAAGAATCACTGCCAAAACACTGATATGGTTTCAATAAACAACTATTTATTATTATAAAAACTAATATCCCAGACAGAAATAAAGGACAAGTGTGAAAATAACTAGAAGAATAAAAAATGAAGAGCAGAGTAAGTGAAGGCTTCACAGACCCTCACCCAGGATCCTGAGCAGGCACAGGGATGGAGTGAGGGGACAGAGGGTGTCTATTGAAGGAGGTGCTGGTTCTCAGGGTCCTGCAAGTGCAGATTTTGTGCGGGAGCCTCACCCCGTCCCCTCCCCCACTCCTGCTCCTAAGATGGGGACTGTGAGAAGTGTGACCTATTGACTTGCAGAATTTTCTCATTTTGCATCCCAACATTTCATTGGCAACATGACCTCCATGCAGACTGTTGGAGAGCTCACTTTTTCATTTACCTGAGAGATTTGGGATATCTTTCCATGCTGAACTTGTCTTCCTTGTCGTCTTTTTCTTTCTTTACAAAAAAAAAAAAAAAAAAAGTCTTACTTTTTTTTTTTTTTGTCTCAAACTTATGTAATATAAAAATAATTGGTGACCATGGATATCATTTGGGTACAAATCTTGCCTGACTTTTTTTTTTAATGCTTCTATGGAACTCATAACAGCTCCCATTTTACTGGGTGTCTATTAAGAGCCTGTAATAAGAACCTTACTCTGTATTGATTCAGTTAGTTTTGTTTTTTTTTAAAGATTTTATTTATTTATTTGACACAGAGAGAGACAACAAGAGAGGAACACAAGTAGAGGGAGTGGGAGAGGGAGAAGCAGGCTTCCCTCCGAGCAGGGAGCCCAGTGCGGGGCTCGATCCCAGGACCTAAGCCGAAGGCAGACACTGAGCCACCCAGGCGCCCCTCAGTTAGTTTTTATAACAACTAGATGAGGCTAGTGGGTGTCTCTATCATCCCCATTTTACAGAAAAGGAAACCAAGGCCAAGAGTGAAGTTAAGTAACTTGCCACATCCTGAAGCTACCGAAGAGTCCCGATCAGAACTCAGTGGACTTCCCAGAGTCCCAGAGCCTACGCCCTCATAGATGTGTTAAAGATTTGTGAACTCATACTGCGCGCACACACACACACACATTTTACAAAGGCACCATCATACTCTGTGTATTGTCTGGAAACACTGTTATAACCGACCTTTGCATTTCAGACATTTGCTGATGACAAAACTGTCCATTGCTTGGATGTATGACGACATACTTGGGTTGTTTAAGGTTTTCTGTTCTATCAGGCAAACTTGTTGCCTGTGGTCTGGGAGGGCTTAGCTAAACTGTCAGCTCAGGGCTCAAATGACTTGCCCTTACAGAGAAGCTGTGCTCACAAGTGAATCAAACTCTTGTCCTAGCAGCAAAAGGTATTTCTTATGCTCCCTTCAGAGGTGGACAGTGAGGCTCAGAGAGTATAGTATGACTGGTTCAAGGTCATGAGTGAGTTAGCAAGGCTGGCTGGGTAGAAGCATAACCAAGAAGCATTCCTGGCTCTCCAGGGAGGCCTGGTAGAAATCCTCAAGCTGGAGCACCCTCTTCCTGAGCCAGTTAAGCAGGCAGAACTTAGGGCTGGGGCATGAGCAGCAAGCACCCCCTCCTGGTGTTTCCATAGGTAAAGCTATGAAAATCACCCAACAAGAGGGACAATCATATCTTTTTCAGCCAATTCTGAGCTTGGGACTGCAAACTCATCGGGTTCTCACTCTTTCCAGCATCCCTGAGCTCTGGAAGGCAGCCCAGCACCCCTTCCCCAGCCCCACTGGGCAGACAGGAACCAGGCCCCAACACCACCCATGTGTCCCCCGTGGGTCCTGCGCTCCCCTAACCCCCCACTCTAGTTGTCTGATGAACCCATTTTGGCACATTTCTGCTAGTTCAATGTCATTTGGAGCCTTTTCCTGCTACCTGGGCTTGGGAAAGACAATAGCCTCAGCCTGGCTGCTACTCATCCCCTCACTTTGCTCTCCCCACCTCAATCTTTGATTAAAGGCCAAATTCCACAATCTCTGAGACCCTGGAAATCATCCGGTCCGACTGGAGGATGTGCTACAGATGGGGATGCTGAAGCACGGAGAGGGTGAGTGACTTGTCCAAGGTCACAGAGCATAGAAGTAGTCAAAAGAGGACAAGAAATGGCTCAGGGCTCTCTTGACACACAAAACTATGTTCACCCAATGATGTATTTAACAGGTACTTACTGAGCATCTACTGTTATACCAGGTATTGTGCTAAGCCCCCAGTATACAAACCCAGATGAGTCATGGGATCTACCTCCAAAGAATTTCCGAGACTCATTGAGGAGATGGATATAAATAAATTATAAGAATAGAAAACTCTGATAGGTTGGTACGTTAGTCAGCTTGGGCTGCCATAACAAAATACCATAGATGGGGTGCTTAAACAACACACATATGTTTTCTTTTAGTTCTGGAGGCTGAGAAGTTCAAGATCAAGGTGCCAGCCAACTGAGTCTCTGGTGAAGGCCCTCTTCCTGGCTTGTCGATGGCCGCCATCTTGCCATGTCCTCACATGGCTTTTCCTCAGTGTGGGCGAGTGGGCCTCACCAAGGCCCCAATTTTATTGGATTTGTACCTCAGCCTTATGACCTCAATTAACCTTAATTATCTCCTGCAAGCCTTATCTCCAAATATAATCACACTGAGGGTTGAGCTTCAACATATGAATTTGGGGAGGGCATCATTTCGTTCGTATCAGTTAGTAATAAATCCAATAATAATAATAATAGCTCACATTTATTGAGAACTTCTTCTGTGCCAAGCATCGTGTTAAAGTACTTTATCTACATTATATAATTTACTCCTCACAGCAACCAAGAGGGTCAGAGTTATTATCATTCCTGTTTCACCCACGGGTTAACTGGGGCCCCTAGAGATATTAGGTATCTTGCCTAAAGGACACATGGGGGTGACCCCACAACACACCCCCTCCACCAGTTCTTGGGGGGGGGGTAATAGGCGGGTTAAGCTTCACAGAGGAGGTGATACCTGGGAGAAATTTCGAGGGACCAGTAGGAGCAAGTGTCAACCTGTGCTCCCTCCCTCCCAATCCAGTGACATGTTTATTTTCCCAGCCCACCTTTTCCTTTACAAAGTTTGTAACTGTGTCCGGGCCGGAGGGGAAATGCTACATTTGCAACCAAGTCCCTAGGCTCCAAATTTAAGTTCGCCTGCTTTAAGTGCTTTCCCAGTGACCCAACACCGCCTGGCAACTGGCCGCCTTCTGCTTTTGACAGCTTGGCATATTTGGTCATTTACTGGGTGCATGTGAAGATCAAATGGGTTAAGATTCTTCTCTTTAAACAGCAGGGAAAAGAACATCAAAAAGGTGTACATTTCATTTCCCCAGTTTTGATTAAGTCAAGCATGAAATGAAATGTAATACCCTCAAGTGGCCGGGGTTTACACCATTCATGTCGTTACTTCTGCTTCAGGAGGCCCAATCAACCCTGGGCAAGGGGAACAAGCTAACAGAGTTTTAGGGTGGCCAGATGGACGGGGTTTACCATGGTTGAAAAGGCAGCTTAGTGCTTGCCTCTTCAAGCCAACTGTGTGAAATCCTGGTGTGGCCCCCTCCCCTCTGGCTGGCCCTCCCGCAGCCCCCCACCGCCCGCCTCCCTCTCTCTGCCATTCAAGATGGAGCCGCCAGCTCCTGGATGCCACAGCGTCCGGGGCTGCTCGGCCTGAGATGCGTCCTGCTCCAACAGGCAAGAAGGGGACCCCCCCACCCCGCCCTTGGAGTGTGTCTGCTGGGGCAGGGTGGCCCCAGAGGGAATTAGCATTCAAGGAAGGACTCTAAGCCTGGGTCCCTGGATGCTGTCTCGGGAACTCATTAATGAGTAAAATCAATGTGTGGGAAATGGGAGGGGGGGCACCCCTCTCTGCCAGGTACAGTGCCCGGCCCTGAAGAGGTGAACCCCACCACCTGGCTCCATTTAGTCTAGCCAAATCCTAAGAGGTGAGCTTGGTGCCCCAAGTACCGATTGAAAAGCTGCCCCTGGGGTTTACCAGCTGACTCAACGAAGCTGAAAATAATACTGAATCAGTATCAGGGAACCTTTTTTCAAGTAGAAGCCATTTTATTCATTGGCCCACTTTTTTGCGAGTCAGGGGATTGTTTGATATTGGGAAACCAGAGTTATAGTATTGGCTTCAGGTAAGAAAAAGACAAAACTTCAAGACCCAACTTAACCAAACGTTTAATTAAATATCGAAAGGGGGAGGACTGGGTCACTGCCTCTGAAATTTAACCCTTGTCCGATGGTATCTAAACAATGAAGAATCAATCAGAAGAACAAAGTAGACTATTATTTTCACTAAAGCATATTGAAATGCTGAAAATATTCTAAAAATGCTTTCAGAGAAGATTTTTGGAGTTGAGGAAGATTATATCTAATGTGAGATGTGGAAGAATTTTATACATGGGTTAGAATGTGTGTGTGTGTGTGGGGGGGTGTCTCCCAAATTCAAAGTTTTGGGGCCTGGCGAAATTTGGAAACAGCAATGCTTGGCAGCAGGGAGATGTTTCTGAGCCGGGCTCTGTGGTCACAGGCCTGAAGTCAAAGGGAGAGGGGGGTGTCTTTCTTAGACTGGAAAGACCCATTTTCCAGAGGTGCTTTCTGGAAGGTTCTACACCAGGCTCAGCTGAAAGCTTCAGGCCCTCAACAGCTGGAGGAGAATAGCAGGGCTTTGGGAAGAACTTAATAGAATCCTTAATGCCGCTAACAATCCGCTGCTATTGAACTGCATTAAGTAGATATTATGGAAGGACAAAGAGGTAAATAGCTCGACATCACCCTCATTCGCATGCGGCCCCTCGCAGGGACCATTTTCTGGGCCTGCCATTGTTCCTGTACTCCCCAGGTTAGCTTTAACTTGCAAATGATCCCCTGAAAAGGAAAAGAAGTGGTTTTCTTTTCTTCTTTCTCTCTCTCTCTCTCTCTCTCTCCCTCTAACCCTCTTTCCCTCTCCGTTCTGTCTCTGTCTCCCCCCCTCTCTCAAAATGGCCCTCACAGAAAGAAAATCATTTTAGGCCATAAGAAAATGAAAGACATTGTTACCACGGCTTGGACCGTAGCAAATGAGATACATCACGGGCTCCGGAGCTGAAAGCTACACTCGAGCTGTTTTATTTTGGTGCTTTGGAATGTGGTCCACATGAGAACATAAACAATGCCAAATCTGTATGAATTAATAGGCTGGGCTTGACATATTTCCCTTTGTTTGAGGCCAAACAGGCGGGGTTTGGGGTGTGGGAGGAGAAGGAGAAGGGAGAGGAGAATCTTATTTGATTAAAAAAAAAATCCAATAATCCAGTTGAATAGGAGCGCGCGTGGCCACCCTTCTTAAGACGGGCCTTCAGCATCAATGGGGAGCCAGCGGCCAGTCCGTGGAGTCTCATCACTTGCTATGATCAAAATGCTTTTTTGAAAACAAAAGAAAGAAAGAGAGAAAGAAAGAAAGAAAAAGAAGAAGGTCTCCATAGAATTGTTTGCAACCTGCAAAGTGCTTCAGCGGCTGACACGAAAATGCTGGAAGCCGGAAACCTATTCCCAGGCAGAGGCCTTCCCCGTCACCTTGGTGGGTGAATAATTGTGCCTTTTGCATACGCCTTGTCATCAGCAGCAGGAATGAGGGGGCCCCAAGGACCGCCCTGACAGCCCGGGTGCTGTACCAGCAGAGTAAATTAAAACACGGATTACAGCAAGTATGATTGGGGATGACAAGCAGGGCGGGTGTAGCCGCAGAACGAGCCGTGTTGCCCATATGGTCCTCGGGAAACCCACGCAGCGCTGCTTTCTCCCCAGCCTGCTCCAGCTGCCCGTCTGAAGGGGGCATTTAGGAGGCCTCGAGCCATTTTCTGGAACTGGGAAAATTCGTTTCCCTTCTTTGCACGCTCAGAAATGCCACCAGCTGCCACCAGGTACTTGGAGGTTTGAGTCTCGATACCCATGCCCCTCACGGCCCCCCCACCCCTACCTGGGACTCAGTGGAGGGCGGCGTGGGGCCGGGTGGGCTAGCTAGCAGGCTTGGCCACTCCTTTTTGGTTCCCTTGCCTGAATTCAGAGAAGCGACTTGCTGGGCCTTTGGAGGCTGGGTGGTTGCCTGCCGATGTAGATTCGGTTCTCATCGTTGTAGATTTCTCTCCGGGACCTGTGTGAACCGCTTGGGTGGACCATACCTTGTCAAAGATGCCCAGGAGGGACGAACTAGGACTGAAATCGCCACATTCTGTTCACCAGGCCATTGCTCCCTTGTGGGGTCGTGTCCCCGGGAGGAAGGGGTGTCTTTCCCATTTTGCACAAATACCCCATCTGGGCGTGCGGTGGCCCCGCATGCCGCGCCACTCTGCTACGACTCTATGGATGGGTCTGCTCATCAGTCCCATTTTACCGATGCGGAAATCGAGTCTCAGTAGTTCAAAAATTTGCCTAAGTCACACAGCTAAGAAGTGGAGAGCGAGGACTCCAACCCGTGTCTTCTGAGTCCAGAGCCTGCCCCTCTTAACCACCACGTGGGAAGAAGGACAGGGTAAGACTGGGAGCACTGGGAAGCTACCCCTTGCCCAGAAGCTTTGTCAGCACAGGGGCCTTGGAAGCACAGAAAGCTTGGTGATGGATTGTGGCATTGGGACAGAGGTGGGAGGGTGAGGGTGGAGGTTGGGGACAGGAAAGGATTGCAAATGCACAAGGGGACAAAGCAGGGTGAACCCCGCAAGGACAGTGATTGGAGGGTCACTTCCAGCAAAGCCCAGGAGCATCTCCCAGCCCTGTTTGATTTCTGCACAGCCCACACCAGGTCCTGGGGTGCTCACACACACACACACACACACACATACACACACACTCCAGAACAAGGCACTTCTGCAACCCGTCCCAGTGGGCAGCATGATCACCTGCCCTCCTGCTGAGGAAGAATTGTCACTCACATCCTCCATGACAAGGGATCATCACAGGGCAGCCCTACCTTTTAACCGCTCCTGCTAAACTTATCACTTGAAATAAATCTTCCCCTATCACATCTTCTGTGGAGAAAATTCCACACAACTGGATCTCTCTACATCTTATCAAAGGGCAAGAACTCACGTGTGAACTCCAACCCTGATAAGTCACAAATTACATCTCATTGACTTGATTCCTCCATGACCTTCAACACATAGCAAGACAACAAGAAAATGCCTTGTAAGGCATGTGCTATAAAGGGCGAGAGTCTCGTCAGGGTGGCACACAGAACATTCGTCTTTAAAATACTCAACTATCAGAGTCCGGGAAGAAGACTCACCTCTATCGGCACTTGGACGTCAAATGGGGGTTTCACAATGCTCGAAGATGAGCTTCTGATGTTTACTCTTGGCTCATCCTCTTGCGAAAACCGGTCCCGGCACCTTTCTCATCTCCCTAAGTGACAAGTCCGTCTTTCCAGACGCTCAGGGCTAACACCGCAGACCTAGCTTTGACTCTGTTCTCTCTCACATCCCACATCCCCCCCCCCCCCAGCAAATCATGGCAGTTCTACCTTCAAAGCATGGCTGTCTGTCCCCCCCACCAACCCCGGGTCTAAGCCCTCATCAGTGTCTGGATTATTGTAATATCTTCCCAATGGCTTCCTGGTTTCTACCTGCTTCTACATCCCAACCTTGGAAAAGATTCTTCTGCTCAGAACTGGGCCATGGCTTCTCATGTCACTCAGAGTAAAAGCCAGAGTCCTCACCAGGACCTACAAGACCCCACATTCTCCGTCCCCTGGTCACCTCTGTTCTTGCCTCTCCCATCATGGTCCTCCCAGATCCCTGTGCCACGGCCACTGTGGGGCATCACATATATGGTGCACATTCCCACTGCAGGGCCTTTGCACTTACTTACTCATGCCTCAACCTAAGCTGTTCTTCCCCCAGATATCCACGGGCCTCCAGCCAGCATTTCCTGCCTTGGGGGCTCCTTCCCAATGTCACCCCAGCAGAGAGCTTTTCCCTGACCTCCCTAAAAGAAATAGCCATGCCACTCCCACCTCCATGTCACTTTCTATCCCTCACCCTTAGCCTGCTTTGTTTTTCTTCTTAACATTTATCTATGGAGACTTTGTCCGGTTTATCTGCTAGTTGGAGATAGAGACCAGGAGTGCAGGGCTCCTTTATGCCCTTCACAAACCCAGACATGAATCACAGGCCTGGGGTTCAAACGTTGAGATTCTTAGAAGGAATGAAAAAAGGGGACCCTGAACATTTCTGGAAGCCCCTTTATTCTTTGCTGGGAGAGAAGAGGAGGGAACAGGTGCTGTCACAGATCATCTACTTAAATCACTTAGCAGAGGGCCTGGCACATAGTAGGTGACCAATAAAGGCTTATTTTTATTATTTTTATTCCCCGATTCCATATACATCAATTACAAATGTTAGTAAAAGCTTAAACTTTGGGTATCTAAATTAAACAAAACAGTGATTTACTGAATACAATCTTCTTCTTCTTCTTTTTATTTTTTTACTAAATACATCCAAATGCTTAAAAATTGATATAACTTTAAAAACATTGCTCAAACTTGAAAGGGTATGACAACCCAGTGCAATAGCCAATCCTACTCTGGGTCTTGTCTTGCAGGGGGAAATTTCTACAAAGAACGTTATTGGGTCCACTGGCAAAACTGAAACACAGAGGAGAAATGAGATAAAAGTTATTTAGCAAGGCTCATCTTACTAAAGTTGAAAACTATATTGTGGCTATGTGAGAGAACATCCCTGTTGGTAGGAAAGTCTCCAGGAAAGTATCCGTGGGCATGGAACTTGAACTACAGAGAGTATCCTCCAGTGGTTTAAAGAAGCAAATTTGGGGTGTGTGTGTGTGTGTGTGTGATATGCACAAATGATAAGCAGTGAGATAAAATATTAACAGTAGGTGGACCTAGGCAAAGGGAAAGGGTTTTCTTTACGCTGTTTTTAGTTTTGTAATTTTTCTGTGAATTTGGAATTATTTCCAAATAAAAAGTTAAAAGAAAAAAAAAACAAACAAAACCCAAACATTGTTTATTGTTCAGGGCTATGACTGTGTTAATTTTTAAAAAAACAGGAGTGTAGGGTACCTGATCAAATTGGACCAAAACAGAGGAAATTTGCTTATCAATCTTAAAACCAACAAAAGAAGATAAAGTTCCAGCTGGTCATGGAGAAGGTAGGTGCTCTGTTGCTTGGTTGGTTGGTGGGGGCGTGGGTTGTTTTTGTTTTTTGTTTTTTTGAGTGTTTGTAAGGCCCTTAAGACTCTGAAAAATGAGATTTTATCTTCAAGTATCAGAAAACTTTGGAAGATTATTAAATAAAGCATGCTTTTAGATGCTTCTAGACAAGGGAGCTTCTTTGAAGTAGTTTAGCATTTCAGAGTTTCACATGTTAATTGTATGCAAAGAAATAAAACACTTAGGCAAACTTCAATCTAAGGAGATTTGCATAAAGGATTAGGACCCATTGGCCCTCCAAAACACTCTTCCATCTGAAAATGGGTGCGCTGTGCTCTCAGATCCCCCAAATTTCTTTGTACTCGCATTGAAGTCCGATTTAATCCTGCTTTCTTCATTTACACCTTCTCCCCAAACCTCCCAGGCCTGTGCTTTGAGAGCGGGGGATCATTCTCCCCAGTTGAGGGGGGTTTTTCCTTCATTAATTTCTCTAAGAAGATTACCGAGTGCTTGTTTGTTGTTGTTGAAGCAACTAATTTCCCTAAAGCTCTTTGTTTTTCCAACTGGTTTACACTTTAATGCCCTCAGATTGAATTTCAACAACAAGGGATCAACTCGACCAACCAACTCTCTTTAGGAAGAAAACAAAAAAACTGGGAACCCGGTGTAAACTATTTTCATCACAGGCCTGCTTTAAAAATATATATTCAGGCTCTCGACAGTTTTTCAAAGAGATGTGTCCTAATTAGCATATCATTCAGGCCTTGTTTCCTTCCTAAAGTCAAGGTGACCTTCACCGAAACTGCATTTCTCTAATTCCTCCGGCTAAGTGATGTGAAAAGTAACATCCCACAGCATCCTGTCAGCGTAGCGCGATTTTAAACATTGGGCTTGGGTTTTCTTTTTCTCTTGTTGGTTTATTGGTTTCTTTCGTTCTCGTATTTCGCGCTTTTCAGAGCCTAAGGTTGCAGCAGAACGGCAGGCCTGCGGCAAGAACTCCAATATTGTTACATTTTGAAAGTGATCAGAAAATGTGAGTCAGATCTGGTTTAGAAATCCCTTTTTACAGGATAATTGTGTGGGAGCTACGTGGTAACCCCCTTCCCTCTGATGCACAGCCATTCAGACATTTGTGCCAGTTAATTACCATAATTGGTTTGTTTAATTAGCATGAGGGACACTGGTGTTTTGGAACGGGGGACGCCTTTATTTACTTGGAGATGGGGCCACTGTCATGAGCCCCAAGGACACCAGCCTGGCTATTGAGGACCAAGTGTGTCTTCAGGTCTCTGGGGAGTTGCTCCGGCCCTAAGCACCTTGAAGATTGACCCTTGAACTTTCTGAGCCGAAAACGCTATTGATATTCTGTACTTTGGCCTAAGAAAGGAGGTGGGGGCGGGGTCAGCAAGGTGCCCTATGGGGGGGCGGAGCCAGCGTGGCAGCTCCTCACAGATCTGGGGGCTCGCCAAACTCACAGGCAGGGAGCCCCGTCTGAAGGCAGGATCTGGGGGACCCCGTGCTGTTTTGCTCAAGGACTGTCAGCCCCCACGTGGTGAGTTTTTCTCCTCTGAGTACAGTGGGTGGGAAACTCGTGACCAAATTATAAAGCCCGGGAACAATTACTGAGTGCCTACTGTGTGCAGAGTAATCTGCTAAATGGAGCATCACCCATTGGGAGAGATCGTCAAGGCAGAATTCAGATCATCTGGGTGTAAGACCCAGCAAGCTCTGCCATGGGTGAGAGTGGCAGGAAAAGTTGGAATCAGGGAATTCCATTGAAAACAGGCAGTTGTGTGTCCTGTTAACTTCAAGATTTAATTGTAGGACTCAGCAGATAAAGGCCTGTTACGCTTTTAAAATGCTGTGAGTCTTTGGTCCTACATTGTTACCCATTTTGGACTGGGTTCCTCCTTAAAATAGTAGAAACGTGAGAGAGGATTATTGAAAACCATTCCAACAAAAGGAGTCCCACATTCCAAAGGTGAGCTACCATAGATTCCCAATGAATGATGTTTGGCTTCCCCTAAAATATTCCAAGGAGAAGGACGGAAGTGTTCAGAGTTCTGAATGGCTGAAGTGTAAATGAAGGACAGAGCACCTACTTACGTCTTCAACCGCGCAGAACCTGCAAATACGTATATTTAAAAAGCGCCTTGCAATAAATATCTTCAAGGACCTCTAGAAGAATAACTTCAAACAATTTGAAATCCATCCGTCGTGATTTTGGTTAATAAATGAATTGCGAGCATTCGATTAAGGGATAATTTGGGGGTTTTTTGGGGGTGGGACAGAAATCACGCATTCAGATTCTTTTTTATTGTCTTTTAAATTTGTATTTGTTATTCTTTTTTTCAAAGGAATCCACCATCCTAATTTTGGCTGAAGGTTCATGGCCAAACGGTAGCCTATTTACACAATCATATAACGTAATGAAAGTGAGTACATTCCATCTTTCAAAAACTGCACTGTCGTCCAGCTATCGATCTGACATTTATCCAGGCATGTCTTCTTGTCCAAGTTTTAATAATCTAATTTGAAAATAGGACTCTTCTTTGAGGATATCTGAGTTGGACCCCCACACTTCCTCCAACCCTACGGTAATGTTGGGCTAATATAATCAGGAGGTGAGCTAGCATATGCCTGGTTTTATGAGGGAGGGGTTGCGGCATCATCATTATTTGACAATTATTATAACTTTAGAAAGAGTCTCGGGGTACTGGAGGCATCATGAATAATTAAGAGAAGTGTTGCCACCCACTTTAATTAGATCTCCACACATTTTAAAATATGTATGTGGAGGACTGTGTGTGACAACCAGATATCTCTTATTTGGGCAGCAGAGGATACTCGGACCAGGAATCCTACTGTCGTTATTACTCAGTGGTGAATTACGGATTCCGGAAAGGGTGCCGCCCACAAAAGGTTGCCTCCGCACCTGCGCACCTTCTCCCAGATTCCTCTCCCTTGTCAACACCACGCTTCCAGCATCTGACTGCCCTCCTATCTGGGCCAACATCAAGATGTGACTGCTTTGCACATCATCGTTATCAACTGGAGCAGAGTCAATGTGAAAAGCCACTACCGAAAGAACACTGTATGACATCACATCTTGAACCTGAATAAGCAAATAGGCAAGTCGAATCTTCAGGGTCAAACTTTATAGTCATTTTTATGACCCAGGAAATCAGTTTCGGTGACCGTGACGACAAAAGCTGAACACAGGGCCTGTATAAATACATCTATGAATGTTGCATTCCGAACCCTCAGGGGCATCATCGGCCCAGGGCACTCCCACCAAGACATCTACTGTTCCACAGACACCTACCCCATTGGAAGAAAGAAGGTAAGAAGGATCAGCATGTTGACTTTAAGTTTCTAACAACATGTGTAAGAGCGAGAGAGGGCCCTGCTTATCGGGGTGGTTCATGAGGTTGTGACAACTTTGAATTTTCCTGACATTGCTATTAGCAGAGAATAGTTGGTGACCAAAGTTCTCAAACTTGGCTACTTACTGGAATGGTCTTTAAAGAGAATCTTTATAAATTTAAAAAAAAAAAACAAAAACTGAAATCATCATCATCATCATCATAATCCAAGCTTTAAAATTTATCTTCATGCCCAGGCCATACCCCTGACCCATTAAATCAGAATTCCTGGAGGTAGGACCCAAGCATCAGAGTTTTTAAAAACTCCCCAGGTGGTTCAACATGTGGCCACGTTGGAGTGCCCTGTCTTAAGAGACATTTTGAAACAGGATGCTGTAGGGAGTATTTTTATTTTAGAACCTCAAGTTTTGATGGCTATGCTGTAGTTCTGCAGAAACAAACAAAATAATAATGATCAGTTAAAGATGTGGAAACATAATAGCCTAATTACGCAAATATTGTCGGTAACCAGACGCATTTGCTCGAGAGCCTCCTGCTTCCCCCCACAGAGCATGTTTGTGTTGCTCATAATGGGAAGCCCTGCCCCCCATCTATTGAACTAGCTGGCACAGGGGCCGCCCTTTATCTCATATTTAAAACACAAGCAATGACTGAAATTCATTTTCAATTTATTTTCCAATCATATGAAAGGAAGAGAGAGAAAGATTATTCTATTGAATCTTCTTCGGGCTGGTAAAATGTTGGTAAGGTTTGTTCTGGATGCATGGCGGAGAGCTCCCAGGATGGTCTATAGGGAGCGGAGTTAATCGAATAAACTAATCTTGGCTGTGGAGATTAACTCTCAGTGGCTGCAGGAGCCGAGGTGAGGCAGAATGCAAACAGCAGAGATCTCCAGGTGCCGGAGGCCATTCAGCATCTCCCCTCCCGCGCCCCAGTGCAGGGCTCCCTCCACCACCCTCTTCTTACATTTGGGAAATGGGGCAGGGCCCGCTTGCCTGATGGGGGGAGCTCAGCCCCGGGGTGTGGAGCTTGGAGGCCGAGGCCCCTGTGGGTTGCTTTCTTGGCTTTTCTGAAGGGGCAGGACAGCTGTCCCGGGGAGCTGGGCCTTTGCCAGAAGCGGGGAGCCCAGGACGTGTGTGCGCGTGCTGGCGACAGGCATATGCTACCTGGAGGTGAGGATTTGGTTCAAAGCCGCGCCTGACAGTGGGTAAGCAGCCCGACTTTAAGAACACATCCTTTCAGCCTTTAATTCCCTTTGCCAAGGCATGGAGGCCGCATTGGGGGTGGGAACAATTGTATCTGAACAGAGCTCCCAGCCTTCCTGGCGATCACCCCCGAGGGTGGGAGGTGGGGGGAGGGAGGTGGCCGATGAGGGCTCTGGGGTCTGGAGAGGGCTTCCTGCCCCCCTGGGAGGGCTGTCTCCCTGTTTGCAGAGTTCTTGGGGAAGCAAGCTGAATGCTGGTCCCCTGGGATCTGCCTGCTCCTACGACTCCCCCCCCCACCATAGAGGGGAGGGGGCTGGGAGCCCC
This sequence comes from Mirounga angustirostris, assembly GCF_029215605.1. Taxonomy (NCBI): domain Eukaryota; kingdom Metazoa; phylum Chordata; class Mammalia; order Carnivora; family Phocidae; genus Mirounga; species Mirounga angustirostris. The sequence goes on along the minus strand of NW_026991724.1, from coordinate 29,046,228 downwards.
TCACCCTGACAGGAGAGGCGGTGGAAAGTGACAGCAAGGTCCCTGGAGGGGCTGCTGAGGTTCTCTGGTGAGTTGACACCTCCCTCCCCTCTCCCCCTTCCCAAGTGCTAAGCCAGTCAAGAGCTAATTTTGTTATTCCATAAATAAAATTAGCGTAAGCACAAAGGTGAGAACACCTAAAATTGTCCCTAAAATTGACCGCTTCTCCCCACCTCCTGCAACACCAGCCCAGCCCGGGCTCCTAATTGCTCTCGTCCCAACACCTTCATTCCTAGCCTCTTCAAATCTATTCCTTACCAGCAGCAAGAAGGATCTCGTCAGAGGATTCAGATGAGGCTATGTGCTCCTCCTTAGTTCCTGCTGCTTTGAGGATAACACGGATAGCTTTAAGCAATGCCCCATGCCTGGGACAGTACAGCAGAACATTTCCATGGGTGCTTCTGGAAGCCGGGTGGGCTGGCTTTAAATCCTGGCTTTGCCGCTAACTGGCTGGACAGGTCACAGGGACCGGAGGCATGATCTTTGGTCTGATCTCTACAAGGGAAGAAGACGCTAGCCCTGACCACGGGGTCCTGTTGTGACGCCTGGGTGGGGCAATACAGGCTCAGAAGACAGCCTGGCTCACAGCAAGTCTGCGGCCACTACGGTTCCTGGTGTCTTCTCCAGCCACCCACCTGCTGGCTTTCTATGCTTCAGCCACACTGGCTTTCTTTCTGCTCTTCCTGCCTCAGAGTCTTTGCACATGCTGTTCCCTCCTCCATGCCTTGCATCTTCCCCCAGTTAGAGAAGAGACCTTGAAGCTCCCTTGGCTTTCCCATCATCAGCCCTGATTGATGCTGAAATGAGGACAGATTCTTCCCTGCCCCCAAAGGAAAAGCAACTTGCTCCCCTCCCAGAGCCCTGAGCCACCTTCCACGGACTTGGCTAAATCTGTGCTAAAGGTCATTGTGGGCTGACAGCAGGTGGCCTCAGGAGAGTCACTTGGGAAATCGTGACACTTTATCATCTCCAGAGGAGCGGGGCTCTAGGAAGGGGAGAGGGCTCCATAATGAAAGGCAGCAGAAGCGTTTGCCGCATTAGGATCCAACCCAGGACACGCACCGGTGGCTCTCTATGAGTACTCACCTCTGTGCCCTCACCGTGTCCTGTGTGTACTGGGCAATTGTCTGGGTGCTCTGTCTGTAGAGGATGCTCACTTATCCTCAGAGGGATTTTACAAGGTAGGTATTATTGTTTCTTCTTTATAGATAAATTGAAAGGGCTCAGAGAGGCTAAGTGACTTGTCCAGTGTCACACAGCAGAGTTGAAACTTGAACCAGGTTTTTCTGATGGTGGTGGATGTGATCTCAAACACCACGCTCTGTTGATACTCATGATAGAGTATGGTCCTGATGGAATGGCCTCCCCTCATGACTGAGCTAGACTTTGCATTAATTTGCATTTAATGCAAAGTCTTGTCTTCTAATCCCAGAGACCCTCGGTTCTCGGTGTTTCAGGGGAAAAATAAGACCCAACAATGTCTTCAAGTTTTCGCTGCTGCCTCTCTTTCAAATCCGGACTCTGATGGTACCTCTTCCAGGAAATGGTCCGGGGCTCCCCCAGGGCAGGGCTGTCTCTCAGAGACTTCTCTAAGCTTCTACTCTACCTGATGGTAAAAGGTAAACTCCCCACTTCCTGATGGTTGGGACTGTTTTGGTTCAAACCAGTATCTCCGGGCTCCTGGGTGGCTCAGTTGGTTAAGCATCTGCCTTTGGCTCAGGTCATGATTCTGGGCTCCTGGGATCGAGCCCCACATTGGGCTCCTTGCTCAGTGGGGAGCCTGCTTCTCCCTGTGCTTGTGCTTGATCGCTCTCTCTCTCTCTTAAATAAATAAAATCTTTAAAAAAAACAGTAACTTCCAGTCTTCTTTCTCTTGTTGCTACAGTGCCAGGTCCATGGGGGAGGGTTTCACCTGTCTGTGGACCAAGAGAAACCGAGGGCTGGCCCGTCTAGCTTCTCCGTAGCAAGCAGTCAACATAGCAGGTAAACCCTTCACAACCTCAAACTCAGATGTATGAAAATAGACCTTGATTCCTTGATGACTGAACTATACTTTGGTCTCCATCCTGGATTCTACCTAAGGGCAGAAAACCCGATTTAGGAAACAGGGGTAAGCCCAGTCCAGATTTCCCCCCTTACTCCCTTTTGGATAAATAATCCAAGCAAATGCAGGGACTCCCCTCCTTCCTCTTCTCCCTTTCTTGCCTATGTTGATTTAAGTTCGGGGAGCCGGGGAGTAGGATAGGGGGGTTGTCAAGGGCATCCAGGAGAGGCCTCTGGTCCATCTTTATCAGTAGCTGTCTGTTCTGGCTTCTGCCACCGGCCATGGCTTCCTGACAGCCAAACCTGGTGGTCTCCACACAGAGAGAGATGACAGCCATTTAAATGGTGGTAGAGATTCTGCCCTCTCAAAGAATGCATGTTCAAGAGTGGGTGTGACATAGGGCAGAGGAATCTGTCTTTCACACTGTAGATCTTCCTCTTGCCTGTTTTCAAGAGTAGGAACATTCTAGATCTAAAACATTTTTGATATAACTCGGCTTCCAAACACAAAGCAACAGTTTCATCTGATGCTCCACCAAATGACCAGTGATCTTTTCCAACCCTAAGTCTATTTGGAAACTTCTCGAAGCCTCCACACTATAGTTGACCTGATCTTCCTCAGCTTCTTTGGGGTAAGGCTCTGTTCCCACTACTCTCTCTTGCAGGTCACATTGCTGAGGACTTGCAGGGGGTCAGATCCTGTGCAGGGTGGTAAACAGGCAGGGCTGCTGGATTCCCAACCACCCTATGAGGACTGTTCAATCATTATCCCTCTATTTTACCGATCAGGAGACTGAGGATCACTGAGGGAAGCTGGGTCACATCCAAGGCCCATAGGTGGTAAGTGGCATCACAGAAATTAATCATTACTTAACAGTGAAGGGCATTTAGCGGCTCAAGGGCAGTGTGTCTAAACCTTGCCTCCAACACAGCTCTTGTGCATGAAATGGTTCCTTGAGGGGCATCCTCAGCTCCTCTCAAACTCACATTAAAACCCTGGTGTCCTTTGTGTCTTTCCTTGTCATTCCTTTGATGACCAGCCTCCATCCCATGTCCACACTGCCCACCCAGCTGACCAGGGGCCTGCCGGGTTCAGATCGGATCCCCAGGTCCTGGGACAGTGGCTGGTACATATCAGAGGGCACTACATGTCCCTCAATTACATGCACCCTGCTGGCCCCTCCACTTGACGTGCTTCTGCCTAATGAATTCTCCCCAAGACAGTGGTGAGTGTGTCTCCTCTGCTCAGACCCCTTTGGTGGCTCTGTGTTGACCCATAGAATGAAATCCATGCCCCTCCCTCTGGCATTTCATGCCCCAGGAGTCCATCCTGAATCTCAATGTTCACTCTAGTCTTCAAATCCAGGTTCCCCTGGGAGCCATTTTGCTAAGAGGCTGCATACCTCCCCTCCTTCCCCATCTTGGCCGAGCTGTTCCTTCTGGCTGGAAGTTTTGCCCTGCCTACCCTCACCCCTGCAGAAAAGCCCCTACAATCCTCAAATGCTGCCTCCTTATGGCAGCATCCTCTGATCTCCCCATCCAAACCCCCAGCATGCTGGCGTCCTCCTCTGTGCTACAGTAATTAAGGGCCTAGCTCTGGTGTCAGAGAGTCTTGGGTGCAAGTTCTGGCTCTTGTCTCTTCTGGCTTCGTGACAGTGGTCAAGCCACTGAAGCAATGGAAGGGCAGAAAAATGGAGATAAGACGCATAGGTTAACTTGGTAATTTGAGAGAGATGATGCTCTTGCAGGGCTTAGCACTGTGCCCGGTCCTTAATGAATAGCAATTAATCAATTATTAACAATTATGTCCCTAGGATATCTTGTCTTCTCTCTTCTATTAGACCGGTGGTTCTCAACTTTGACCTGAGAATGCCCAGGGGAGCTCTTAAAAACCCAGAAACCCGGGATGTATCCCCAGGGATTTTGACTTAATCGGTCTGGGGTAGGGTCCTCGAATTAATACTTATTTATTCGTTTTGTCTATTATGGCAAAATATACATAACATAATATTGATCATTTCAGCCATTCGCAAGTGTACAATTCATTGGCATTAAACACATGAACACCATCGTGTAACTTCACCACCACCTATATACCAAAAACCTTTTCATCATCTCCGACGAAAGCCATACCCATTAAATAATCACTCCTTCTGCCCCTCACCCCAGCCCCTGGTGACCCCTGTTCTAGTCTCTGTCTCTATGAATCTGTGTATTTTAGGGTCCTCATATAAATGGAATCAGATAATCTTTGTTCTTCTATAACTGGCTTATTTCACTTAGCGTAATGTTTTTGAAGTCTATCCATGATGAAGACTATATCAAATTTTCATTCCTTTTTATGGCCGAATAATATTCCATTGTATGTATATCCCATATTTCATCGATCCATTCGTTTGTGGATGGACACTTGGATTGTTTCCACCTCTTGGCTGTTGTGAATGATGCTGCTGTGAACATGGGTATACAGGTATCTGCCCCAGTTCCTGCTTCCACTTCTTTTGGATGTACACCTAGGAGGGCAATTCCTGGCTCATATGGTAGTTACATATGTAATCTTTTGAGAAACAAACAAGCGGTTTCCACAGCAGCTGGACCATTGTTATATTCCTACCAACAATTCGTGAGAATTCTAATATCTCCATATCCTCACTAACACTTGTTATTTTGTTTTTTTTTTTTTAATTGTAGCCATCCCAGTAGGTTCGTGGTTTTGATGTGCATTTCCCTAATGACTGATGATATTGAGCCTCCTTCTCAGTGCTTATTTGCCATCTGCATGTCTTCTGCAGAGAAGTGTCTATTCAAATCCTCTGCCTATTTTTTAATTGAGTTGTTTGTGATCTTGTTGTTGAGTTGTAGGACTTCTTTACATATTCTGGATATTCATCTTTTACTGGGTATATGATTTATAATTTTTTCCCATGCAGTAGGTTATCTTTTTGCTTTCTTGATAGTCTCATTTGGCGCACAAAAGTTCTTAATTTTGATGAAGTTCAATTTATCTATTTTGTATTTTGTTGTCTGTACTTTGGTGTCACATCTATGAAATCCTTGCTAAATCCAATGTCATGATGATTTTCCCCAATGTTTTCCTCTAAGAGTTTTATAGTTTCAGCCATCCAGCTTAGATCTTCAATTTATGTTGAGTTTGTTTTTGTATATGGTTTAGGGTAAGGGTCCAACTTGATTGTTTTGCATTGTGAATATCCAGTTTTCTGAGCACCATTGGTTGAAAAGAGTGCCCTATCCTCATGGAATGGTCTGGGCCCCCTAGTCAAAAATCAACTGACCATATGTCTTAGTTTAGGCTACTATACCCATAGACTGGGTGGCTGAAACAACAAATGTTTATTTTTCACAGTTCTGGAGGCTAGAAGTCCAAGATCAGGGTGCCAGTGTGGTTGGGTTCTTGGTGAGGGCTCTCTTCCTGTTGGCAGATGGACACTTTCTTGCTGTGTCCTCCCACGGCAAAGAAAGACATCACCTCTCTCGTGTCCCTTCTTCTAAAAGCACTGATGGCATCATGAGGACTCCACCTTCATGACCTAATCACCTCCCAAAGGCCTTACCTCCAAATACCATCACACTGGCAATTAGAGCTTCAACATGGAATTTTAACACAAATGTTCAGTCCATAGCACCATGAATGTGAAAGTTTATTTCTGGATTCTCTATTATATTCCACTGATCTATTTGCTTGTCCTGATGCCAATACTATATTGCTTTTATAACTATAGCTCTGTAGCAAGTTTTAAAGTTGAGCAGTGTGAGATCTCCAACTTTCTTCTTTTTTGTGATTGTCTTGGCTATTCAGGGTCCCTTGCAATTCCATATGAATTGGAAGATCAGCTTTTCCATTCACGCAAAAAAAAAAAAAAAAAAAAGATTGTTGGGATTTTGATCGCACTGTGTTGCTTTTGTAGATAATTTTGTGTAGTACTGACATCATAACAATTACATTTTCCTATCCATAAACAAGGGAGCTCTTTCCATTTATTTAGATCTTCTTTAATTTCTTTTGGCTTTTTTTTTTTTTTTTTTTTTTTTGGTAGCTTTCAGCATACAAGTCCTTCACTTGCTTGGTTAGATTTATTTCTAAGTATTTAGTTCCTTTTAGGCAGTAATATAAATGGAATTGTTTTCTTAATTGCATTAATATATATATTTTTTATGCAGCCATTAATATATATTTTTAAAAGATTTTATTTATTTATTTGAAAGAGAGAGAGAGCACAAGCAGGGGGAGTAGCAGAGGCAGAGGGAGAGGCAGGATCCCCGCTGAGCAGGGAGCCCAACGTGGGACTCAATTCCAGGACCCTGGGATCATGACCTGAGCCAAAGGCAGATTCTTAACCCACTGAGCCACGCAGGTGCCCCACCTTAGTGCATTAATATTTTTTAAAAAGCTCCCCAAGAGATGCTTATGTGCAGTTGGGGTTAAAAACCACTGTCTCAGTCAAAGCTTCCTGAGGTAGATGGAAGGCCATGTCCGCCTGGTTTCCCTGTTCCCTGTGGTACCTGGCAAGCACCCTCACACTGAGTCACTGGTCAGTAAGTCTTTTCAGATACATGTAGGCACAGCTCCCTTCTTGAAAAATACATTTTTAATTTTAATTTTTTATGTCCTCACCTTTTCCATATCTGCCCGTCAGTTCCCAGAGGGAAGGCCTATTTATCACTGACTCCTCGGCAAGACTGGGCGTATGGAGGAAGGGAGCTGACATTGGCTCTAGGGCATCTCCTCTGGGGGTGGAACTAGGGACCCCCGCAAAGGAAAGCAATGAGACGTGATCTCAACCAAACAGTACTCGCTGAGAAATGACCCCTGGGGCCCATAGCGCAGATAGACCCAGAGGGTGTGGCCAGACTGATGGACGGGTCCCCTGGAGGAAGGAGGCAGTCTGCTTTGTTGAGGAGGCCAGAACGGACACCCCATGATGCACATATGTACCCTACCACACCCTCCCCCACCCCACCACCTTCCTTCACATTTATTCTAGGTTCCCCCATCATGACTTGTGTCTGGGGCCCCCAGCGCCCCCAGCCCCTCTCAGTCAGGGACAAGCGGCCTTCTGCTGCAGGGTTTCATGGTCAGGAATTCCCAACAATGAGGACTCCAAGTTCACCAGCCTGCTTGGCATTGCTCTCTGAGAAAGCCAACAGATGGGCTGTAATTGCAGACCTGTTGTGGGGACATTGTTAACAAACACACAAGTAGCAGTATACAGGGCTTTTTGGAACCGAATGTGACTTGGCAGCTGGGGACGGCTGTCTAATTACCAACATCTGAGTTTCTTGTTTAATGAAGGGGAATGTGGAAAACGGCCGTACTGAAGCAGCCGGGACGGAGGAGGATGCCAGGCAGGGCTATGAGACAGCGCCTGCACTCTCTCTTGGTGGCCAGGTGCCTCCGTGTCACACAGGGGCTTCTGCTCTCTTTTCCCAGGAACCCAGCCATCACTTCTGGGAGAGAGAATGGAATTCTGGAGGTCCTCAGGTATCAACACAGGCCATTAGAAAATAGTTCCAGTCCCTTTTATTGGGTAGGTTTTTCTTCTTAAATCATCAGACTGACACTCCAGGAAAATTGACCATGTTTAACTAACCTGTGACTTCCTGCATCCTTTTGCACAATGCTCTTTAACCTTGAAATACACATAGCCCAATCCCGCAATTCATAAATTTGCAATCACACTTGCTTAGGCTCATGTAGACTAGCTTTGTCTACGTCTCGCATGAAGCACTTTACCTGATCAGCCCATTTAATCCTCTTCCCAGACGATTTTGAATTTTTTTTAATGTTATTTTTTCTAGCTTTGTGAGTTATGATCGACAAACAAAAATTGTGTATATTTAAGTGTACAGTGTGATTTTTTTAAAGGTATACAATGTGATGATTTCATGCATGTGTACATTGTGAAGTGATCATCACAATCGTTAATTAACACATGCACCACCTCACGTGGTTAATATTTGTGTGTGTGTGTGGTGAGAACACTTAAGATCTATTCTTTTTTTAAAGATTTATTTATTTATTTGAGAGAGAGAGAGCATGCACAACTGGGGCGAGGGGCATAGGCCAAGGGAGGTGTGGGGGGGAGAGAATCTTAAGCCGACTCCCCACTGAGCACAGAGCCCGATCATGACCTGAGCTGAAATTAAGAGTCAGACTCTTTTTTTTAAAGATTTTATTTATTTGAGAGAGAGAGCATGAGAAGGAGGAGGGTCAGAGGGAGAAGCAGACTCCCTGCTGAGCAGGGAGCCCGATGCGGGACTCGATCCCAGGACTCCAGGATCATGACCTGAGCCGAAGGCAGTTGCTTAACCAACTGAGCCACCCAGGCGCCCCAAGAGTCAGACTCTTAACCGACTGAGCCACCCAGGACGCCCCTTACGATCTATTCTATTAGTAGGTTTCAAGAACACAGTATAGTATTGTTAACTATAGTCATCATGCTGTGCATTAGATCCCCAGAAATTATTCATCTTATAACAGAAGTTTGTACCCTTGTACAAACGTCTCCCCAGTTCCCCCTTACCTCATTTTAACCTTTAAATGACCCTAAGAGATGGATACTCTCTTCATTTCCATTTTACAGTTGGGGAAACTGAGGCACAGACAGGTTAAGCTGGCTTCAGGTTAGGTTCTGGCCACAGGCTGGCTTGGGCGATGTTAGTAATGACTGACACTCAGGGAGGACTTGCTGAGTCCCAGGCACTGTGCCTGCCAAGCTTGACCTCACTGACTTAAGCCTCCCAGTAGCTGCGTGGGGTGGGTACTATCATTATCTTGGAATCTGAAACTGAGATCTGGAAGACTGAGTCACTTGTTCAAGTCACAAAGCTAGTGAGGTGCTGAGCTGGGACGGAGACCCGGGCTGTCTTCTCTGGGCCGCACTGTCCTGCCACTCTGTGAGAAGCAGCCCTGACATGTAGCAGCACCCTGCGGGGATTCCATTTTTGTTTTTTAGGTCCTTGATCATCTCTCTGGTCACAGTGTCCATTTGAGCAGGTCCACGGAAGAAGCTTTTTATGAGTTTCAAGACCAGGGAAAAGCGAATCATCTCTGGAGAGAGCTGATCACTTTTACTTTATGGACACCGTGAAACTCATCAAAGCAATGCCTCACACCAGGGGACAAGTTCTCTGAAGGGATATGCAGGTCCATCTGAGGCTTGTAAGCGTCTACCTTTTGGAGTTACATCGTCACATCCTCCCACTGTGCCATTTTGAAAGGGAAAAGCCACTCAGGATGTGCTCCCAGACTCGCCAGGGGTATGCTACTGGATACCTATGAGAAGCACTATGGGAAAGAATTGTGTTTTTGATCTTCCCACTTTACCTTAGTTGCTGGGCTGCTCTGGAAGCATGAGTAGCAGAGTGGAAGGGACGCAGGATCTTGGGGCACACGTTTTGTGTATAACAGTCTTACCCTGAGTTTTTCCTTATTTCCCATTTGACCTAATTTCTTTCTTTCTTATTACCATGTGTGGCAAATTATGTTTTCCGAAACTGACCACCACAATCTTTCTGGTCTCACATGTGCTTTCAAAACCTTGCCACACCCTCCCCTTGAACCAGGATGGGCTTTGGCAGGTGTCTTGACTAATCGAGGCTGGCAGAAGTGATGTCAGGTGACTTGCAAGGCTAACTCATAAAAGATGAAATGGATTGGGTCTGGTTCTAGCTAAGATGGAGTGAGCACACTTCCGCTCGTTCAGTGAATACAGCTACAAAATGTAGACAAACACTAGGAGCAGATATGTGAGGGCGCTAAAGAGTAAGACTAGCAGGCAAATTCATGAAGAAAACCAGAACTTGAAGTATCACTGACCTGGGAGTGAGTTTATCATTTTTCCCCTGGTCCTTTCCCCACCCAGCTCTAGATATAGGTAAAGTCGTGGAAATATATAGCAGACTGGGATAACTAAAGCTCCAGCTTCCAGGATAGAGAACAGAGAAAGCATTCTTCAGTGTATTGAAAAGTACCAGGGAGATAATAAAGAGAGTAGAGGTTAGGAAAGCAACTACCTGGAGCCCCTGAGTGGCTCAGTCTGTTGAGCATCTGCCTTCGGATCAAGTCGTGATCCCAGGGTCCTGGGATCGAGCCCCGCATCAGGCTCCCTGCTCGGCTGGGAGCCTGCTTCTCCCTCTCCCTCTGCCATTCCCTCCACTTGTGCTCTCTGGTTCTATCTGTCTGTCAAATAAGTAAATAAAATCTTAAAAAAAAAAAAAAAAAAAGGAAAGCAACTCTATAAAGTTGTTTGTGAATGCCTGGGCTCACCTCTGGGGTGCACACATGTGGATCTGATCCAGATTAGCATATCAAAGACTTTGAAACTAAACTGACACACAGACCACTGCCCAAGTGCCAGACTGGTCATTGGGTGGTGTGCACGCAGACCAAAGTCAAAGAGTGCTACAAAGACTTTAGAAACCCAGAACTGGCCTTAGAACCTATCCCACAGAAGACAGGTCAGGAACTTGCAGCCCTAGCAAGACAAGTCAATTGTCTGCTAAAACAAAAATGTCAACCTTCTCCATAGGATTTATATAAACCCTCTGTTTCATAATATAAAATCCAAAATGTCGATAATAGCATTCAAAATTACTTGGCAAGTAAAGAACTAGGAGAATCTCAACTTTTATGGGAAAAGACAATCAACAGATGCCAACACTGAGATAACAAAGGAATTATCTGGAATTATCTGACAGAGCAGCCATTGTGAAAAAACTCCAATAAGCAATTATGAACACTCTTGGAATAGATGAAATAATAAAAAGCTCAGCCCTGCCCCAGCCCCCCCAAAAGAATACAAAGAATAAAATGGAAAATTTTAGAATTGAAAAATATAATATGGATGAAAACTCAGATGAGCTCAGTAGTCAGAGCTCATCTAAGATGGCAGAGGACAGAGAAATGAGCAAGAATGAGAACAAAAACCTACAGATTCAAGAAGCTCAGTGGTCCTGAAACAGGTAAACCTAAAGGAATCATAATCAAACTGCTGAAAACTAGATCAAAGAAAAAAATCTTTAAATGAGCCTGATTAAAATGATACCTTATCTACAGGGGACAATGATGAGAATGACTGTCAATTTTCCAGCAGAAACCACGGAGGCCAGAAAGAAGTAGAATGGCATTTTTGAAGTGCTAAAAGGAAAATACCAATCCAGAATTATATAATCAGCAAAAATATCCCACAGAAATGAAAATGAAAAAAAAAAAAACCATATTTTCAGATGAAGGAAAACAAGAAGAAATATATACCAGTCTTCTCCTCTTATGAACTTTAACATGTGTTTGATGTTTCAAAGCAAAAATGATAACATTGTCTGATGGAGTAACACATGTTACTCCTCTATCAATAGTATGTTCTTCTCAAGTGCACATGGCACATCCATCCAGATAAACCATATGGTGGTTCATAGAGCGAATCTTAACAAATCTAAAAGAATTAAATCATACAAAATATGTTTTCAGATCATAATGGGATTAAACTAAAAATTAATAACAGAAAGATAATAGAAAAATCTCCAAACACTTGAAAATGAAACAACATAGTCCTAAATAATCCATAGCTCAAATAGGGAGTCTCAAGGGAAATTAGAAAATATGTTGAACTGAATAGAAATGAAAACACAGTATAACACAATGCATAGGATGCAGACAAAGCAGTGCTTAGAGGGAAATTCATAGCACTAAAAAATGCTTATATTAAGAAAGGGAAAAAAGGTCTTAAATCAAAAGCCTAAGCATTTATTTTAAGAAACTAGAAAAAGAAGAGCAAAATAAAACCAAAGCATGTATCAAAAGGAAATAAAAAAGGGAAAAGCAGAGCTCAGTGATATAGAAAACAGAAAAACAACAGAGAAAATCAATGAAACCAAAAGCAGTTTCTTTGAAGAGATAGAGAAAAATTGTTAAACATATTCCAGGGCTGATGAAAATAAAAATATAGAAGACAAATTACTTGTTGTGATGAGCACAGACTGATGTATGGAACTGTTGAATCACTGTATTGCACATCTGAAACTAATACAACACCATATGTTAACTAACTGGAATTAAAACAAAAACTTAAGATAAATTAAAAAAGAAAAAGCACCTGAAACCAAAAAATGGCCAAAAGATTTGAACAGACCGAAGAAGATATACAGATGGCAAATAAGTCCTTGAAAAGATGTTCAACATTTCTAGCTATTAGGGGAAATGCAAGTTAAAATCACGATAGGAGACCTCTACATTCCTTTGAAATGGCTGCGATAGACAATATTGACCATACCAAGTGCTGACAAGGGGGTAGAATAACTGAATCACTTCTCTATTGCTGGTGGGAATGCAAAATGCTATAGACCCTCTGGGAAACAGTTTGGCAGTTCTTCATCAACTTAAACATCCTATGACCCAGCAAACTCAGTTTTGGGCATTTATCTTAGGGAAACGAAAACTTATGTTTCCATGAAAATCCACACACAAACTCTTGTAGAAATTCTATACATTAGAGTCAGAAGCTGAAAACAATCCAAATTTCATTCAATGAAAGGATCAACAAACTCTACAGTATAGCCATACAATGAAATATTACTCAACAATATAAAGGAAGGAACTATTGATACATGCTGTCACTTGAATGGATCTCAAAGGCATTATGCTGAGTGAAAGAAGCCAGTTTTTTGTTTTTTTTTTTTTTTTTTTGAGAAGGAGAGAGAGTGTGCAAGGGTGGGGGGCAGAGGGGGAGAGAGAGACTCTTAAGCAGCCTCCATGCACAGCAGGGTTGAGGGGCGCTCCATCTCATGACCCTGAGATCATGACCTGAGCCGAAATCAAGAGTGAGATGCTTAACCAACTGAGCCACCCAGGCGCCCCAAGAAGCCAGTCTTAAAAGATCACATAGTGGATAATCCCATTCATATAACATTCTAAAAAAGAAAGCTGTAGAGATAGAGAACAAATCAGTAGACACTAGGGGTTCTGAGTGGAGAGAGGCATGAAAGAGATAGCAGGAGGGAATTTGGGGGGTGATAAAGCTGTCATGTGTCCTGAAGCCACTGGTGGTTACAAGCATCTATATATGTGTTAACTTTCATAGAATTGTACACTAAAAAAAGTCAAAAGTAAACTAAAAAAATATTTTTTTTTCAACAGAACATTTGGATTAATAATAATAATTTTAAAAAGGCGATACAGCTTCTGCCTGGCCATCTGTTTTGGGATATTCACCTTTGGAGTCATGAGCCGCCATTAAGCCACCTGCTGGAGGGACCCCACAAGGAGAGCCCGTGGGGATAGAGAGTGATGCCTAACATGTCCTACCTGGTCTAGATCCCACATGTTCTGTCTTTTTAGCTCAGCACCAGCTAAGGGAACGAGCCAGCCTTCAGATGACTCCAGCCTCAGCTGTCTGTCTGTAACCGTATGAAAACCCTGAGTGAGGACCCCTTGGCTGAGTCCCCTCCATCTCTGGAAGTGATCATGAAATGGTCATGGGTGTTTTAAGATTTGGGGCAGTGTGTTACATGTTGTGGATAACTGGGAAATTCTTATATTTTCAATCGTGGTAAGCGATCTCAAATCCTTTTAGGTATCAGGTGGAGGGAGATAAGGAAGTGACACCAGAAGTGATTGAATATTAAGCTGTGGGGGCGCCTGGGTGGCTCAGCCAGTTAAGCGTCTGCCTTCGGCTCAGGTCATGATCCCGGGGTCCTGGGATCGAGCCCCGCATCGGGCTCCCTGCTCCGCGGGAAGCCTGCTTCTCCCTCTCCCACTCCCCCTGCTTGTGTTCCCTCTCTCACTCTCTCTCTGGCAAATAAATATATAAAATCTTTAAAAAAAAAAAAAGAAAAGAAATATTAAGCTGTGATGTTGTAAAGACCAGCCTCACCTGGCTCATGGGTGTCTGGTAATGCTAGGACACACACCTAGTCCCAGCTGTAGTCACGTGCCAAGCTACTTGCCCCCAGGGGCTCCAGCTCCCCCTCCTAATTCCTGGCCCCAACTAAGAGGCACAGTAAATCCTTATAAAAAATAAAAGAAAAAGACACCCTTTCACATACTTACATATAGTTAATATACGTAACCAGCCATGGGAGAGTGAAGACACCAGGCTGGGACAGTGAAAACACACACAGCTTAGCAATAAGGACTTGTGGTTGCCCCCGGGGCTAAGGGACAAGAGAGTAGATGGTATTTCGGAGTCCAGGGCTCAGGGCCGTCATGTGGGAACCAGAACCTTAGAGGAGACGAGGAAGCCTGGGGAACAGTTTACAGAGGTCAGTTCCCTGTGATACAGAACAGTACAGGGGGAGAAAGGTAGGCGGGTGGGAGTGTGAATCTTCAAGCAGACAGGGCAAAGGACCAGTCTGGAGACTGATCACGGTATCTGTCTCATGGAATGGGTACAAGGACTACATGAGTTAACAGGAGAATGCCTGGAACTTACTTACCTAAGGGACAGCTGCTATTATTGAGTCGTAGGAACCACAACACCCCATGTACAGAGACAAGGGGCAAAGTGAGGCTTCGAGAAGCTGATGGATTTGCCACATAGCTAGGAACGTCTTTATGCTAGGAGAAACCAGATATAATGGAAGAGAGTACAAAATTCACATGCATTTTGGAGTTCAAACGTGAAGCTTCAAAGACATTTCTACAGTTCAAATCCACATCTGACTGACTCTGAAGGTCTTGATCATCTGGCTGCCTCGTGAGATGTACTTGGATATCCCACAAATGCATTTAACAGGACAAGGCCTGTATTTGCTAGAATGTATGTTCCGTGAGAGCATGGGATTTGTGTGCTTTATTCACTGATGAGTCTGCAGCATCCAGAATAGCACCTAGCATGGAGCAGATGCTCAATAAATAGCTGTTGAATGCATGAAATATAATTGCTGACATAATGTTTGTTCGTGGTGTTAATCAGTTTGGCTGATGAAACAGTGGTTTAATGGAAGGAGATAGAGGTTGCAAAACTGATGGGAGATGGAAGGAGGGACAGGCCTTAGGAATGGCAGGAACCAAGCTAGCTCTGGGGGTCTACAAAACTGGAAGAAGGGACTCAGAAACTTCTCATTCCAAGAGCAGCCCAGTCTGGACATGGCTGCTAGAGGGATCCCTATTGCCTCTGTCACCACCATTTTGCTTATGAAAACAGCCTCCAAACATCACTGCTGTGCTAGATACAGGGCGGGGGGAACTAATTTGGTGGCCTCATGTCACCACACTAGGAATAGTTAAGAAGACCCCTCCCCTTTACTCCAACCCTTCCCCCAACCCCTCCCAAGCTTCCCTAGGAAGAGGTCACTTTGGGATCTGGGATGTCAACCTGGGAATTGTTCTCCTGTCAGATCTAGTTTGAGTAGAAGAGAGATAATTCCCCATAAGCAATACCAGAAAAGCACCATAGAGGAATGATCACAGGACATGGGTTCTAGAGCCAGATTGCTTGAGTTCAGATCTTTACTCTTGTAGCAGACATACTACACAACCTGGAGCAAGTCCCACTCTCTCTGCCTCAGGTTCCAGATCTAAAAAATAGGAATAAAGTAGTTAAATGAGCTAATACATGCAAAGTGCTTGAAGTCATATCTGGCCAGAGGAAATTGCTCAATGAATGAAGAAGGTCATTAATAGTAAGAAGGGGAATGGGCTCTGAGCAGCGACACATGGGTGTGGGCAAATGTATCAGTTATCATCCATAATATGCCACGTAACAAGTAAACACTAAACCCAGTGGCTTAAAAACAAAAACCTTTTAGTTAGCTCATGGATCTGCTGGTTGGATGGGTGGTTCTGCTGGGCTGGGCTGAGCTCACTCAGGTGTCTTGGTCAGGTGACAAGTCACTTGCAGGCTGATTTTGCATCTCTTGGCTTCCCTTTTGGGAGTTGGCTGGCTATTGGTCAATCTAGGATGGTCTCCCCTCTGCTCCATGTAGCCAGTAGGCTAGTCCAGGCTTGTTCACTGCAGGTGGCCCTGGCAGGGTTCTAGAGCAGAAGCATGTGAAGCCTTGTGAGGCCTAGGCTGGGAGCTGGTGCCATCACTTCTGCCATATTCCATTGGCCAAAATGTGTTATGACTTCAGCCCAGATTCCATACATTGAGATCCTACTCCCGGTACCTCAGCATGGTACTGTATTTGGAGAAAGGGTCTTTAAACAGGTGATTTAGGTAAAAGGAGGTCGTGTGGGTGAGGCCCCAACCCAATATGACTCATGTCCTTAGGACACAGACATGTCCAGAGGGAAGACCATGTGAGGACACAGGGAAAAGACAAGCATCTGCAAGCCAAGAAGAGAAGCCTCAGAAGAAACCAACCCTGCTGACACAGTCTTGGACTTGATCTTGATCTTGGACTGCTGGCCTCCAGAATGGTGAAAGAATACATTTCTATTGTTGAAGTCACTCAGACTGTGGCCCTTTGCTACAACAGCCTGAGCAGACCAGCACAGATTTCGGTAGAATCTTCCACCTCTTGATATGAGAAACGGCAGGAACATTGCAAACAATGTGTTTCCAGGGAGGCGTGAAAAATGGATGGCTTTTTTGCCATCACCTTAGTGCACTTAGAGATGGCAGTGAGTCGCTGAGCTCATCAACATGGCAGAGTGATGGGTTGGAAATCAGGAAGCTTGACTGTGCTTCTAGCTCTTACCCGTGCCATGAGAAGGCCAGCCAGGTCTTGCGATGATTCCCCCACCCTATACCCAGATCTGACAGCTGAGGCTCAGGTCCCGGAGCTCCTGTTCACCTCTCTGCTGTCCAGCTCCAAAGTGTGAATGAGGAAAAGACACTCTTCCCCTGGTCCACTGGGCACCCCTCTCCAAGGACTTCAGCCTCACCAATAACCACTTCCGGCTTCACAGACAGAGCACACCTGCCAGGAAATGTTTACCTCCCACGCCTAACAGAGAGAAGCTCTGCTCAAAAGCCCTGCGTCAAGGAAAAAGCAACAATGGTATCTTTCTTGTTATCTCCCGGACTAGTCCCCTTCCCCTCGGGAGGGCAATGTAATGAGTATGGATTTGGGGGAGCTTTGCCGGTGGCCTTTGGAGAATTTGGCTGACAGTAACAATAAGAAGGGAAAACTCAGACAAATAAGAATTAATGAAATCCCAGCAAAAAAATATCTATTAAAGGAGGAGGGGTACCTTCGGAGAGGGAATAATTGGCAAATCTGGAAACACATCCATCAGATGACCTGGATGCAATGAGTACCTGGCCGGGAGAATTCCCCAAGCAAACATGGCAGAATCCTTAATCCTGTCAAATTGTGGTGGATGGAGGAGATGAATCCGCCAGAACCTTTGAAAGAGCGACAAATGGATGTCACAGATTCTTGAAAATAAAGAAATCAATCTCCCATAATAATAATAACCCGAGCTCTTAATATCCACAGGGCACTGATCTACATTTTTTAAAGTGTATGAACGCGTCGTACTCTTATAAAAGTCCTGAGAGGTAAATACTGACATGCTTTTGTCACTAGTCTTACAGACAAGGCAAGAGGAGTCCAGGGAGGTTGATTGTCTCGCCCAAACTCTCACAGCTAGTAAGTAATAGAGCTGCACTAGAACTTGGGTAGGCTGTGTCCAAAGACAAGATTTTAACTGCTTTTGCTGTACCCGAGTCTCCTGACTTTCTGGAGCCTGCTCCGTGAGAGATGGAAACATGGCTCATTTGACAGATGGGGAAACAGCCCCAGAGAGGGCTTCCAGTAACACCAAGTGTCTGCAGGGTCCTCAAAGTGTGGGGTGCTTTTCCACCCGAGCGCTTCATCCTCTTTGTCCAGCTGCTGAGCTTCTGCTGACCTGCCACGGTTCTCAAATGCCACCTCCTTTGGGAACCTTCCACACACATCTCGGGCCAATCAGGTTCTTCTTTTGACTCCCACAAACAGTATAGCATGTGTCCTTATGAGAGTGTTTTTCATATGAAGTGTTTTCCTTTTTTTTTTTCAGAAGTTTTTAAAAGGAAAATTACAGAAACAAAGATTTTTAAGTTTTCATGTTCCCATGAACTAGAATTTATGTTTGTTAACATTCTGCCATAATCAGTATATCTTCTTAAATAAAAGCACTCAAACACAGCAAATAAAATTGAGGTGTTATTATTATTATTTTTAATACAAGGGATGAAACATGACTAGTGAAGTTGAAGGACCACATCTGCAGTCTCCTTTCCCTCCCTCTCCACTGGCGTGTATCTGTTGAGTGTCCTAAAGATTTATTTTTATTTTTTTATCTATCTATCGATCTATCATCTATCTATCTATCTATCTATCTATCTATCTATTTTTTGAGAGAGAGAGCAAGAGCGCACGCCTGTGCATGGGAGGGAGGAGCAGAGGGAGAAAGAAAATCTTAAGCAGGCTCCACACCCAGCACAGAGCCCAATGCAGGGCTCAATTCCATGACCCTGAGATCATGACCTGAGCCGAAATCAAGAGTCGGATGCTTAACCGACTGAGCTACCCAGGTGCTTCTGCGGATTTATTTTTAAACTCATATATATGTATTTACCAATATGTGTGCACGTGAACTCTAACTTACATTTAGAAAAAAAAACAAAACATAGAGGTGCGGTTGGACAAAAAAATTGGTAACTACCACCAATGACAATAAATAGAATATTGCAAATACCTCAGGCTCACTGCATGTCCTTCCTCATTGTCATCCTCCCCTTATACCACCTACAGAGTCTTAGACAGTATAATTTAGCTTTTCCTGATTTTTGAGCTTTGTATAAATGGAATTATTCATTAAATATTCTTTTGTGTCTTGCTGCTTGGGCAAGTAAAATGTTGTTTCCTGTATAGTATGCTATTGAATGATAGACCTCAATTTCTGTATCCATTTCTCAGACGATGGAAATTTGGTCTGTTCCCAGTTTGTGGAAACTGTGAGAACCACGTTGCTAGGAACGTTCTTGCACGCATCTCCTCATGTACATTGCACGTTTTTCTAGGACACATGCCTCATGGAAGAACTGCTAGGTCAGAGGGTGTGTGTAAATCCAGTTGCATTGCATGACACCAAATTGTTTTCTAAGAGCTTGAACTCCTAACCATGATGTCAAACTGCCTTACCAAAAACATGTGTTGAAGGTATCGGTGGGTTTTGGAAAAAGCGAAATCACGAATACAAAGGAGGGATGGCATTAACTAGAATCCAAGCGTCTGTCTACTGAAGTATGTGTCTCCCTGTGGCACATGCAGGCTCAGGATCCTGGAAATAGCTGAAATCAGGTGCCCTGGAAGGTTGTAAGAAGCACATCACACACTCATCCAACTCTCTGCCTGGATGGCGTCTGCTGACAAAGCAGAAGGATAGATGTTACCAGTGATTTGGACTTTATCTCCTGACTGCTTCATTACATCCTACCCACAGCAGCACCAAGGAGCAGTCCCAGGGAGGCGGCTCAGAACTCACAACGCTGCCACAGCTGCACTGGGTGGCCCTGCCTCAGTTTCCCTTTTGCTTTTCTGGGACTCCTGAGGACCTAGAATTATTGCTGCAAGCCAGCGCCAATGTCCTCTTGGGGACTGCTCTGGTACACACCCATTCCACCTTTATCCTCCACAATCTCCTCAAGTGGACCCCATCGGGGTCCCTCTGAATGACCGAGAAGCCCCTTCATTATTCTGCTCAATATGTCAGCCAGGGCTGTTTACAGATCCAAGGATTCTCTTGCCAAATGTACAGCCTGCTGCCCAGGCTTTCATGTTATAATGAAATGAAGAACAAGCAAGACATCTTAATATCCTATTCTGTGAGAAAGTGAGATTCCCCCCCCTTCTCTCTTAATAGATAAATTAATATCATCAAACATTCTGAAAAGATCCTTTATGAAAACATCTCTCTTGCAAAAAAAAAAAAAACTTTATTATAAAACTGGAGAAATTTGTTTCAACTTGTTAAAAGCCTTATTCTCAGCCATGAATTCGGTTCCCATTTTTTTTTCTTCTCCTCTTCAATTAATTTCACACTAATCCATTTCTTTATCAGATGCTGGAGTGAATGCTGTGGAGTCAGTGATGAAGATGAGGGGCAATGGAGGTGTTTGGCTCTGTAATTTCATCCTTGAATTTTGTGATTACTAACAGGACAACTTTTTTAATTTGCTCTTTTGTCTGGATTCCCTGGCTGGCAATCTGCTCGGTGAGCTCGGCTTTTTAATCAATCACCTAGATAATCAAATGTCACTGGCTATCTGCTCCGTGTAATTACTTTTGCAATTAAAAATCAACCTCAAGTTGCCTCATCTAATTAGAGGGATGGGCAGATTTTCATCTAGATTGATTTTTTAATAAATATTGACTTAAAATGCCATAATCTCATCATATTCTTTCATTTTCTTTGTACCAAAAATCAAACAAATGGAAGAATTAGCAAGCAGAAGGAATCGTGGGACTTCAAAAGCTTCAGACACACAAAACTATGCTGTACAGAAGCCCAGCTTAGCGAGCCTAATAACAACACTCAATGGCTTCCACCTTTTATTGGAAAAAGGAACAAAGCAATTCAATGATTATATTTCACACTAACATTGTTGCAAGCACACAGTTTTAAGAGCTTCTAATTTCATTTATTGTGCTGCCAGGGACAATCGTTTCTATTAATGTTATTATTTCTTTTAAAGCAATCTCATATTTGCATTAGAATTTTCAGCACTAACAGAAAAAATATATATACGTTTCATACTGGAACCACCACCTCTGTGAGTTTTCTTAAACATATAAATGCCACTCCAGGCAGATAATTCTCTCGTTTTTGCTGTCTAGTATCTTTTATGTATTGTAATTAAAACATTGTCAATAACACAGTTCGTTGCTTTTGGGTTGTAGCGGTTGATGTTGAACATGAAAAATCCACAATCTGGTAAGGGATTACCTCCAGGAAAATAACACACTTTGCTCAGAGAACAATTGTCCCAAGATGAAATGTAATGGTATTTTGTGTGTCTGCTTAAAAAAAAAAAAAAGAAAGAAAAATCATGTCGGTGACCCTGACAGAATTCCATTTAAACCTCTGCTGATTGGAGCGATGATGAAGAAGTAATAATCCTTCTAGCATCCCTGCTTTATTCCGGCACAAAGAAGGTACTTCTGTCTCCTTGTGTGTTCACACTATAAGGCAGGAATAGTGAAATGCCCACATCTGACAGCACAATTCCCTTGAAGAATAGAAAAAAAAAAAAAAAAGCCATAACTAAGGTTAGTCAAACTTTCGGCTCTTGTTGTTGGCAAGACAAACAGGGGAGTAAGGACAGACCCGAACAAAAGAGCCAAGGACAGTAAGAAAGAGAACAGTGATTTCACCCATGCCTCCACCCGTGAGGGAGTGAAGTTCTTGCCTGTGTGAATATCTCATCTATAATTTCTGCCATACTACCAATTTAGCATCCAAGCCATCGTTTCCCAGAAGGAGATTCCCGGGGCTATTAGTCCCATAAAATGTCGTTCCAAAAATGAGGGCTTTGTGGTCAAATCACTTTCAAAAGAACACAACATTCTCTACCTCCTTGCTTGAGAGGAAATAAAATACATGTTATCCTAGAAAGTCTCCGAGAAGTCCTGCAACAAAGAAGCCTTTTTGGCTCAGAATTTATCAAATTTATTTTTCCTTAGCTTGTTCCATCTATTATCTATCTATCTTCAATCAATCATTTATTTATTTATGGGTATAATGGGACATTCTCTCAGTATAGACTTTGGGAAATGCTGTTTTTTTTTACACTACCCCCAAAAATCTCATTTTCTGCACCATCTGCCTCTCTGGGGGACAAATGTTGTCTTTTAGATGTGTTGCTGATTAGGTTTTCTTTTCTTTTTCTTTTTTTAAAAAAGATTTTTATTTATTTATTTTAGAGAGCATGCAAGCAGAGGGAAGAGCAGAGGGGAGGGAGAGGAAGGGAGAGAGAATCTCAAGCAGACTCCTTGCTGAGTGTGGACCCTGACATGGGGATCGATCCCAGGATCCTGAGGTCATGACCGGAGCCAAACCCAAGAGTCAGACGCTTAACAGACTGAGTCACCCAAGTGCCCCCTGACTATGTTTTCTGAGTGCAAAGTGATGTCTAGCCTGTCTGAGTTTGCTTCTGGCCACCTCCAGTGACCTGCTGAGAATGAGGCAGGCGGTGGGCGATCCTGGGTGTTGGCTGTGGTTCTGGCCGGAGGGAAATTCCATACGTGTGTGTGTTCTGGCATCATGGAGCATCGTGCAGGTTGAAAGAGTTGCCTGGGTGCCCGCTGCCGTGGGGAGGAAGGGCGAGGCTCCACCGGGAATTGAGAAAGTAGTAGGGAGAGGAAAGGGGGAGGGGAGCAAGTGAGACTAGTTGGTGTTTATTGAACACTGGGCTTCATGTGCTGCCTTGAAGCCTCTTGGCATTGAATGACCATAGCAACTCTTTGTGAAGTGAGTGTAACTCCCTTTTTGGTTATTACTCTCCCCATAATACAGATGAGGGAACTGAGGCTTCCAAGAATGGAGTGCTTGTGAAGGGCGCTGGAGCTGGGAATTGGCAGAGTTAAACCCCAACCCATGTCTGAAGGACGCCCTGCCCTCGGGCTCTGAACCACTTCATCTTCTAGGAGTAAGCCTGACGACAGGAGATGGGGCCACTGACCTGGGGGAGAGGGATTGTTGCTTCTGCCGAAGAAACCTCCTTGCGGGGGTGGGTATCACCAGAACCCATGTCATAAACCACCCCCAAACCCTGCGGCCTCAGCAATCAGCTCCCCTGTCTGTGGGCTGACTGGGAGATTCTTCTGGTCTCTACTGGTCTAACTCATGAGTACGTGGTCAGCTGTGGGCTGGCTAGAGGGCTCTGCTAACGTGGGCTGGTTCTCTCCCTTGTTTCGGGGCTAGCTGGCTGTGGTTGGTCTAGGATGGCCTTGGCTTACGCAACTGGGCAACCTGGCTCCACTCCGTGAGCCACATCTTCCCACAGGCCGGCCCGGGCGTGTTCTCGTGGAGCAGGCAGAAGAAGAGGAGATGCGCAAGCGCATTTCAAGCCTCTGCTTGCTTTGTGTCTGCTAACATCTTCTTGACCAAAGCAAGTCACACGACTGAGTTCAGAGCCAAGGGGCACCCACAAAATCACAGAATGAAGGGTGTGGATCCAGGGAGGAATGAAGGTTCACAGAGGAGAAGTGTCCTGATCATCAAATCAAGGCTACAATTTACCAGAACTCATCTCATCATCGGTGACCATCGGTGACACAGGATGCGTCATCTGCGCCATACCAAGCATGGCCCGAACCCTGTCTTTCTCCCGGGGCTGCTGTGGGGGAGGGTGCCTTACATCAATGAATGCTGTACCCCTTCTTCCAGAAAGATCAGTCAGTACGTGGGTGTTCTCCTTATCCGAATGACTTACATACCTCTCTCAGAGGGGTATGTAAGTCATACACACCCTTTGGAGGGGAAATCAGTGGCCAGCAGGCTGCTTCTCACCCTGGCCCTCTGTTGGGACTGCATCGCTGGTGGAGTCAGGGGACTCCAGGGCTCCACAGCAGGCCCACTCAGGAGCCAGAGTGAGGCTTTGGAGACGTACAAAGCCCTGGGTGCAAACTCCG
This sequence comes from Mirounga angustirostris, assembly GCF_029215605.1. Classification (NCBI taxonomy): domain Eukaryota; kingdom Metazoa; phylum Chordata; class Mammalia; order Carnivora; family Phocidae; genus Mirounga; species Mirounga angustirostris. Next base: position 29,022,564 of record NW_026991724.1, on the reverse strand, counting down.
ATGCTACCAGGAACACTAAATAAATGGAAGTGAATTCTCTGAATGCAAGCGCACTCCTCTTCATATACAAAATGCATAGAAATATTCCTTAATTCAACATGGAAATACGCCCTTTATGATTTTCCTTAAAATGTGCTCCCTCATTGGTCTAAGTTTTGCTTCCCACTTTTGTCAGTATCATGGTTGTAGGAGGTGTATTTTCTCTCTTCTCAGAAAGCCCCCCACGAGTCAGCAATGCAAACATGAGGATAAATGACCATTATTAGCTGGTCTTAGTGTTGGGCACCGATAGGGAGTGGCGGAGACTGTGACAAATTGGCAAGCTCTCAGTCCGTCTGAACAATTCATCTGCTTCCTCATTCTAGCTGCCTCTGGCCGGGGGGCAGAACGGGGGTGCCATCTGTCGTGGCTTTATTTTCAAAAGAAGCTAGAAATCTGGATTTTGATATGAACTCTTGGATGGCGGCTCTCTCTCTGCTAATGAAAGGAGCATGCAGACCAAAGGAAACTCACCTGTGGACCACATCCAGCCCATGGGTCACTGGTCTAGGCTTAGGGCTTCATGCATTGACGGGGAAACTGAGGCCCAGAGATGGGAAAGGTCTTGCCTGAGGTCTCAAATAGTCCATTTCAGAGATTTAACTAAGTGTCAAACTCCTTGGGTTGCCTCAGGATCTGGCCTTTGATACCTTCCCAGCCTTAGTTTCCAGAGGTTCTGTTTTCTCAATCATCCAAGTATCCCTCAAAATGGCCTCACCAGACTGTTCTATCTGCCTGGCAAGTTCTTCCAGGCCCAAGTCAAATGTCAGCCCCTCTTGCAAACCTCCTCATTCCCTTCAGACAAAATTCATCACTCGTACTGTATTATAGCATTTCTTACTCTGGGTTCTCGTGTGTAGCCATTTCTTTGTTGATGTTAGTCTCAGAGAGTGCCCTGGGGATTTCATCTGCGGATCTCTAGAGCCTAGTCCAACACATGGCACATAATAAGGGCTCAATAAATGTTTATGGAACAAATAAAGACGGAAATGAGAAAATAACGAATGGGGTATGTGACTGAAAAAAACAAACCCTGTTCACCCAGCCAGTATTCTTCACCACACGCCCTATCATCAGGGCTCCTAGAAGAGAGGAAAAGTGAACGTACACATAGGAGGCAGTAGAACAGAGAGGTTGAGAAAGGGACAGTCTTGGGGACAAAGGCTGCCTCTGTCATTTACCAGCTGCGTGATCCCCGGCGAGACATTGAACGGCGAGGCCCAAGTGCTCTTGGCTGCAAAATGGGCTCATAATGGCACCAACCTCAAGGGGCCCGCGTGGACTGTCTGGGCTAGTGTACATAAAGCACAGGACCCTGCATGTAGTAGGTGCTCACTAAATACTAGTTATTATTATCAAGAAGAGAGGCTAAATGCTCTTTCTCCTTCAGCAGTCCCCAGCCTGCTGCTCATCCCTCCCCTCCAAGGATAAACAAGACCACAACCTCAGAGATGCAGAATTCAGAAGCCAGTGCCGTGCTGGGACGGGAACCCATGGCTCTGGGCCCCCAGCACAGCCCTCCTCCTCCACCCCTGCTTTGAAGTGAGACCCCTGGCACGGTCAGCAGCCTCTTCAGCAGCCTGAGACATAAATGCAGCCGTGACTGCTCATCGGGGCTTTTCCCACGTAAGCCTCGGTAAACACGTCCCCGAGAGTACCTGAACTCAATATCAGCCCGGGCCCAAGGATTAGCAGGCGGAAGGGGCTGCAGAAGTGGGATCCTTTATACGTTTTCATATCTCTCCTCTCCAGGAAAACAAACAGCCTCTGCCGAGTCTCAATTGTCCTTTCTGGCAGCGTCTGTGATCATCCTAAGAAGACAGCCAGCCCATCAGCCACGTAAGCTGTCATGTGCTAAGACAAAGATGCTTCTGGAAACCCACACATGATCATTTAAGGTGTGGGGTCCGCTTAGACAAAATGTTCTCTTTCCAAATTCAATTATGGTTCTTTAATAATAATTATTATTACAATGATAACTGGTTTTATTGTTCTCATTGCAGTACTATATATAATAAGGCAATCCCCCAAGTTGAATTTATGGCCACATAAATCAGCTGACAAAGAAGAATAGCCTTGCATTTTTTCAGTATAATATTTTAGTTGCATTTGCATTTGGAGGAGGATTTGTGGCAAGCCGGAGGATTAAATCCCATGAAATCATTATACAAATTTCAAAATGTCAAGTGCTCTGATAGAGATTATGATTTTATCTTCTTATTTTGACAGGAAACCGTGTGTGGCCACCTCTGTCTTAGAACAAGGGAGGAAAGGAGGCCAGGAGAGACCAAATAAAGATAGAGGAGCTTGCAAGTTTCCCGATCAGCTGTCTTTTTATTCTGCTCGCTTGTACGACAGCGCGTAATAGACATTTTCCTTTGCACAAAATAATAAGAGCAGTACTTATCGTTCGGTGCCTCCAGCCAGTGGCAAAAGGAAATTAGAAAAGTCCAATGAAGCTGAGAAGTAATTAATCATCATACAGTGGGGCCTGTCAAATCAGAAGGGTCCTTCCAGCTGATAATGCTCCCCAACTCAATTTAGACTGATAGAAATTAGAATTTTTTTTTCCTCTGGCAAAAACAAAAAGACTAGAGTTAGCACAAATGTGGCCAACTGTTGGCTTTCTTGACTGCCTGACCCATTTACGGCGATGTGTGCATCACGTTTAACTCAAGCCAAAATTAAAGCAACATCGTTTACTCCTCAAGGCAAAGGGAAATCATAACTATACTGCTTTAAGACTCCACCCCAACCCCCACCCCCTGCCTTCCTTTTCCTCTCCACCCTCACCATATAGCCTTAGCTAGGTAAGAAAAATTAAAGTTTGGTTCTATTGATTAAGTTAGCTGATCTCCCCATAGAGCTGTGGGGAGGGAAGCGTTTACCACCGTCTGTAATGAGTCTAGGCTCTTTGGAGATCAAGTAAAACAAATAAAATGGGTCCAATAGAAGCCACTGAGGGCTTCAGGCAGAGGGAAGAGGACGATAGCAAGCTGCTTTCGGAGATTCTTGAGCCCTGAGGGGATGGGGAAGATGGCGCCCCCTCAAAGGAAGACATCTTCCTGTTGGAACAACTTAATGCTGCTTACACGATAGTCCAGTCCCCCCACTCAACCACTGCCACCAATTCTGGCCTCCCCATAATCCAAAGGGCAAGGTAATATTTTTATGGCTCCCGCCAGGTACTCCTGAAAGTGGTGGGGCTCTACGAGGCTAGGGCAGGGATCTTGAATTCAAGTGTCCACAGAGACCAGGACAGAAAGGAGATGGGTGAAGCTGGCAGAGGATGAGCAATAGGGAGTGGTGGGGACTGTGGCCAGTTGGAGCTTGTTTGTCTTTCCCAAAGGGAATAGCCTTTCCTTGACTCCAAGTTATCGTTGTTGAGGGACAGTTCATACACCATGTTGCCAGATCTTCTGATTGGCCACGATGAGCTCCAAGTCTAGCATTTAATATAAAGTCTCCTAGTTTTTTAATATAGGCAACTAATGAAATTTTTAAAAATATGTGAGTGTATCCATCATCACCTACCATTTGTGGCTTTGGTCTATACACAAGCAAAGGCCCTCAGAAGACGCTGTGTTTCATACCAGGCTTTGGGTCCTACAGACCAGGGTTTGAATCCTGGCCCCGCCATTATCAGGCATGAGCTCCAAATCAAGCAACTTCCACTCTTATTATCTCAACTTCCCCATCTGTAGAAAGTGGACAATAATCAGTACCAACCTCATAAGCTGGTTAAAAATGCAGAGTCATCCCACCCCTCCCACCCCCAACCCCCACAGTGCTGGCACACATCAGTGTTCAAGCAAGGGCAGAGGTTCACTGGATCAACACACTGAGTCACTCAAAGTGCCTTCAACACACCTGACTCCATGCCAGCTACAGATGCCCCGTCTCCTTAGCACTTACGTGAACTTGTTGTTATCCCCTCATTTGGGGGATATTCTGATTCCGACACCCAATAATTTCCCTCCATTTGGCAAAGCAAGAACCCACCAAGTTGTCAGAATCACAGAATTTCAGCCTGTAGTTCCGCTGCTCAAAGCAATCACATCTGTACGTAGGCAACATAACTGTCGCCGTCCCTCCCTAGTTAATATGGCCACCCTGTTGGTTGCATTGTCTTGCTCATCATTGGAGGCCTGGGGGCACAAGTTGATTTGGAGGGCAATATGGTGACTCAGAGGAAGATAATTTTTTATATGTGGTATTTACCAAGTGGGCATTGGATGCCAAAGGTCTCAGTGATACCTGCTTCTTTCACTTCCTCCATGTCTGATGGCCGAGAAACAACCACATGATGGCAGACGATCGCAGCCATGGCTTCCACATCACGCCTTCTACTTGTGTTATTTCTAATCCTGACAGCAACACTGCATGGTTAAATATTTCCATCCCCTTTTTATGGATCAAGAAACTCTATAAGGTTCAAAGAGGTAAAATCTCTTGCTGAAGGACACACAGCTAGTGTGCACAGGAACTAGGTCTTGCTGCATTCAAAACTCAGGTTATATCTGCTCCTCTACTTTGGGAAGAACGCTCTGGTGGGTTCTCTTTCTCCTCTCTCTCGACTTCTTTCTTTTACTGTCCTGCTCATTCAATCATTCATTCAACAAATATTTATAGAGGGCCTACTGTGTGCCAGGCTCTTCCTTGGGGTGTCCCAGTAGGATTTCCAGCCATGATGACCAATGGCGTGTGGGGCCCCAGGGAAGAGAAGATGGGAGCCAGTGCTTATGGTTCTCTCTGAGGCGATTCCTAGAGATTATCACAGCTTGCACTGAGGCTCTGGGGCCGTAACAGAGACTCACCAATGTAGAGGCAGAGTGAACAGAGCACATACAGATACAAACACTTCACAATAGTTCTGACGTGAGCACCCCCGCTCTGCTCCATGTGCTCGTGCAGCGTCCAGCTTCCTCTCTAGTTGCCTCGTCATCCCCTAAGGAAGGGGTCGGCAGACAGTAAATGTCTTGGGCTTTGCCAGTTATAGGGTCTCTGTTACAATTACTGGACTCTGCCACCCTGGAACAAGAGCAGGCCGAGGCAGTACTCTAACGATGGGCATGGCCAGATTTGGCCCTCTGTGGACTGGATTTGGAGTGGCGTTTGCTGACCCTGCCCCAGGGCATTGTCACTGTCTGCTGAGTCTCTGCCTGGTCCAGATCCCAGCCAGTCCAAGGGGCAAGAGAGCACGAAGGAGGCACACCAGAGGTGGGAAAGCCCAGGACTGGAAGCGGCGCACATCGCGTGGCTCGTATTTTATTGGCAAAAACTAAGCATGTGGCCGTAGTCAGCTGCAAGGGAGTCTGGGTAATATAGTCTTGCAAAGGAGTCTGGGTAACATAGGCTAGTTGGGCCAAAGGACCAAAGGAGAGAATGGACTTTGTGTGGACAGAGTGCAGTCCCCACCACAAGCCATAACCAGAGGGAGGGAGTCTGCGCGGACAGCGATTATCTTTCCTCAGTGACAGGTGTCCTCCGCGGGCCCTCGGGTCCCCTGTTCTGCCTGCAGCTCATGAAGCCCGTTTGGAGGCTGCAGGGGAGTGTTACGCACAGCAAGGCAGGTCTCATTTAAGACAGCCTATGATTCTGATCATCTGCGCCGTGAATCACCTTCCAAAAGATTCTCATTTCACTATAGGTCCTTTCAAAAAGGCAACTCTCCTTGAGCCTTTAGGGAAAAAAAATGATATCCAAAATTTCTGCTTGTACACAACCAGAGAGGGATGCACTCTGCTTTCTTTCAGATTCAGTTTGAGCTCTAGGGCTGCTCTCGGCCCTGCAGAATGAGCTCCAAAGAGTCTGCAGGAGATGCTTTCTATTGGGCGCCCTGGCATCTCGGGTCAGCCGCCTCTCCTGGCTGAGAAATCAGAATGGGCTTTCCTGTCACAGCCCCATAGATGAGGAATGGAAAGCAGAGTCCCGCAGGCCTTCAAGTGGGAGAGACCACAGCATCCGTGCAAACTGCCCTGGGCCTGGTGGAGACTCTGGAGGCCCAGGGTGTGCAGAACGGAGGGAGGAGGGTGTCCGGACCCTCTTTCCTGCTGGAGGTCCGGGCTCGCTGGGTGTGTTCAGGCTTTCTCTCCTGAGGACAGGGCATGGCCGGGAGGCGACCACATTTCCTCCCAGTGCTACGAGCCCCTGATCACCAAAGGTTCCTGACGGGGCTTGCTTTGACCAGCTCGATCCCGACATCTGAAATATTGCCACCACAGAGGCCCTGCCGTCCTTCGGATGCTTGGGGGATGGAGGTATGGAAGGAGAGGCTTGGTCAGGCCACACTGTTGGCCTTTGCGAATGTAGGGCGGTAATACCCACCGCATTTCCCCTCCATCCATCTTTGAGGGGATGAGGGGCTCCAGGCACGACTGTGGGAAATGCAATGTGGGAAGGGGCTCACATACTTGTCACGGAGGTATCTGTCTGCGGCCACTGATCAGAGTCACTGATAACTCCACGAAAACAACCTCAAAGCCTCCTGCATGTTCATAATAATAAAACAATAATAATCATAGTGCTGGCCAAGACCTCATGCCACGTGCCATCCTAAGTCCTTTATGTATGTAAAACTCATTTAATCCCACAGCGACTCGTTGGGACAGTGCTGTTATTTTGTCCCCCCTGTACTGATGAGAAAACAGGCACAGAGAGGTTCCATAGATTGCCTGAGGTCACACAGCTCAGACCCACACAACACAAACAGTCTGGTTCCGAGTCTGTGTTCTGACCACGCTTTACTATTTTCTTGGTACCTGAACTTAAGAAGCGTCCATCAAAAATACGGCCCATGGATTCGGTTTTTCTTTTGTCATCTGCAAGTGGCTGAAGGAAAGGAAGGGAGGCAGGGAAGGGCAGGGCAGGAAGGGGAGGAGAAATGAAGAGAGGGAAGAGGAGGGAAGAGGAAATCCAGGGAAATAATGAGCAAGACGGAGAAACTTGCCTGCCTGAAAGTAAACCACACTCCCACTGCTGTTGAAATCTACATTTTCTCCCGGCTTATTTACAGACTGGGTGTTAGATCCTAATAAGTGGGAGGATTTTTAAAAGGTCCTCAGGGTAGCAGAGCCAAGCTAAGCAAACGGCTCGTGTACACAGCCCAGGCGAGATAAAAGGCCCCAGCCGTCCGGGACCACTCAGGCCCCTTATCTGCCCCCAGCCCTCTGTGGGTTTGAGAAAGCCCAAGTGGGTGGCTTGGCGGAAAGTTCAAAGTCATTTTTTGAACAGATAGCGCAATCAAAAGTTTGTCTATCTGTTGAAATATTTAGGAGAACAAGATATCACTTTGACCCGCCTACACCTGGGACCTTTCTGAATGCTGTTAAGATGGGTTTCAGGCTTGTTTGTAGTCTTAATCTTGAATGGGCTTCTGCGTTTTTCAAAGGGCAGAATTTGGCACAACAAAACCAAACAACAACAAAAAAAGATATTTCTCCCCCATCAAGAGAGGTATGCTTGGTGACCTGAGCCATTCCCATGCCTTCTGGAAGTCAAAAGAGAAAAAGGTGTATGGCCCTATCTCAACCTCAGAGTGGTAGCCACATACCTCCAGTCTCCTTTCTTCAACCCAAAGCGCTAAGATACGGAGCTGAAGACACCACCTGTCTCCCCAAGGACCAGCCCTTAAAGAAGACAGGGAACCCAGAAATGAGGCTGCAAGGTTATGGAGAACTTGTTTTTGTCCTAGAACCCTGGGTGTTTGAAACCAAACAGGATGAGTTTACAGAGTGCATGGATTAACTCTTCAGAAGAAAATGAATCTAGCAATTGAACAAAAGAAGAGGGATTAGGGCGCAGAAATACTTAGGTAAACACGGGAGTGTCTTGACTCTCCTGCCCCCAAACCAGGCTGTCCCTGAGTCTGCTTATTTCTATGTTCCTTACAATCTTCCTGGGACTGTAAAATGGAGATGATACTGTCACCTCAACAGAGTTATCAGGAGCTCTAAAGATACGGAGAGTATAGGTAAGGTGTCCACCCGGTGCTCGGCATATAGAAGGAGCAAAATGCGTGGTAGCGAAAACAAACAAACAAAAACGTAACTTCTGTCTTTCTCTTCTTCCTCCTCATCATCTTCATTATCAATCCTCAGGATGACTCCTGTGTGTCCCCCAAAATATGCCTTCTTCTAGCTTGACGATGGAAAGGGGTACTTTGTAAGGTTATGCGGAGACCCTGGCTGCCTGGGTGGTATGTCCTCCATCACAGAGATGAACCAATGGTCAGCTGTCCTCTCCCCAGTCCATGAGCCAAAAAAGAGAGTCCAATCTTTGATCTTCACATTCCTGTGTTAGTCTAGAACCAGAGCAGGTGTAAAAGTAATCAGGAAGATGGCAAGCATTGTTCAAGATGGCAGCCCCAACCTACCTGCCACAGTCTTTCCACGCGGTAGTGATTCCAACAGGTCAGTTTTGGATCACAGGTTATTCCCACCACAATCACCTCCACTGCTTATGCTCCTTTGGATCTATCTTGTTAGAGCTACCACGTTTCCAGATCCTGATTCCTCATCTATAAAATGGGGATAATCACAAGATTAGTCATAAGAATAATACCTACCATTAATAGAATGATTAGTATGTGCTAGGTAGGCACTGTGATAAGCAATATTGTTTTCTACAAGTTTCTACAAGCTATGTGATACCATTATGTTCGCATCAGTGGCAACAGTGCAAAATATCTGACAGTACCAAGCATTGGCGAGAGTATAAAATTACACCACTGTGTCGGGAAATAGTTGGCAATAATCCGGAGTTTCCCCTTCCCCCTCAGGCATGCCCCCTAGCGAAAGTCTCACACATGCGCTCTGGGAGACACATATAAGAATTTTCAGGACAGGGCACCTGGGTGGCTCAGTCAATTAAGCGAGCAACTCTTGGTTTCAGCTCAGGTCATGATCTCGGGGGTGTGAGATCCAGTCCCACATGGGGCTCTGTGCTCAGCGCTCAGTGTGGAGTCTGCTTGAGATCCTCTCCTTCTCCCTCTCCTCCCCCTCCCAACTCACGTGCACGCACACTCTCCTTCTCTCTCTCTCTCTCTCAAATAAATAAATAAATAAATAAATAAATAAAATCTTTTTTAAAAAAGGCATTTTCAGGCATGCCTGGGTGGCTCAGTCGGTTGGACATCTGACTCTTGATTTTGGTTCAAGTCACCGTCTCAGGGTTGTGAGACTGAGCCCCACATTGGGCTCTGTACTGGGCATGGAGCCTGCTTGAGATTCTCTCTCTCCCTCTGCCTCTGCCCTTCTCCCCACCTCCTCTCTCTCCCTCTGTAAGAGGAAAAAAAAAAAAAGAAATTTCATAAAACATTGCTCTTGATAGCAAGGAAGTTGAAAATAATGTAAATGTTCATCCCCAAATGGAACATTCTATGGCAATGAAAATGATGGCTTAGCACTATACATATCAACATGGATGTAGAAAGCATATGGCAGAAGAATATGAAAAACCTTATGTAGAGGAAATATATAAGTAGTTCAACTATAAAGAGATACTTGGAAATGAACAACCTCAATTCAGAGCTGCCATTCTCTCTGAGGAAGGGTGGGGAGGATGTAATGCAAGAGAGAGGAGAGACACGGAGGAGGTCTACTGTATTTGTAATATTACACATATATGTATACATATGTGTATATATTATATATGTGTATATATATTTAAAGATATATATTAATATATATAAATATATATATTTAAAGAGAGAGATATATCTATCTAATCTAAATATATATATATATATATTTAAAGAGAGAGAGAGAACAAGTGAGCTGGGCGTGGGGGTGGAGAAGGGCAGAGAGAGAATCTTAAGCAGGCTCCATGCTGGGCTCCATGCTGTGGGGCTCAATCTCATGACCCTGAGATCATGACTTGAGCCGAAATCAAGAGTCAGACGCTGTTATAACTGATGGAGCCACCTAGGTGTTCCTGTAATATTATATTTCTTAAGCTGGGTGGTGGGTATATGAGTGCTCATTATATGATTTTTAAAAATATTTTGGGGGATGTCTTAAATATCTCATAATTCATTGGTAAAAATAAATTTATTAAAATACAATAAGCAAATGAAATTGAATTTAACCTCTTGGAAGGCAGAACCTGCTGCAAAGACAACCCCCTGAGGTCAGCCAGAGCTCCCTGGCTACCCTCCAGGGCCAGACCAATGGGTGAGGAGGACCAGCTCCATTCCCAGCCATGGGCCTCAGCAGAAGCACCCTGCTCATGGCCCCTGCCCTGGCATGAACTCTAGGCACAGGAAGGGTCAAGATAATGGGCCAAGAACAGATGGGGAGCATGAAGCCCCTGGATCCACAGAGGTCCTGTTGTGAGTTGGAGGGAAATGATGGATTTATATATTTCATGGAAAGGAAACTGTGGAAGAACAATAAGACTATGGTCATGTAGGCAGGTATGTTTGGTGTGTGTATGTGTGTTTAAATCTACACTCCGGAGCTCCTGCTCTGGTACAATTCTTTTGTTAGATCAGGTAATATTTTTGAAAAACAGCATTACAAAAGGTTAAATGTAGAACAGATGTAAGTTATAAAATACAAGCTGATCAAAGCTGAGATTTTGAGACAGATATGTTAGCAAATGATGATAAATCCATCCCAGTAGGACTGTAAGAAGCAGACAAATGTAACTATGGAAGAGCGAAAGTCAAGGGTTGAAACGGGGGGAGGGGAAAGAGTGAAAACAAATGTTGGAACTAATTCTGGGGAACTCACGCAGAACATCAATGAATCTGTGCCGAGAGAGGACCGAGACAACAGACACAATGTACTCCGTTTTCTTTCAGAGAATAATCAAATTCCTGGGTTTTGAATAATCCAATTATGGATTCCGATCCCAGAGCCTTGGCCCTCTCTCCTCATCCTGGTTTCTGACTCGGGAGTTCAACCTTTTCGAGCAACAGATGCTGGGTTCTGGTTTAAGGCATTTAAAAATAGGCTTTCGCATTCGGGCATCTACACTTCTCATTAAAAAGCTGGATAATTTATAGTCACATCATTAAACCGCTTCCTCAGCCTACCACAATAAACTTATCATTCTTGGGGTTGGGGGGGGGAAGGTTTCAACAAAACATTACCACTGCTTTCTGGGAAGGCAGCAGAGAAACAAAATTAAATAAATCAAGCCTCTCTGTGTCAATAAACGAAGCCCACGAGAAGTAAACTATTTACTGAGGCTTGAGTGAAACAGAAAACATTTAAAGATCAAGAAAGAAAAAAGGAGGTAATTGTTCAGGCTGTCAGCAGGGGACCGCTGTGATAATTTGATCTGAACTCTGCTAACAAATGACCGAGCCGTTCTTCCAACTTTAGTATCTGTTTATGCTCCTACAAATTGAAACCCCGCCGCTCAGCTGCGCAGAACAGGGCCCCGTACAATAGCACATCAGCCCGTCGATTAGTTCAAGGTGGGGATGGATTAGCTGTCCATCCCAGGCCTCCAAGCCCTCCAGAATATTTTGTCTTTCCCTGCTGGGGTAAAAGGGTGCAGACATATGTAACTAATAAAGAAACAGGCTTCTATGGACTGGAGGTTGAATGGAAGGAATGCAGAGCAAAACTATAAAATAATAGTAGACAAAGGGGCAGTGAGGACGGGGCGGTGGTGGTGGGGGTGGGGGGGTTGAACTCAATACCTCCTCTGCTTACCCAGGCAGGGCTGTAGCATTGGCATCCCCAGAAAGTTTTCAAAATAGAAGGGGGTCTGTTGTGTGTGTGATCTCCTAGCACACGGCTCCAGGCCAGACGTGCCAACATTCAGGACTGACATGAGATCAAAAGCCTGATAAATGAGAGGAAAGGGAATGTTTGACCCACTAAGCCATATTCTACAAGAATCCCAGGCTTTTAAAGTAATAAGCAAGGCCATAAATTACAATGTCTTGGGTATATTCTGATATATTCTGATGCACATGAATGCTATTCGTATATAATATTTTTTGAGAGATCTATGAGCACTTGAATGCATAAGAATCTAGTTCTCTATTAGAATTCTGCATCTAAAGTCCCCATCTGGAGGGAAACAACTTATCTTCCTGGGGTTTCAAAATCTAAAATGGATAATTAGGTGACAAGTATGCTTTAAATAAATGGGAGGAAATTCAAAATGACACTGGACATCCATACACTGCTTTCTCGGATCAACAGAGTCACATTTAGAAAGGGAACTTTGGGATCGAATGAAAAAGAAAAGATGAATAAGTGAATGCAGCAGCATGGCATAGGGTTAAAACCACAGGCTGTGGGTTGGAGGCTTTTCTCCACCATTTTGAGTTGTGTGAGCTTGGTCAGCTCACTTGGCTTCCTCAGGTCTTAGGTGAGTAATAACAGTAATAATAGCCCCTGTGTCCCAGAGCTATTGAGAAAGCAAGAGTAGGTGGGAAATGTAGGACACATTGACCTAACCCATGGTAAGTGTTCAGTAAATACTGGGTAACATTTTGTTAATGTGGTTATTATAATGATCACTGACAGTGTATAGAGTGGTGTATACATGGAAGGATGGAAAGAAAGTTTTGGTTAACCTACCAAAAAAAAAAAAAAACAACAACAAACAACTCTGCAAAGAAACCAGAAAGCTTGTGGAGACAATTATAAAGGAAGCCACTGCAAAATTTCCTACTAATTGGATTGTTTCATTGGCCTTCTTTTGTGCTTCTGTTATTTTCCAAATTTTCAAACCATTTGCCCCAACCTACTCTGAGGCAATGCTGACAAACTTTCCAGCAGAGGGCACTGGCCCCATTGAAAATTGGGGAGACCATTTTGAAAATGGCTGCCTTAACTGTCCCAAAGAAAACACTTCTACTAGCCACTGAGACAAAAACATTTATTTCCGTCCAGGCAAATTTGCCTTCAGACCAAAAGCGTCTCAAGATGGTCAATGGTTTTGGCTGCTAGGATGTTGCCAGATAAAACAACTGCTTACTAAGACCAAAATAACTCCAAAAGCCACGTGATGAAGAAAGCATGAAGAATGCAGAAGGAAAATCATCCTTAACCTCAAGCCTTCCATCCTTCAGCTAGCCCAGTCGTTCTCAACCAATGGTGATTTTGCTTCCCAGGGAATATTTGGCAAGGTCTGGAGGCATTTTTGATTGTCACACCGGGGAGAGAGAGAGGGGTTGCTTTTGGCGCCTGGTAGGCAGAGGGCAGGGATGCTGCTAAACCTTCTACAGTACGTTTAGGACAGGCCTCCACAACACAGAACTGTCGGGCCCCAAATATCAATAGTGCCAAAGTTGAGAAACCCTGAACCAGACACACATGTGACGCTGGTCTTCCTGTTGGCTCCGCTTGGCCAGGGCACACATTAATGCTGGAGATGTGATGTTATTGAGTCTGAGTCTCAGCAAATTAAAACAGAAAATAATAATGAACAAAAGTGGCTCTTGGCCGACCAAACTTCAATCAGAAGGGAGAACAACACAGGTGTTGAGAACATGACTTTGATTTTCCAGTCCTGAACTCCAGAGAGACCAGCACGATCAGGAGATTGTCTAGCTCTTTTTATGTTCCCAAGGTGGAGAAGCTAATGGCCAGAGACTGAATACTCACTGCTGTCCTTAGTCTCTCTGGGGGAGGCTGAATACTCTAGAAATTAACCAGAGATGGGTAGGTAGATAGACTGGGTGGGAGAAGAGTCCAGGATAGCATCAGTCTGGATCCGAGTTTAAATCCTAGCTTTGTCTCTTAATAATTGTGTTACCTTGGGCAAGTTAGTTAATCCCTCTCAGTCTCAGTTTCTTATCTGTAAAACAAGGTTAACTCCATCCACCTTGCCAGATTGCAGGGGGATTAAGCTAATGTATCTAAAGTTCCATATTCTTAACTTCAAGAATGAAAGCCATGCATCAAAGTGCCCAGTAGATGTTTACATTAAGTTCTAAGGTTCACTCACATTTATTGAGCACTCAGTAAGTGCTGTGATTTGCATTGATTATCTCATTTTAGCCTTCTATTATTATCCCCATTTTACAGATGGGAAAACTGAGTAGTAGAGGCAGGGTTTGAACCATGGCGGTTGGATGGCCAGAACCCACACTCATAACCTCTACGCCACCTGACACATTTAAAGAGGTTAGGGCTGGAAAAAATAACAGAGATCATTTAGGCATTCTTCCTAATTTCTCAGATGGACAACTGAGTTCCACAGGGACTGAGCAGTTTGCTTGTGATAAAGCTGGCATGGAAACTGGGGGTGGGGTAGGGTCCTGACTCCCATTTCTTCCAACAAAGAACAGCTCTGAATTTTTTTTTTTTTTTTTCAAAATCAGATACCATTTTCCCAGCACAGGGTAAACACAGGACAAATCACTTAGCATGTGTATCTTAATAACCCGACTTGACTGAGATGAATGAATTCACATTCAGTCATCATATAAGCCTATTAAATGTTCCAGGAGGCTGCAGTATACATTTTAATGGATGTTGAAACACTGAGCGTGTGTGTTTATGGCTCTTTTAATCTTGCCAGTTTTACTAATATGATTAGTTCAGGAACCATTTCACATTGAGACTCAGATATCAAAAGAGAAACACAGAAGTTTCTAGAACATTTTGCACCTTGAATTTTTTTTTTTTTGAATGGACTATTTGGTTCCCACCTATGAGCTCAGTTGGGAGAGGAAAACACAAATGGCCAAAATCATGACTTCAGTGCCTCTGATGCATCCATCGGTAGAAATTCTACCGTTGCTCGCTGTGAAATGTCCTCCTTCGTGGTTGTTAATTGTGCTACCTTCCTTTTGGGGGACCCCAGGACTTCACAGATGGATATCCCTGGCTACACCCAAGTTTCAGGAATGAGGGTGCACAGGACACCAAGTGGGGTATCCCCACCCTTGCCTCTTCACAGCCTGTCCCTGATACTTATCAGATCACCCGCTGCGCCATGGTGAACGGCGGCCAAATGAGGAGCTTGGTGTCTGGGAAATGATTGAAATGGCCACGTGCCACGGTGAGAGTTGTTTGTTCTGGGACTGGAAGGAGGAAATTGTCAGAGGAAGTGAAATAGGAAATGAAAAGATCAAAGGGAGGAGGAAGTGAGATTAAGCTGAGTCCTTTCTGGATTCAACTTTGCACTCTTAACCCATGTGAGGCAAGACGATCAGGCTTGAAGTAGCCAGGGTGGGTGAAACACTTTCCAGCGGGTGCATCCTGGCGATGGCAGCCCCATTATCCCACTCCACAAAGGCTGGGAAGCTGAGGGTGAGCCAGACCCACTTCCCACAGAGAGTCCAGCGGTGAGCGTCCCAAGCAAATCCCCAAATGCCAATTTAACCAATAACCCCCTTAAGCTATGGGATATGATGAGCATGCAGGGCCTGAGCCAGACTCTCTCCCCAATCAGGAAGTGAGGTCTCACCCAGAATCGGCCACTTTCCTAGTCCCCAGGGTGAGAAATGGGATTTCCAAAAGGCACAATTGACAACCGGGGTTGGGTTCCAGGGGAAAATGGGGTTGTGAGCTGCAGGGATTCAAGCCCCAGGGATAATCCGTCGTCCTGGCCTGAATATCTGGTCATTGCAGAACTTTGTAAGGACCCAGGGGCAACTGGCTGCTTCCCATCTTAGAGTTAATACCTATATTATCCAATTGGGGTTCTGGTCCCTCAGCCCAGATGACACGAGTCTTTCAATAACAGAGATTTATTGATCACCTAGAGGGAGATGTTAGGGAGACAGAAGGGAACAAAACAGACTAAAATCTTTGCTCTCGTGGAGCAGATGTTCTAGTGGGGCAGCCGGCAGTTAAATGAGACCAAGAGGTTTAATATATAGAATGTTCAAAGATGATAAGTACTAGGGAGAAAATAAAGATAGGGAGATAGGGAGTGTTCTAGAAAAGGGGTCCAGGGGAGCCTCCCTGAGAAGGCGAAGTTTAAGGAGAGCCTTGAAGGAGGTGAGTTAATGAGACTGGGGGAACATACGGGGAAAGAGCTTCTTTCTTACCCTTCTCCCCTTACAGCAAGCACATATCCACATCCTTCTTGGGTCTTAAAAGGGTTTTGCTTCTTGTAAATAGGAAAAACTGGTAAGATGGGAACAAACAAAAGAAGGGTCTCTTCCTATTACAGTATCTCCCAAAGGCCCACTGAGATGCTAAATATAAGACTCTGGGTGCCCATCTCCAAATCCCAAAACCAGGCAGATCTGCATTCCAGGAAACATAGTTGGAGGGTCTCCAATCCTAGGCATTTTACCTAAGGAAAGAGGTGTGGTCTGTGCTTCCTTCATCACCCCCTGCCATACCTCTGCAGACCCTGTTGTGCTGGTGAGACTTGGGATCTGGGGTGGGGGTGGGGGTAGGGGGTGAAGTTATTCCAAACAGTGGAGAAATCCCAACAGGCAGAAGTTGGGACAGAAGAATGGGGCAGGAAAGCGATTTCCAAAGCCACTATTCTGGGGAGACTTATACATGTGGAATATAAGGAGTGAGGCTCTGGGACAGCTACAGGCTCCACTCTAAGGATCCAAGTGGCTGCTTTTAGACATCTACCGTCCACAGCTTTGCACAATAAAGCATGAGGAGGTCTGTGGTATCAACGAGCAATCCTAAGACTTAGAAACACGCACACTCGCACACATACCAGACAGGGTCCAAGAGAGCTGAGAGTCATTGCCACAAGCACGTGGTAATGAGTTTAGTATCTATGCTATGCTCGGGGCCTGTAATTTCCAGATCACAGGGACTTGAACCCTGACATCTTTTCGCTGCTTGGTGTCTGAATACGATTCCTTGTCTGAGGACAGTTTGAAACTTGACCATTTGGGTCATTTTTACTTCTTTCTGGAAACCCAGAGGGATATTGGCTCTGGTCTAATCTCCCATAGAGATTAGATTGCTCTATATCTCAGCCCGCACTCTCTGCAAAGAACACTGTAATCCCAGGGGCTAGCTCCTTGGGATGATTCTGGTGCTGAGTGCCTCTTTCTGTGGCATGATCTCACCACCTGGCATGTGTGGTCCCCATGCTCCATACTCCCAAGACTCAGAGATGGAACCAGGCCCACCATGACTCCCTACCTCTCCCCACACCCAATGCACATGCACACACACTCCTTTCTGTACCTAGTAAAGCCGACTTTGCTGAAGGTTTGGAATGACAGAAGAGGAGGAATGACTAGAGATTTGGATCACAGCTGTGCAAATGACTTCCTAATAGCCATCCCTACTCTTGGAAATCCTTTACTCCCAGCCATTCAGTGGGCGAATCACTCCACGTAGCTACCATGCAAACATTCCCTATCCTCTTCTCCTGACATACTATCCCAGGGAATTTCTAACTGAGTTCTTGTCAACTCCTGTTCTCACACTCAGATCCAACAGGTCTACTGTGGGCAGTCCCAAATCTATCGAGGAGTCCAACAGAAACCAAAGACCTTTTTAGTAAGATTCACTCTTCTTGGAAAGCAAACTCCTATTTCAGATATATGTCAATAAACCCTATAATTTGGGGGCTCAAATGGGTTAATCACATGGCAGGACAACTTCTCATCTCTCCATGATGCCCCACATCAGAGTTACCTCTAGCATATACTTCTTAGCTATTTGGTTAAGCTCAAAATGCTGTTGGGGCAAGTCTAGAGGAAGACTCCCAGGGACTTAGGGGAGAATGAATACTTTGAACACTGGGAGGCAGGTGGGGAGTGGGGGCTAATCTGCCATGTGAGCCAAGGGTAAGAACTAAGAAGGGATTTTGTTGGCTCTTCTCTCTGCCCATCTCTTGAAATCTTACCCATTTGTGGTGGCTGTTACTTTCTGCTCAGCATCTTTTTCTCAAGAGCATTTACACACGTCTACTGAGGCTGCCAATCACGTGGCCCCACGTCCCCGGCTGTGTTGTAAGCATGTGACTCGAGCTGGCCAATCAGCTCATCACCATGATTGCCCATCAGTGGCATCTCAAGTCTTCTGCTAGAGCTTAGGGAAATAGTGTGTTCTTGTCTCTGAACTCTGGCCAAAAGGATGGTATGAATGTCTTGAGTCTTGTTTTCCCTGTGGGAGATGGGGGGCAGGTATCAGTGCATATGCAGGTGTCAGGGCGTTGAAATGGCTCAGTGAAGTGCTCATGCATCCTCAGACTTACTGCCCAGGATTTCTTTCTTCACTGCCACAGGCCACAAGGTCAAATGATGCCATGCTGTCTCTCTCTCGCAGGCTGGATTCTTCACCTCCTTTTCCTGTCACCCCACCCTTCTATGCCCTTCCTTTGACCTGTCCCTGATGGTCAATGGCCATCTGGGTTTAATGCTTGATTCTGATAACCCTGAGTTTTCCAAACTTTAGTCCTGTATATATCACCTTCACTTTTTTTTTTTCTTTTTTGCTATAACCACCTACCATCTAGGCTACTAATTATTTAACAAGTTTCTTTAAGTAGACTCACTACTTTTCTTGAACAGCTTATTTTAAAAGAAAATTGTATTTCATAAGAGTAAACTGAAAACCAGTGGTACTTGGCATAAATAGAATGTAAATAAAGACACACAAAAATAACATTAGTAAATGCTAGCTAAGTTTGTGCCCTGAAACTTGCCCTTTTCATGCTAAAAGGGAAGCTGGCAAGATTTAGCAAAGTAATGAAGGCATATTGGCATCAAACTCAGATTTTCTCTTGTCATTATGGAAAAATTGAGAAGGGATAAAAATGAGTTAATTTTCTCATTAATTCATTAATTACTGCTGTATACATGTACCACCTAAAATTGCTTGAGTGCCACCAGAACTTTGGGAAGTACTAAACGAATCAATAATCAATAATTATGCCATCTTATTTTATTGCCTCTTGGCCTATGTTCATCATGTTTTCTCCAACTAGAATATAAATCCCTCAAATGCAGAGGCCAGATTCCTCCTTCTTGATGGTTCTATCCAAGAACCCACAATTGTGGGGCCCATAGTAGTCCATCAGTAAATGCTTGTCATTTTGGTCAAAGGTTTGGAACTCTTAGCAAGCAGGGCTGATATTTTTCTGAAGCTTTCTGGAGTATGCTCATGTTCTTAAGAATCTCTAGATGACAATGAATCAAATTCTCAGAAATTATCAACTTCTCTCTAAAACCTCACAAAGGAGAGCCTTTTGGAGGCCACATCTCAGTTACTGTGGAGTTCTCCATGCGCCCAGGCTGTTTTCTCTATATTGCCCTTGAGGACTGCAGTGAGACAGATCAGCTCTGCAATCAGCTCAAGAGACATGATCTGACAATGCGATCCCCGCCTCCCCATGATGAAATTGATCCATACTATGGTGCTCTCACACATGACAAATACTGGGATTCTGAATTGGATCTTAAGGTCAGTTTTCTTTTCCATGAGTTTTTTATGGCAAGATCAGGTTTCAGAGGAGAAGCGCACAAAAGACTCAAGAGTAATTTTGTCTCATTAAAAACCCCAGGGGAGTCCTCAACCTCTCTTCACTGTCCTGCCTGGTTTGTTTAGTGGCTGGGTTGTAGGTGGGGGGTGGGGGTGGGGGATAGAAAAATTGGTAATGAAAATTATACTTGAGAACATGAATCCTTTTTTGGGAAGTTAGTGGACCGAGTGCTGATTTGTTACAAGAGTAGGATCCTTCCCTTCTTGGACTAGGAATCTAGTTTTTGTTTTTGTTTGGTTTGGTTTTTTTAAATTAGCCTGATATTTAACATTTAAGAACAATATCATACATTGCTGTAGTTAAGACCTGAGTAGAATCTTAATGAACCCTCCAACAGGAGTGATTTGTTAGCAGGCACTTGAGATCACCAGTGACAATTCATTTCTGTAGAGTAATGTAAACTAATTATCTACAACGCAGAAGCAAGGACTGTGCCTGCATGGTAAATTGCAGAATATTGCATTATAAGAAGAAATATTAATTCACATAACATAACATTAAAATTGATGACAAACTTTTTCCTTTTTTAATTGTTTAATTTTTTAATTGCTATTGTCTTACAGCAGCAGAAATCACGTACCTCAAGAGACACACAAATGTATTTGCCTGAAAGCACATTCTTTGCAAGAAAAAGACATGGTTATTCAGAAAATGACTGTCTATTAGTTCTTTCTTTCCTTTCATGGAAATTTATTTTCTCTCCTGGGAAATAAATTTTAATATTGGGGAGAAGGATTTTTTTCTTAGCATCTTAGTATATTTTTAATCAGAGCAAGTCTTAAACTTTTAATAAAATAAAGGAAGCATAGCCATCAAGATAAACGCAAAATCCTAAGAATTAGCATTCTGACTGGAGGGTTGCACTTTATACTTTCTCTCAATCACAAATTGTTATTTGCCACCATTTTCTGTCCCTGAGTGCTTAAGATAAAACTGACAATTTGATGGAGAGATTCCTATCACTTAGCTCTCTCTATAGGTATAGCAGAAAAATGCCTAATTGAATTATTTATTTCTTTGCTCTTCCAAATGAAATTAACAGTGTGGGCCTAGAATGAGTGGATCTTGCCAAGAATGTCAATCAAGCTAGAGGCTCTCAGGTCATTACACTTAGATCAGATTGGGGTGGTGGAGGAGGGGGGAAGGGGCGGGCTTTTCCAGGGCACCATGTTGTCAGCTCCAGGGCCGGTTCTTCATTCAAACTACCAACCAACTCATCCTTGGATTTCTCTACAGCTTATGCTTTTTGCTTTTGTGTGGCACCCTGGAACTTTTCGGGTTTGAGGGTTAAGACCCATCACTCCAGATGAGTGGGCATGGGCTATGTGACCTCATTCCCCTCCCTCCCAGCCAGAGCTGACTGAACCAGAGGTTCTGACCCAAAAGCAATAAATCTCTAGACAGTTCTATGGCATAATCTGGTGCCAAGAATTCTGCCTGAATCGAGGTGAGGGGGTCAATCAGAGTCCTCTCCTGGGTATAGGGGCTGAGAGGCTGAGTTAGCTAGGGTCGTGCAGATAGGTTGTGTAGTGTTGTGGCTGGTAGCCATGTTGAGTCAGTGGAAGTCAAGGAGGCAAGGGGAGAGACAGAAATAGATAAGGCAAGAAAAACAGAGATAAGAGATTATGTGCTCATGGGGGAGAGGAGAAGAGTATTGACTCTTCCGCTCTTGAAAGTCAACAAATCCCCTGAAACCTGGTTGTATTGGTCCTTGAATCGCAGGACACCTTAGTATCCTTCTAATAACCGCATATTTCCACCAGCTTGAGTGGCTTTCTGTCCCTTGCTCCCTGCATCGCCATGACCAGCGCATCTTTGGAGGGAGCACATTGACAATTTCCTGATGGTCACGTCCTCTTACCTCTGGATGTTTGCACACACTGCTGTCTGCCTGCAGCACCTTTTCCCCTGCCTTCCTTTGCTGAATCAACAACTGCCCTTCCCTTATGGCTCAGCCAGGGACGCCCTCCTCCAGAAGCCTGCCCAACCTACCGTGAGCTAGGTGCCTTCTCCTCGGTTCCCCAGTCCCTCTGCCTTGGCTTTCACCACACTGTGCAGCAATCAGCATCTTGCCTGTCCCACCATAGCCCTGTATAGGCAAGGCCATAACACCCACCTCTTCATTTCAAGAGCTGGGACACTGAAAAGGCTCTATACCTTTTCATTGCAAGATTAAAAGTCTAAAAATCACCTCATAATCTTGCATTCACATTCTTTGGCTTGGCCTTCAAGACTCTTTATAATCTGACCCCCACCGCAGTTTCTGACCTCTTTCACACTACCGAGCCCCATATGCTGCTCTCTCTATTCCATAAACAAAGACATCAAGAGCCTACTCGGATGTGCAAAACACGTGGTTGCCAAACTTGACGTTTGCTGTTTTTGGATCCTGTAAGTCATTTCCTCACTTCAAAAGACTTCACTTGGAGAATTATTTCTCTAATAAATGTCTCTTCTCATCCATCTCTGGTTCCCAAAATTCTCAAAAGTTTCCCCTTGAATCCAATTTAGAAATAAGTTCCTTCTCAAAGTGCTCTCTGGTCCACTCAACTGACCTTCTAGCTTCAACAGAAAGGGAAAGTGTGTCTCCAGGAATCCCCCTGTGCCTTCTGACCAGCAGTCTTAATGATGGTCAGAATCGTCTGACCTGGATCTTATCTCATGCCCCCTATTAAAATCGTACTCTCCTCAAGAGCAAGAGCCATGCCTTATCCGGGGCACCCTTGCTCCAACACACATACCAACTAAATGAAGGATTTTTACCACTTATAGCATCCTTAGGCTTGGAGAACCTTAACTTTCCAGGGTACTTTATTCTTCTTATCAGAAAGAAGGAATTGACAATAAAATAACATACTGCAGATTAAGGAAAAATCCTCCAAAATTAACGCTTGGGATGTTCAGCCCCATATTGATCCACAGGCTCGAAGGATGATACATCTCAGGTCACTCAGCATTCATTCTCTAAAAGAGGCTCAACTACAGCCACTGTTCTATTCACTAGGTTATCTCAGTGGACTGGGCCATCTTAGAAAATATTTCAACAGATATTATTCCGATTTACTTGATTAACCAGAGTCTTGCTTACTGAATTATTGTGCCTTCTCTTCTACTGAAGTGTTACTGAACTTAAGAAACACTGGGGAGGAAAGATCCTACCCTATTTATTATTTTTTTTTATGCCTCAGAATTAGTACTTACCATTACTAATGCCCCAATGAGAGAATGGGTATCATCTCTGTAAAATAAAATAAAAACAAAACAGAATTGCAGTGGGGCACCTGGGTAGCTCAGTCAGTTGAGCATCTGCTTTTGGCTCGGATCATGACCTCAGGGTCCTGGGATCGAGCCTTGCATTGGGCTCTCCGCTCAGCGGGGAGTCTCTTCTTCCTCTCACTCTCCCTTTGTGCTCTCTCTCTCTCAAATAAATAAAAATCTTAAAACAAAACAAAACAAAAAAACCAGAATTGCAGTAACATTCTACAAAAAAAAAAAAAAATGTTTATTGAACACTTAGTATGTGTTGGTGGTTGTTCAAAAAGCTTTATCTGCATGAATCCATTCAGTCCTCACAGCATCCCTGAGAAATAGGAGCTGGTCTTTTGTACATGAGTAAAATGAAGCACAGAAAGACTACATGACTTGTCCTATCGCAGAGCTAGTACATGATGGAGCTGGGATTTGAACCCCAGCTGCCTGGCCTCCTAAACTGTTTTTCTCAACTGTTGTGCTCTACTTCACAGAGCACTTGGGTGAGCTGGGCTGCCCTACTGCAGGACTTTTAAGCTAAACCTTTGTCTGCTCATAACTGATCACTTTGCTTTGTACTCTTGCAGTGTAAGAATTTTAGAGGTGGTTTCCTTTATCTTGTCTGTCCACCAATGAAATAAATAATGAAACAAAGCAGGTCAAGGATATTTGACCCATGGCAAATGCAGGGTAGGATCTCAAAAGTCCATTTCTTTTCCCCAAATCCCCATTTCCCCTCTTTATACCCCTGGCAGTATCTCCTGAATTCAGCCCCCAAAGCACTGCCCTTCTGGCCCTTCTCCATCTGCCAAGCCCCACTCCTGATGCACTTTCAACCCTTCTCCAACCTGCCCCTTGCCCTGGGAGCCTGACCTCTGAGGACTGCATCATCTCCCAGCCTCTCCCTTGACCTTGGCTTCCCATTGGTTTGGGCTGCTAGAAGGCATCATCAGGATGGGGAAAGATTTCCCTGCTTCCCATTAGGGCAGCTGTCTTACTTGGCTCTGGGGAAACCCTTCCTTTCCCTCACCATTCGGCCCTGGGAGGCTAATGGCTTCCCACAGTTGCTGGTCCTGGATACACCCCATTCCACCTTGGTTCCTCCAACCCAGCCCATGTCTCCTTAACTAGACATTTCATTAACCTCTTACCAGCTGAAATTCTTTGAGCATGGCCCCTATTCCTTTACAACAACCTTCTTGATTTTGCCTTATCTGAGGACTACTCTTATTAGTATTTACCTAGTATTTTTTTCTTAAAATCAATTAATTCATTTTATGTTAAATTCTTTTTAAAGTAGATATTCAATCTGTATCATCTAAATGAAAAACCAGGGACTCCTGGGTGGCTCAGTTGGTTAACCAGCCGACTCTTGGTTTGGGCTCAGGTCATGATCTCGGGGTCATTAGATCAAGCCCAGAGTCGGGCTCCACACTCCGCACAGAGTCTATTTGGAATTCTCTTCCTTTCCTTCTGCCTTTCTCTCTGCCCATCTCCCCACTCCTGCGTTCTCTCTTTCTAAAGTAAATAAATAAATAAATAAATAAATAAATAAATAAATAAAATCTTAAAAACAAATGAAAAACCGTGTTCACTTACTCTAAATCAAACATAACCATTAAAAAAGAGCAGAGCAGAAAATTTGATATCATTAACTCTGGCAGCTGCCATGCCTGTCAAGGTTCTGAGCCTGAGTCCTCCCCCCTCTTTGGTAAAAAATGGAGATGAACAAGTGTTTAAAAGGTGTTAAGGACATCTTACCAGCAAACTGAGCCACTTTGATGGACACAACCAGAAGGATCTGGAGATGACTGCTAAGGTAGTAATTTTTTCATCATGGGATCTGTTATTTGATACCCCATCCAAAAGGCAATTTGTATCCCAACTTTTGGATAACACTGCCCCACAGCAACCAGTAGCAAGTGGCTACTGACTCAGTTTATAGCCTCAAATTATGTCTTTGAGATGAAACTAGAAGATAATAGAAGGTACTAGATGCTACTAGGAGATACTAGAAGATGATACTAGCATAAGGAAGCATAATAGTCACTCAGAGAATTGTTGAAATAATTAGCCCTCTCTCAACCCCAACAGCAACCACCCTGACAGCAATAACAAAAACACATGCTTTTTGCTTCCAAGAGACATTGGTCTTTCTCTGCGACTACTCTTCACATCGCCAATTCGACGAACAGGAACAAGTGGGTAGGTCAAGGGTCAATGTCAACATGCAGGTGTGCGTAGGTGTGTGTAGTTGTAGGTACGTGAGGAAGTTAAACTTTACCAAAGCAAACAGGGGGAGGCACGCACACGGTGACACTTCTTAGTGGCTGTCTCAGACACACCACCATGTTTCTCTTTCACAGTCTGATAGCCAGGGACCATTAATTCCACAATTTCAGCAGCAACAGCGTTCATCAGACGGATGCATTCCTAATTGGCGTTCCAGTGAGGTTGAAAACACTGGTTTAGACCATGTCCAAGGGCTTTCTTTTGTTACTTTCACCCAACCCTGTTGCTCCTGCTGTGTTTTATTAGGCAAATATAAAATTAACAACACAGCAATAATTATTTCCTAAACTGGTTCCAACACCAATTTCCAATTTGAGGTCAGATGTATTACCTAATAAAATTTTTACAGCTGCAGTCAAATGGTGGTAGTTAATTCCTGGAAAATACAATTCTTAATTCGCCAGAATTAGTTTTAAGTCTTGATTCATCCTATAAAGACGAATGTGTATTACTGCAGTTTATACAAAATGTTCAAACAGTAATATCCAATATAATAGCTTGCATAATTTCAGCTAATTCTGTTAGCGGTATTTGACCTACTTATACTTTCACTGAACCATACATCACGGCTTTAAGATCATTGGGTCTGATCTTTCTAAATTGCCCTTTCTCGAACTGTATGAGTATTGCTTAATGTTATGCAGCTAAACATGGAATCGTGTCAAAGAGGAAAGAATAATTAGAATATCCATGAAGGAGGATTCTATTTATACTCCTATTGCCGCCAGTCGTTTGTTACGTGGAGACCTACGCCTTAATCACAGACTCTGAGCCACTGTTCTGAACTGGGAAATTTACACAAGTGTACTTGCAGAATTCAAAACATTTCATCTGTTCCGGTTCCCCAGGACCTTAACATTAAAAATATAATTAAAAATTTAAGTAATAAGTTCAGGAAGAATATTAATAGCAAACACAGCCCCTACTCTATGCCGGGCCCTGTTCTAAATGTTTTACATCTGTTAACTTTTTAATCCTTACAACAGTCCCAAGAAACATGAGGCTTTATGATTATACCCATTGTACAGATGAGAAAACAGAAGCACAGCTACAGTAATAGATCAGATACAACAAAGCTTCAAGACAAGCAAAAGACCTGGGATTCAAGCCCAGGAAATCTGGCTCTAGAGCCTCTGCTTTTGACCACTTTCCAGTATTATGTGAGATAAAGAATCATACCTTAAGCAAAGAAATGATCAATATTCACCATAGATGGTGGGTCCCTCTCATTTTCTTTTTAGCCATGTAGCAACAGCAGCAGAATAGGATTGGGACACATATGAACCATTTATTTTTTTATTTTTTATTTTATTATTATTATTATTATTATGTTAATCATCATACATTACATCATTAGTTTTTGATGTAGTGTTCCATGATTCATTGTTTGCATATAACACCCTGTGCTCCTCCATTCAATACGTGCCCCCTTTAATACCCATCACCAGGCTAACCCATCCTCCCACTCCCCTCCCCTCTAGAACCCTCAGTTTGTTTCTCAGAGTCCATAGTCTGTCATGGTTCGTCTCCCCCTCTGATTTTCCCCCCTTCATTCTTCCCTTCCTGCTAACTTTTTTTTTTTTTTAACATATAATGTATTATTTGTTTCAGAGGTACAGGTCTGTATTTTTTTTTTAAAGATTTTATTTATTTATTTGAGAGAGAGAGTGAGAGAGAAAGAGAGAGCACAAGAACGGGGAGCGGGAGAGGGAGAAGTAGGCTCCCTGCTGAGCAGGTAGCCCGATGCGGGACTCGATCCCGGGACTCCAGGATCATGACCTGAGCCGAAGGCAGTCGCTTAACCAACTGAGCCACCCAGGCGCCCCAGGTTTGTATTTTTTTTTTAAAGATTTTATTTATTTATTTGACAGAGAGAGAGACAGTGAGAGAGGGAACACAAGCAGGGGAAGAGGGAGAGGGAGAAGCACGTTTCCCGCTGAGCAGGGAGCCCGACGCGGGGCTCGATTCCAGGACCCTGGGATCATGACCTGAGCCGAGGGCAGACGCTTAATGACTGAGCCACCCAGGCACCCCAACATTTGAACCATTTAGCGATATAAAAGACCAAGAGGAGGATAGCATCTGAGGCCTTCTTTTATGATTTGTCTCATCTAAACATTGTTTTCTAAGTGTCCAAGACATGCCACTGGGCCAACAAAAATCTAGAAACTTCTCTGGAGGACAACCTACAGACTTCTAAAAGAGGCCACCTTCTGCAAAACAAATGCAGACCAACTTCTTGGCGAGAACCACACAAGCTCAGTCATGCTTTCTTTGGCCTCTAGAAATAATTTGTTCTTTGGCACCTGGCGGCAGAGTGGTTGGAAAAATTAAAACTTTTGTACCCTGACAGGCCTGAGTTAATTCCTGTTTGGCCACTCCCTAGCTCTGTAGCCTGAAGCAAAGCACTTAATGGGTCTGTACCTTCATTCTCCTCATTTGCAAATGGAGTCTATCTGTTTCTATCTGCCCAGTCCATTATACTCTATGTTCCAGGCACTGATTTCTCTGTCAGGGTTCTGGAGTTGCAAGCAACAGAAACCAGCTCCTGCTAACCTAAGCAAAATGAATTTGCAGGAGACACATGGAATGGAAAGAAAAAAAACCAATCAGCTGGGGCAGGAAGAAGAAAGCAGAGCTTCTCAGAGTTACAGCCACAACTAAAGAGAGAAAGCATGCCAAGTCCACGGTACGTTGAAAGCACTCAATAAAATTTCATTCTTTCCCCTTCCATCCTGGGCTTCTTTTCACCAAATTCCTCATCCATTCTGACACATACTGTGCGTCTACTCGGCACAAAGCACCACGATCGGTATAAAGAATGTGAAAAGGAGTAACTCAGTCCCTGCCAAAAAGTCAGCAATGCCCTCACCCAGAGTATTATTTTATGTTGTTGAGAAATACCCAAATGAATCATTCATCTCTGAAATAAATGGCTAATGTCAAAACATTTACTAATGCAGACAAAGCTGACTGAAATAAATGGTTGAATAACCCATTGTTTGAAAATCTACAAGAGGAATATATATTACAATCAGATAAATCAAAATTACAAAGGATTTTTCTGCTGCCTTTCAAAATGCTTGCCAGAAGTTAGTCAGATGACAGTAAGAAGGATAATCAGTTTAACAAGTGGTTGCCATTACCTCTAGGGAATGAGGCGGGGAGGGGGGTGCTGAGGCACAGGAGAGAGTGGGGGCCAGGGAAGAAGACCCCTTTTCATCATGCAATCTCCTGGAGAGTCTGAATTTTTCAATGACATGAGTTTATTTTAGAGTAATTAAATAAGTAGTTTAAATAAAAATACACTCATCAGGGCACTGTGGGTTGATTTAAAAAAACAAAAACAAAAAACACACCACCACCACCAAACAGCTTGAGGTAGGCTCATGCAGAAAGGGGGGATTTAACGCTCAGGACTGTAGGTAAGGGAGGGAGCAAGAGTGGAACCAACCAGCCAGACATTCTCTATGTCTCCCTCTCCACCATTGCTTCTTGTCCCTGAATCTCTTCCTAGGGCGGTTGAAGTTGCAAGTTCCATGAACGGTGGTTCCTGGCCTCGCATCCTCAACAGCTTAGTGACTGGACAGAAAAAGTTTTTCTCTCTAGTTCCTGTTGGAAAAATCCCCAGCTGGCCCAGCTACAGGCTCCTGGTCACCCTTGGCCTCGGGGCGAAGGAGTGTAATTGGCTCAGCTTAGGTGAGGCGCTGACTTAAACGGATCAGCAGGGCAGAGAGGAGGTGGTTCTCACCTTCTCTGCAAAGAGGCAGCTGAGAGAGAGGTAGAGAAGGTCCATCTAGTCCCTGGGAGGTAGGTGGTCCTCTTAGTGTGTGGTTCTCACTTCCAGGCTCAAAGAGGACCTTAGAAACCAGATCCTCAATTTTGGACAAGTCTTATGAAAAGTAACCTAAACGTCTGAGTCTTTCATACTGAGTCACAAAGTAAAGAGTGAGTTATTAATTATTCTTGCTTCCCTTCTAAGCTAAATCCCATCAGATAAAGCACAGGACTATGAGCCCCCAACTTCTCATCTTGGTATCCTCGGGGCTGTGCGTTCACACCATAAACATTTACTGAGCACCTACTATGTGCTGGGTACCATGGGCATACAGCCACAGGCCAAATGCCCTTGGGGGACCGTGGGTTCTAGTGGAGGAGACAAGCAGTAAACACACACACGCACTCTTACACGCTATTATACAGATCTTCAACAATTTCAGGTTATGATGGGGAGCCAAGAAGAGACTTCAAGCAAGGTAAGAGGCTAGAGTATCAGGTATGGGGCGTGGATTATAGAGTGTGGTCAAGGACAGCCTCTTTGAGGAAGTGACATTCGAATGGAGATCCGAGTGGATGAAAGAGAGCTTTCTGGGCAGATTCAACAGCACATGCAAAGGCCTTATGATGAGCATAAAGCTGACGCGTTTGAAGAGCAGCAAGGAGGGTACCTGGTCGGGGGGCAGAAGGGGAGATGGGGTGGCGCAGGGTAAAGATGAGAAGGAGGCTGCACGGCCTGCTCAGAGGCGGCCTTGCAGACCACGGGAGGACTCTGAATGCTGTTCTACGTGGGATGAGCAGCCACAGAGTGTTTGAAGTAGGGGAGTGACAGGATCTGATTCATGTCTTTAAAGTGCCTGGTCAGTGGTAGGCTCTCAGTCAATATTAGTTAACAAGTACAAAAATACTCAGACCAAAGGAAAAAAAAAAAAAAAGTCTCCTTGGCAGGAGGGAGACGGTTCTACTGGCTACGAATTAAAACAGACTGACATTTGTCCAGTGCTTTAGAGTTTACAAAGCTCTTCCACCCCGATGATCTCATCTGACCTCTCGCTTGGACACAGACCTATGACCACAGACACCAAGGCCTGCACACGGCTCAGAGCGGCCTATGCTGGGCTGCACACAGATGTCTGAAACAGTGGTCAGAGGCCAGTACGGGCTGGGAGCCCCTGAAGGCGTCACAGGCACACCCCCTACCCCCCCTTAGCCTGCTCTCCCAAACCCAGGCAGCGAGATCCTCCCGCTCCTCTTCCTGGACCTATCCTGAAGGCTTAGCTTTGCAAACCAAGGGCCCAGGGAGACCAGATCAAGAGGAGATTATGTATGCTCTGGGGGATTTCCTTTCTCTCTCTCTCTCTCTCTCTTCTACTCAAACCCGAGGGAGGTTTTTTTGGTGGTTAAAAAAGAAAAATTATTTAACTTGCCCCGCAGGCCTGGGATTAAGGCCATTAGAAACAATGGCAGTGGGGAGCCCCTAAAGGAGTCCCTGATTTAAAGAGCTGGTGTCAAGGCCCTCAGTTACATCATGGGGCCACTCTTGATAATAGGGCCAGGCAGTCGCCACCCCCAGACTCCCGGCGCCTCATGCCAGGGCCTCAGAAATCACAATGTCCCCTGGGCTTCTCGGCCTTGGTTAAAGTCATCTTTCCTGTGCTGTTCCCCATCCAGATGGGAAAGGGGGATTCTTACCCCTTCTTCCGGGCAGCTCGGGAACACAGGGAGGGAGGGAGAGATGGGAAGGGGATATGGGTGCCCCAGGCTCCCTCCCACAGTCCCAGGTAGGTCAGGGTGCTGGTTCTAATCCTCTGACTCGCAATCTTTGCAAGTAAAACAGCTGTCCAGCCGGGCAGGACCAGATTCGAAGCTCCAAGTGCTCCTGGTTCAAAGGCAGTGGTAAAAGGTGGAGGCCTTTCAAGGGCAAGGCCCTTGAGATGTGGCCCAGGGATGGGAGCCCCAGAGCTCAGGGCCCTGCTCGCAGAGGCTGCCCTGGCCTCCTCCCAGGCTGGCCTCTACCATCGACATGCCATTTCTTCTCTGCCATTTCGCTTTAGACACGGTGCTTCCAATGTCCTTAATTTCAGTGTACTTTTAAACCTTTCTCCGTGCCACTTTCCAGCTACTTCTTCCGAGAGTCATAAGCTGGGGCCTTTAGAATTTGTGGAATGAATGCAATTGTTAATAGGCTGCCACCGCATCCTCAGCAAAATCCGTGTGTGCCTCCTAGACTCAAAAATACAGTCGGAGCAGAAAGAAAGCAAATCTACATTCTCTGTTGTCAATCATGTTTATTAAATAAAAAAAAAAAAAAGTCCTCTCCCAGGCAGTATGAAAAGTGGGGGCGGGGGGGGGGAGGAGATGAATTTATTCTATGTTGGAGAGCTAAGCTAAAAATGTCATTAACAGATACAATTATGCATTCTGATGCAAAGTACTTCAAGCTGACAGTCGAGAAACTTACAGTGGAGCTCCCAGACCACAGGCTGCAAAGTTTCTAACAACTTTATTCATCTACCCTGGCCCGCAGTTCAATCCCACTTCCTTTGAGTATCTCCTGCAGATAAAAGGCCCCATTCTTTGGCTTCCCCGGGTTTTCTTCGGAGTGAAAACATCACTTTGTGCCCACGTTGTGTTAAAATAACAGATTTGTGTTCGTTCCTGTAGGTTTCGGATGAGGGGACTGAGGCAGACTATCTTCACTGCGGATGGTGAGGCGCCTTTTTGGGGAGGAGGCTGGAGAGAAAGGGTCTCCCACAGGGAATCTTTGTCCCCGAATGCAAATGAGCCTCTGCAAACAGCTCGGACAATGCCAGCCCCGTCCCAGGCGCGAACCCATCCATCTGCAGCTACTTTGTTAACCCGATGTTTCCTACGTTCTTTCTCTCACACAAAATACTTGATGTTGACAGCTGTGAATTTTAAACAACCCTTCTGTGGTATGCTTTTCTAATTTTGTGTATTCAGATTGTTCCTCCGTGTTGGGGGGTTGAAAGCCAAGTACCTACGTTCCTTCCTTCCTTGAGAGATTTTGTGCTTTTCCAAAGTCAGAGAGACTCTGATGGGCAAACACAGTAGAAAGGAAGGGTGCTCCCCAGCAGCATTTGGAATGATCGGGGAGTGCCGAAGTGCTTTCGAAACAGAAGAGGCTGCCCAAGATGACAAGCCACGGTGGCCTGGAGGCAGGACTCTGGAGTGACCTGCCAACTCACACATACTCCGGCCACCCCTAGAAGCCGAGTCCTCCTTCATGTCTGCCCTGGTTTATCTGTAAAATGGGCCTTGACAACGTTCTCCAGAGGCCATCCGCCCCATTTTATTTCTCCTGTTGGGTTCCAGTCACATTGTTCTGGCGGCCATTTTTCTTCTTAAACAGAGTGCAAAAGCATGGACGGAAGTGTTTAAGCACAAAGGAAAACAGAACAAGCTCTCGGGCTGAGGCTTGGGTTTATAAGACAGTGGCTTGGCTGCATGATTTTTTAATTTGTGTATTTATTTATTTATCCCTTTGCCTCTTTGATATGAGGCAATTCCTAACCAAACACACACGTGGTAGAAACAATAACTCTGGACAAGGAAAAAGAAGGTTGCAGTAGGGCAATTATAAGGCTCATTATGTTTACTGTCACTGAACTTTGAGATCCGACTCAGAACCTCCCGGCAGCAAGAGTGAAAGGGGAATGGCGACCAATGACAAAGCCTCACTTCACTAGAGCACCCAATTCTTCGGAAGGGAGAAAAAAATTTCCAGAAGCTTCATTTAAAAATAAACTTTATGGGGTGCCTGGGTGGCTCAGTCAGTTAAGCATCCGACTCTGGGTTTTGGCTCAGGTCACGATCTCAGGGTCGTGAGATCCAGCCCCATATTGGGCTCCACACTCAGCTCAAATCTGCCAGATTCTCCCCCTCTTCGTCTCCTGCCCCATCTATTCCCCCCCACCACCACCACTCGTGCTCTTTCTCTTTCTCAAATAAATAAATAAATAAAATCTTTAAATAAAATAAACCTTATACTCAGAGCTCTTCAAAAGGGGTCAATGAGAACAGAAAGAAGTTCAATGTCAACATGAGAGCAAATGCAGTTACAAAATTCCCAGCATTAGAGCAAAAAAGCGGGGCAAATGGGTGCCTATCTAGTGTGCATTTCAGTTGCTTGGTGGCGGGTTCGAAGAACCCCGTTGTGAGAAGGATTCAAGGTCATATCTAGGCTGGACAAAGATGAGGGCAGAGGATCGACCACGTGTGCTATGTATCTCCTCACCTTGGGCTAAATACATACAGCACAAAGGAGCAGATTTCTGGGGTCCCACTGGATCCAAAGATAGAACTCTGGGACCTGGAGAGCTTATGGCCATCGTTCTCCTTAGATGTCCCTGAATAACCCTGTTCTTGGTGGGGTCTTCCAGAGGAACTGGAAGGTTGATTGCCGTTTCTGTCAAGGCTCGGAAGTCAGAAGAAGCAGGTGGCAGGGTGGACAGCTTAAACATCTCCATTCAGAGCCATACCACCTCCACGTGGGCCTCAGCCACATGTTTTGTTTTTTTTTTTTAATTGTAAAATACTTATTTCTGCAGGACTTTGGGGGACTTCAACTTTCCTTTACTTTTCTGTATTGTTTGAACTTATTATAACACATATTACTTTTATGATCAAAACACGGTAGGTAGATCATCTTAAATTAGTCATTTTTCTTTCTTCTTTGTGCCTCAAGTTATACCAACATTCTGCAAGGGCTAGTCTCACAGTGCACTAAAACACCGAATTGATTGGGACGCCTGGGTGGCTCAGTCGGTTAAGCGGCTGCCTTCAGCTCAGGTCATGATCTCAGGGTCGTGGGATGGAGCCCCACTTAGAGCTCTCTACTCAGCGGGGACCCTGTTTCTCCCCCTCCCTCTGCCTGCCACCCCCCCCCCCCGCTTGTGCTTTCTCCCTCTCTCTGTCAAATAAATAAATAAATAAAATCTTTAAAAAAAAATAAAACACCAGATTCATAAACAGAACCTCATCTAGCTGAATTCCAAATATCTGGAACTGTTTCGCTCAGGCCACGCTTGGAGGGGAACAGAAGATAAGAAAACAGCTTGGAGAATCCGTGACATCTACAGAAGATTCGTGTCTCTGGCAGTCCCCCGCTCACACCTACATCCCAGGAACGCCACATCCATAGGACCATGGCCAATGTGGGGCCCTGAAGGCCTGCTGACTCCCCCCTAATCAAGAAAACAATTTTAAAAATTCACTAATAAGCAGGGCAGGCAACACAAGAAGGAAATACCTAAAGAACAATTTTGGAAATGTGTTCAAAAATGGAAGAGCTGTGCCAAAGACATAAATTCCAGGACCCATCAGTCCTGCCTTCCACCCGCCCAGGGGTCTGGGCACACAGATGCCCACTTCTCTTTCAGTTCCAAGATTCTGCTGCTCTGAGAGCATCTGGACACACTTTCAGAGGACTCTGCAGTAAGCAGTGAATTTCCAAAGCAGTTTTTTCTGGTGAGCCTTCAATTAACCAGAAAATCAAATTAATTGTGCATGAAGTTCTATTTGCAGGACAGAGTCTGACCCATGGAATATGCAAATCTGGGTAAAAAAAAATAAGTCATGCTAAAGTGGGACGCGCTTGTATTTGTTTTAGAGCGTGGAAGAATAGGAAAACAAGACAGTGAGGGCCTGGGGCCAAAGAAAATGCTATATTTAGATGCGAAGGGCTTTGTTGGGCCCGGCTACCAGTGTAGACAGACACAGCCAGTCAGGAACAAGGGGGCCATTCAATCAATCCACCTGACATGCCACTGTCACCGGGGTCCGTGAGCGTCACAGGCACCGAGCTCAGAACCATCCTGAAAGAGGCTGTCGGCTGAGGAGTAAGAGCTGCTCTGTCGCAATTAACCATCAGTTTCTGTTGCTGAAGGAGATTATTTTGGACGGTGTAAAGAGATTCAAATAAAAATGTCAACGTGCCCATTATGGATGAAAGTTAGAAAAACTTAAGTGGCCCCAAATTAATCACTATTTGACAGGGAGGCCCGTAAACGAGTACTGAAAATCCTGCACAAACGTATTTTCCTGCCTTTTTGGTAATTGTAAAGAGGCTCGTCGGGGGTGGGGAGGGCATTTCTTTGCGACAACCTTAATTCATCTTGGAGTGCAGATTTAATGACAAAGTTACAAGCCCTTAAAGTAGCATTTATTGAGGGGCTAATGAGCGTCCCTAAGAACTCTGTTAAAAAAAAGAAAAATATAATAAAAAAGAGGCAGCCACCATCACAAGAGGCCTTTGAAAGTACCGAAGGGGGGGGGGGTTCATTAGTCTTTTTTTTTTTTTTTTTTTTCTTCCCCTTTCTCAACAATGACTATTTCTGCTGCCAAACCTTCAGGAATTGGGTTGGTTTCCTTTCAAGTAATTGATGCAGATTTTGCCTCTGCACGCAGTCCAGACAACCTCTCGGAGGAGAAGCAGGAAATCACACCGTCAAAGGGAAACTGTGCATTCCTTCCTCCCCGGCTGGGTCGGCCGCTCACAAACACTGGATTTATGCTGCGTTGCCAAACTGCCTCCGATTTCCATGCCCTCCCACGGCTAAGATAACGAACACTGCCTTCCACCTCCAAGAGGGGCACTTATTTAAAACTCCAGCTACGCGGTAACAAAACCAGCTGCTGTCACCCCAAATCGAGCAAATGAGCTCCTGTCCTACAGCATAAAAGGTAAGAGAGTTATTGAATGTTCCCTGCAGAGCGGGCCCCATTCGCCCTTGCCCTCTCTTGGCACCTCCCCCCCTTCCCTTCTCCTGGAATCTTCTAGGCCCTCTTGCCTCCACGCCTCCCTCTGTCTCGGGGAGCACAGGAAGGAATAGCTGGGGCCAGTCTGTTCAAAACAGATCAAGGTTTCTTAAGTCGGGATTTTCTTTTTTCTTTTTTAAGTAAAAGTTGAAGCGGAAAGGAACACTATAAGGAAAAGTGGAAACTGGCAAAGCGCTTTGACGTCCAGTCTCTTCTGGTCAGCGCTGAGGCACCGAAGTCCTGCTCTCCCAGAAGCGTAAATACAACGGAAGAGTTACGGGAAGGGGGGGAAGGAGATGGGAGGGAGCTGAACACCCCCAAATGTGAACCAGGTATCATGACTTCTGCTCGCTCAAGTCGAAGACAATCATGTTTTTCGGATCTCTTCTCCCCAAGGAGTCTTGAAAATGATCTACAACGTGCAGGGAAACTGACACGCGGAAAACATGCGTGTTTGGAAAATAACTGCCGTCGTGGTTTGAGCCTAGCCAAAACATTCCGTTTCTCTCAGGACAGAAAAGAAAGGCTTTACGCTAAAAGTGCCTCCATTTGGAGAAAATGTTTATTAAAATGTCATTTTCCACAGCTGCGTTGATCCAAGATCTGGGCGATGTTTCCTATTTGTAGGCTATGTCCCTGCTCGCGAAGGTTCACCCCCTGTGGCACCGTCCCAGCGCTTTTGGGGCCAGATCGCTCATTCTGAAAGCACTGTCTGCTTGGTATCACCTGGGAAGGACTCAGGCTAATTCGCCCCTCATTGGGGAACGTCTGTATTTCGGAGAACATCTCTTTAAACACAGTCACATCCTGAATGTTGCACCTCATGTTTTCCTTCCGACGGCTGACAAAATTTAATTGGCATCGTTTAAATGTATTTTTTTTCAGCAGCATGTGAGTAGTCTTCAGTTCCAAGAGTGAAGCTAGAAAGGGGGCTGTCAGCTCAAGTCATGAGGGAGAAAACACATTTGCTCTCTGTCTTCAGGACAACCACTGCTGAGACTGAAGATGTGAAGGGTCACCAATAAGAAGACTATTACTAGTGATTATCATAGTAGCTTTTGCTTATGTACCAAATGATGGAGCAACACTTTGTACCCATTTTTTTTTTTCAGTTAAACCAGGCAACATGATTTCGAGACTGATAGCATGATTTTCACTGCTCATCACCAGTGAGAATCCAAGAGCTCAGAGAGGTTAATCAACGGGCCAAGTTCACATGACTAGTATTTACGGAAGAGGCCGAACTCAAACCAGAACTGGCCTGCAATCAAAGCTTTGTTCTTCATCACTGCTCTGGTCTGCCCCTTACCCTGCTACCGGCATTCACGCTGGGCTGACTCCAGAGCCACCCTTCTATCAGCTCTGGCCGGCCCCACACATAACCCTCAGCTCCACAAGGGAGGCAGAGTACCCTAGCAATGAAGAGTGCCTGGGCTGGAGTCAGAATGCCTGGCTTTGGAACCCGGCTCTGTCACTTACCAACCTGGTGACCCTGTGCAAATTTCCTAGCCTGCACCTTCGTCTTCAGAATGGGAATATTAAACATTCCTAACTATGATGGCTGTTGTGAAAATAAAATGGGCTGAAGTGTTTAAATGCAGGATGGTTTCTGGCACATAGTAACCACTCAGTTAATGTTAGGGAAGGAAGGGGGATGGAAGGGAGAGAAAGAAAGAAGCGAGAGGGAGGTTGGAAGAAAGGAAAGAGAGAAGGAAAGAGCAAAAAAAGAGGGAGAAAAGGGAAAATAAGAGCAAATCCAAGGAAGGGGATGTGTTCTCCTGCCCACTGAACCACCACAGACAGAGACCATTACCCACAGAGGATACTGGGGTGGAGAAAAGAGCATCTCAAGGCTTCAGACAAACCTCCTAGGCAGCCCCAGGGCCTCTCCCAGTGTTCACTGACTCCACTTCCTCGGTGTCGACGCTGCTCCCGCACTGCCTCGTCCCCACCAGCTCCCAAGACAATGCCAGCATGCCAGCCATTTTGACAGGTTTGGAGAGTGGGGGAGAACGGATGTGTCTTACTTTCTGCCGGGCTGGTGTGTTTGGAACCCGGCTCTGTCACTTACCAACTGTGTTGAACATAGAATCTCTCTGGTTATTATTGCTCTGACGATGACTACATTTCCGTTCAGCGGGTAGAAAGCAACTACATTTTAAAGCTCACAAGACACTTAAAGGGGGCTGTCTTGCTCTTCTCTGAAAAATAAGATGCACCTCCGATGCACTTTTGGTGCATTAGTCTCTCCCAGGGCGTCCAAAGAAACAGGACCAAGAGATCTGCAGATTCTTGATGTTTCAGCCTCATTTGGTATTGTCAATGACTCCTCCAAAGAGGCTTCCTTCATTCCAACAAAACATCTGTCAGGAATACCCCAGATCTCTGGGAAAAGCATGGTCTCCTGAATCAACAGCCATAATGACAGCTTGTTGAAGATTGACATGGCTTCTGATTTCAGCCCGATAATTCCATTTTAACATGGTGAGCTGGAGGAATTGGCACTCAGCTTGCTGAGCGTATCTTATGTCATAGGATTATAAGAACTGGCCGATGGAGCCTAAAAGATAAGTCCGAGGAAGTAGATTAAGAGTGTCTATGGTGATTCTCAGCAGCGAATGGATTGGAGCGCCAGAGGGATGGGGGCCCGATGGGAGGCAGATTATATGACAGGTGCTTTAAAGGGAAGTGTATTCAGTCTCCTAGGAACCTCGCCCTGTGCTGGCTAAGTTTTGGGCTTTCTTCGCAGAGACGAGAAAAGAAGGCCCCCTGTGTGGAACGCCTAGTTGGAAGTGCAGGACAGAGCAGTGAGACTTGCAGACAATTCCGTCCACTGCATGTTTGGGATGGAAATCCGTGGAGACCATTCAGAGGAGAAAGACGTCTATTTAAATGCGTCGTATTCCCCGTCTCTTAGAAACCATTAAGGCATCTCATTTGCAATCTGTCGAAAATCTTTTGGGATCCATCGAAGCTTCCAGCTAGTATCGTCTGTTAAGGCTAATAAATCCCCTATGTTTGTTTTTCTACCTTTTGGTCTTTTTAAAACTTTGTATTCCAGTATACTATTTATACAGAAATGTGCACAGATCATATTATACCGTTAGATAAATTTTCCCGATGTGAACACCCTGATATAACCAATACCTAGAGCACATAGGACTTTGCCAGAACCTCCGAGACCTTTCCAGTAGAAACTACTATTCTGACTTCTTAGAGTACGTTGGGCTGGTTTTTTTATTTTATTTTATTTAAATAAAATTCTTACTAATTTTTGTATAGTTATGTGAAATTCCTTATTAACTTACATAAATGAAACTCTACGGGACATCTTTTGTATCCAACTTCTTTTGCTCAGATGAAGTTTGTGAGATTCATCCGTGTTGCTCTGCATAACAATAGTTCATTGGCCTTTATTGCTATGTTCCATTTTATGACTATACTACAATTTCTGTAGCCAGTCAACTGACAGACCTTTGAGTTGTTTCTAACTTCTTACTATTGTAAGTAAAGCTGCTATGTTTATCTTTTGGCAAAGTTTAATGCATTTCTCTTGGGTATATACCTAGGATGGAAAGGTCTGGACCATAGGGAGCACGTAGGCTTGGGGTGAGTTAACACTGCTACAGTTTCTTCTAAGAGGTGCTACCAATTTGACCCCTGTCCGCAGTGCATGAGAGTCCCACTTCTCCACAACCTGGATACAATTAGCATTTTCAGATTAGCCATTCTGGTGAGTATGAAGTGGTGGCTCACCTTCATTTTTTAATTTAATTTAATTTTTTTAAAAAATATTTTATTTATTTATTTGACACAGAGAGAGAGCATAAGCAGGGAGAGTGGGAGAGGGAGAAGCAGGCTCCCCGCTGAGCAGGGAGCCCGATGCAGGGCTCAATCCCAGGACCCAGAGATCAGACCCAAAGGCAGACACTTAATGACTGAGCCACCCAGGTGCTCGGCTCACCTTCATTTTAATTTGCTAACTATTGTCTTGTTTTTCAACTATCAAATGCTTTTTGGACCCCTCCTCTGTACACGGTTACATTAGCAGACATCTGCACACACATTATTTCTCACACTGACCTTACCGGGCTCAGAGGCTTTATCTGACGTCTCATGATCACACGCAGGGTCCCAGTTTGGCCAGGACATGGGACTTTCAAATGCCAAAACAGGAGAGTCCCAGAAAAGTGGGACGGTTGATTATGCGACAGCTAAAAGATGCCAGAGCAAATATTCAGAGATTTCCTCCCTTCAAGTTTTCTTCTCTATACACTATGCTCTCACTATTCAAAGTGAGGTCCCTGGACCAGCAGCATCAGCCCCACTTGGGAGCCAGTCAGAGACGCAATATCTGAGACCCAACCACAGACTTTCCCCCCGAATTAGAATCGGCATTCCAGAAAGATCTCCAGGTGCTGTGTTTGTGCTCTCAACGGTCTGAAAAGCATCACTCTGTGCCAGTGGGTTCTCAAACTTGGTTGTACTTGGGAGTCCTCTGGGGAGCTTTGCTGTTACTGAGGCCTGGACCCCATCTCTAGAGGTTCTCATTTAGTTGGTCTGGGATGTGGCCTGGACAATGGGATTTTTTTAAAGCCTCCCGGGGTTATTCTAACGTGCAGCCAAGTTTGAGAACCAACACTCTCGTCTATGCCATATACAATCTTGGATGGTATCCCTTCATTGTAGTCACCTCAGGATTCCATAAGCAAGATCGCGATCACCTTTATTTGCATAGTTTAAAGAACTTAAAGATTTAGGTCATCGTCTCTTTAGACAACTCCTTCCCTGACTGAAGCATCCAGCACTGGTCTTTGCTTTCCCTTCATCTTTTGCCATCGAGTGGAAATAGTACCGTTACCTTACAATTCTCAGTGTAACTCATCCCGAGTGGATCTTCGAGTCTAAGGAAAAAGAAAAAGGATTCAAGCCTGTATAACAGGTCAGAGCTCAGCCACACAGACATTCCCCAACACCCACATACTTGACAGCAGTGACAAAACACCCAGATTATTGACCATGTCTTCTTTTCATCCCAATGATCTGAGCTCACATAGCTGAGACCCAGTTAAAAGCTAGTCCAGGCTAACAATCAGTGGGCCACAGAGGCTCATGGGAGCACTAGCTCCGGGAGCTGGTAAACCTTGCTTTACAGACCCCGATTATGCCTTTATGGTTTAGCTTCCAGCACATGCCCTGGTTTCCCTGTAAGATGATAAGGCCTCTGTGTTCT
The DNA here is from genome assembly GCF_029215605.1 of Mirounga angustirostris. Classification (NCBI taxonomy): domain Eukaryota; kingdom Metazoa; phylum Chordata; class Mammalia; order Carnivora; family Phocidae; genus Mirounga; species Mirounga angustirostris. Next base: position 28,981,799 of record NW_026991724.1, on the reverse strand, counting down.
TTCACATGCGGACTAAAGACTTCTGGTTACTTCGACGAAGAAATCAGGTTCCAGTGATGGCAAAATATTTACACGTTGATTTAAGCTTGTCTATGGAATTAGGGATAAGGAACATTTCCATTGAGAGAGGGAGAAAAACAAAGAGTTCAGAGCTACCGTGGCATTTATTTAGGTAGAAGAGGCTTTTCCAGCACCTTCTGCCCTTCCTTTTCTTTTCCCCTGGATGATTTTGGGGAATCCTTAAGTTTGTGGTACAAAAACAACCAATATTGTGTTATCCTGTTGGGGTGTGTGTGTGTGTGTGTGTGTGTGTGTCTGTATGGAAGGGGAGAGTCAGGACAATAGCTGTCTAAAATGTAGAATCACATAGTTCATCTCAAGACACTTTGTCCCATATCTGCAAATTTTTCAGTCTGTGTCACATTTTAACATCCTGTGATTATACAAAGGGATTTCCAATTTGACTCGTTATTTGCCAATATCTGCAAAAGTTAGTTTGTTCTGTTTCAAAATAACATTGTTTTGAAACAAACGCTCTACTGTTTATGTTTTACAACATGCAATTTTTTTTTAAGATTTTATTTATTTGAGAGAGAGGGAGAGTGCACACACAAGCAGTGGGGAGGGACAGAGAGAGAGGGAGAGAGAGAGAGAGGGAATCTGAAGCAGACTCCACAATGAGTGCAGAGCCCCACGTGGGGCTTGATCCCATGACCTCAAGATCATGACCAGAGCCAAAACCAAGACTCAGACCTTTAACCGACTGAGGCACCCAGGCTCCCTTACAACATGTAATATTTTAAAAATACTTACGAATGCTGAGAAAGATATTCACAGAAGCATCTTCTGGGCTCTGGTAGGAGACATCATAGTTAGGCATCGTTACAATAATTTACTATTTGTTGACATTGACTGAGCATGTACCATGATCCAAGATGGTCTTAAGTACTTTATACATGTTAACATGTTTATTTCCAAAGCCCATTGGAATAAATGTGTTGTTATTCACCTTTTACAAATTAAAAACTGAGTCATGCAGTTGATAAGTGGTGGAACCAGGATTCCAATCTAGGTTGTCTGGTGTCAGAGCTTATGACTTTTCAGTTTTGTCCCTGGTAGTCCTGTGTCCTGGGTACCCCTTCAGTCCCCGGCAAACCTGGACAATTGGTCGTCCTACCTATAACACTCACAACTATACTTGACTTCCTCCTTTATACAACTTCTTAGACTTAGTATATTCATATTCTTGCAATTCCAACACTGTTGTCCAATCCAATGAACATTTTCAACCATCAACTGTGATCAAAAACTCTTTGCCAGGTGCAGTAGGGAACCATAAATAAATAAAGATGCAAACCCTACTTTTTAGACCACTTGTAAGTAACTTAAAGGGAAGAAAATACATGTTATTTCATCAAGAAATCATGCATTATCTTCGGCATTGTACCTGTACGAACAGCAGATTTTGTTGTTAATGTGTGTGTAACACAGATATTGATTTTCATTTGGCAGCACAATTATTTACAATGACAGTACAACATCTTTGTGAGAACAGTGTGGGGCTGGGGTGCTTGGAGCTGCTCATCCATGCAAAGAATTCTTGTCAAATATTTTAATGAGAAGAAAAACATGGCAGTCATGATGAAAATCCAAGGTGACCTTGGGCTGAGCAACACATTGTCGATCACCTACTGGTTTTTTAAGGTGTTTTTTTTGATGATGGTGATGATGATGGCTTGTTTACAGAGTTACTCTCCAGATGAGGGAGAGAAAGAGAAGCAGACTGGGAGACCACCTTACAGAAAGCATCTTTGTCTCAACATTCAATACTCGTTCTAGCAAACATCGGTTACACCAGCATCTAAAGTCTGTTTCTCCTTGGAAGAAATTCCCCTTCGCTGTATGGTAGTAGGTCTTAGACCACCCTCTACTTACTCCATGGCAGCGTGCACACCTAGCTTGGCCAGCCTGTTGTCCCCGTGCAGGACTTCGTGTCCTGGATGCATGAAGAGGAGGGCTCAGTTAGGAATTTCCTTCCAAAGGAGTAGGGTTCAGAATCGACCACAGTGGCCTCCACAGGTCTCATAAAAGGTGGTGGAGATGTCTTGCCCATTGTCTGGGTTTCTGAGTCTTTCTCCAGCCTGGCGCTCTTGGTCTCTCCTCCAGCCAGGACTGATGTTCAGTGGGTCTGCTTTAGCGAGTCCATGCCAGTGGTTAAAATGTTAAAATGCTTTGGTTCCTTCCGTGAGGAGCCCGCAGCCCCAAGCTCCCCAATCCGCATGCTGGTACTGCTGTGGCTGAGTGAGTCCTCTTCCTTGAAACCTGCTCAGGTCCCCCCCGCCCAATCATCCAGAAACCTCAGGGTTAACTCTCAGAAGAGCAGGAGGCCACCAGCTACCTGCTCCAGCTCCCTTCTGACTGGACAGTGCCAGGTCCTGTGAGTTACTATTTTGAATATCAATTCTGTGCACTCTGATAAACTTTGAATAAATTCCCCTTTTTCACTTAAGCTAATAGAGTCCATTTCTATGTTTGCAACCCAAAGCCCTGACTGATACCTGCACTTATATACATTTAATTTTATGCAGGCTGTATTTAAGGAAAGAAAATTTATTTCTGATAAGTATGGAAATATGAGTTACAGAAGTGTACCTGCTGTGAGGGAATTACGTGAAAGTACTCTATCTTGACATGAAAATATTAGGAAATGAAATTAACTTGGTAAGAAACTAACATGGCTTTAATGTTTATGGTATGCAAAGGTTTTCCTTCCTTACTGTATCTCATTACAGAGCACTTTGCTCTACCCTCTTCATATGAGATACAGGTTAAGGCATGGCATGTTTTGTATTATCTCAATTTAGAGTGAGGAGTGACTAATCACACAACCATGATAGAACAGAGCAGGGGTAACCAGCTGGGTGTCCTGATCTCAAATCCTGCCCTGTTTCCTTTGTATTTTGTTGCTTCTCCAGGTGTGCTGTTCACCGTGATTGAAAAATACAGAAGTCCCCTGCCTGCCAATATCAGAAATTCTACTACTTCTCTTCCGTCTTTGGATTAAGGTATAGTCTCTAGAACATGTTTTCAAGCTATGTTTAAGCTACATTAATCCAGAATACTTTATCAGATTATTTTTTAAAAACCAGCTAGTGCTTACCTGGGAAAGCAGAGCACTGAGGGGATGGGAGCTTCAGAAGGGCCACAGGATCTTTGTACTTGCTATTTCCTCTGCCTGGCAACGAGAAATAGTTCATAAGCTCTGATAAAGGTCAATGTAATCCTATTGTTTTAATTTTTTTCTTTCTCCACCCTCCCCTCCACTGGATCCCTAAATTGGTAAAAAGAAGTAGAATAAGGGTCAGGGGAAAATATCAGAAAGAGAGAGAGTATAGGTTGAAAAATCTCCCTTGGTGATTTGGATATAAAACCCTTTCCTTCTTTTCCAACAGAGAAACTCTGTAGTCAACAGAACATTCATGATGCGGAAATTTTTGGTCAATGCCTAAAAGTTAATTCCTGGGATGGACTGAATTGGAGCATAATTACAGAAATTAACTTCATTTAATCAAGGTGGAGTGGTGGGGGAGCAAATCACCTAACTTGAAACAAACCAGATTAAGATTTTTAGAGTTCCTAAACCTTGAAAATATTATGGTGCTCCCCTGACTTACCATATAGAGTTCAAAAACATATAAAGCTATAAAATATAAAACTTACACAAAACATATATGCTTGTATAAAAATAGCTTTTTGGAAGAATTTCTTAATGTAAAATTCTGGCTAAGCTCATCAAAACTTAAATTTTATCTGGTGCCATAATCACATGCTTTGTTGGTTTCTTGAGCAATCTCGCACTCACCAGGAGTCAAAACCCTGTGTCTTAGACATTTATGAACAGTGTGGTCCTGAGTTAGCCTCAGCTTCCCCAGCTACAGGATTCATGATATCTACTTGCCTCCCACAATAAGATATGACTATGACAATGCTTGCTAAATAATAAAGGGCTGTACAATGTAGGTTGTTATTAATTCCGAGTGGTTAGTGAGAGATAGATTGCAAAGGTATACACAGTACTCCCAAAAGTCTGAAAGTGTCAGTGACTCCAAAAACATGTTGCTCCGTGTTATGCTCATGGAGCAATAAGGTTGGGAAAACTACAAGAGATTTTTATGATGTTTTGAAAAGGAATCACTTGCAGCCTTAACATTTGTTGGTGAGATTAGGAAAAAGACATTTTCAGACTCAAGGAATATATATCTCATGAATCCACAGTCAGAAGTTACTAGATGATGCCCACCAAAAGATAGGGACATAGCTCCAGGAAACAGATCCAACCTAACAAAAGAGTAAAGGGATTCCTGGGATGATGTTGAAGAAAGATACCAAGAAGTCAGTCTAGAGGACAGTCAGTCCAGACTGAGTAGGAGAATGGGGTGGTGCTAGAGTCCAAAAGGGATATCTCCTGGAAGAATCACAAACTGACCAAATAGCAGATGTATTTTTAAATGGTGAGAGAAGAGTCACAGTTTTGATAGAGAGCCTGCAAGTGAATTACTGAGAGGTAGCTAGAAAACAAGGCTATTAGCAACTCCAGGGAAAACAAAAAGTTCTACAAGAAGGAAATGTAATCATAATCAATGGCTCAGCTGAGGGTAATATGGATATGAACATAACAAGGTAAAGGCTGAATATTGAACTAAATGAAATTGTAACATAACTCTACTGGGAGGAAGGTGACAGGAAGTGAGCCTGTGTGTTGCCAAGCATGTGTGTTGGGGGCAGTGGTGAGAAATGCATTAAGACCCAGAACACTTCATATTCTACTGTAGGAAGTTAACAGACAATACCTAGATTTAAAACTAAAGGAAAGCCATACAAACATGTTATTTAGAAACAAGGAAATGAGTTTCCAAATGTACATCAGAAAGAACTGAATGTCACTTCTAGAGAGCAGGATTGGGGTGAGTGAATAGGGAACTGGAGAGGCAAGGGGGAGCCTTATTGAATTCTTTTAGAACCAGGAACATGTATAACTTCAGGGGAAGGTTTTTAATTCAAAAAGAAATGGGAGAATTCAGGCTAGGATGACAATAGACAGGACAAAGGTCCGCACTCTTCAGCCACAAATAAGGAGTTAAAGCAGAAAGTGCAGCAGGCAGGTTAAGAGCCGCCAGCTCTCAATCTTGACTCTGTCTTTGCCTGGGAATTAATAGGTTACAATGAACATCTCTACCTGGGAAAGGCCTGGCTGGCACACAGGGTCGGCACTCCACAAACACTGACAACAGCAATAATGAAGCTTCCAATCCCAGGGGCACGCCGGGGACGCATCTGCTACAGGCTGGTCTTGCAAGCTGTCAGCTTTCTTAAATGCACATTGCCAGGCCAGGGGAAGATGTCACCTGCTCTCCCTGGTGTACCCTCACTGGTGACTGTACCTGATCATTTCCATAAATTAGGTCCCAGTATGTCCAAATATGGGTTTCCTTTGTTATAAAGATGGTGCTGCTCTGACTTAGACCAAAATTCTTGGAGAGCACACAAAAGTAGTCTAGAAATGGATTCCTAATTTGGGATCTAGGGAGGGAGGTCTTGGTGGGTTCTTTGGCTCCTCTGAAAATCTATGCAAGCTTGCATATTTACGCAGATGTGCATTATTTTATGAAGGTTCAGTACTTCGTTGTGCAAGGGGCTGGGGTTTGTGACCCAAAGCACCAGACTAAAAGCATCGGATACCTGGCCAGATAGAATGAAGTCTCCATCTTAGGGCATCTCACCTATCGGGGACTATAAAGAAAGGACAAGCATTGTTGGGGTCCACAGGTTTCTAGATAACTCCCAGCACCCTTATTTCAGGTTTCTGCATCTTGCAGGAGTCAACCCACGCAGCAACTACTTATGGAGGCAGAGATGTCTGCCTAATGCCGCAGGAAAGACGCAAGGCATCACGGAGAGCTCATCGACCCTGGAATTTACAACCCCAAACCCACCCCCACTGTTGGAGTGACCCTCCAACAGTCTGGGAAGGAGGCAGAGTCTCAGAGCTCATTTTAGGGGCTAGAGGTTTGTAGCGAAGACCTCACGACCAGGAACACACAGAAGTGGTGAAAGGTACAGTTGTCAGAGCCACCCAGGCTTGGGTCCCGTTTGTGTCATATTGGCAGATTGATATGGGGTAAGTGGTTCACATCTGCAAACCTCAGCTTCCTCCTCTGTGAAATGGGAGGCATTTTACCCAAGTCTTCAGATTTTCCCGAAGACTATAAAATGATATCAAAGCATGGGATGCCAGGCAAATGGCTAACATTCAATAGATAGTAGTTAGTATCATTACTTTATAAAAAATATATAAATAAACATCATGGAATCTCACTTTTTAAGGTGAAAATAATTTAACTTTGTATCCGTTTTCATTCCAACAATAATATTCCTACATAACTCACGATTACCTTCCATTTCTTTAGCTCAGTCATTCCCAGCTGGGAGGGAGGTTTGTCCCCCAGGGGATATCTCAATGTCTGGAGATATTTTTGGTAACCACAACTGGGGGGATGCTACTGGCATCTAGTGGGTGGAGGCCAGAGAGGCTGCTAAGCATCTATTATGCACAGGGCAGCCCCCACAACAAAGGATTATTTTGCGAATGGTGCTAAGGTCAAGAAAGCCTGTTCTAGCATTAAGTATGAAACTTAAATGGGAAAAATAGACTCTAAGGACCCTCCTGAGGGCACCCATCCATTCTTGGAAGAGACAGTGGCTTGATTTTAAGAACAGCATTTCCAGCTGCTCGGCTTGTCATTTCTATCCTGACAAGTCAGTGAGAATGAAAGTCAGCGTTACCGCGCGGCCGCGAGATGAGGGGGCCCGGCGCTGGGGGTTACCCCACCAGAAGGTCAGAGTTATTGTCTAGGACTTTTGTAGAAACAACAAAGCTCTATGAGTCTCCACTGTGTTCTTAATTTAAACTTTCAGTAGGAAATCGATTTCCAAAGGTTAAGTGAGGCTTAAGACATGTTCAAAGTACCAGGGAGCAATTTTGCAAGTGTAACTTTTTAACACCCCCCAAACCTCTCAGACATCGTTCTAAAATTAGGCTTGCTCTCTGACTGAGTTTGTCGACCCCACTCTTCAATGACGATTTTCATGTCATGGTTTTGGAACTGTTGACCGTCCTCACAACTGTGACCAACTTGAAAACCATTGCACAGAGACAAAAATCTCAGACGATAATTTACACAAAGACACCCTGCCTTGTTTCTGATTGGGTTTTCAAAGATGGAAAGGCTAAAGTATAGAAATAATACACGTCCCTTTCTCTTCTGTTATAAATCCATAGCCAGATATGTTGACGTGAAGACACACGGTATCACAGAAAGGACACCCAGAGTGACAGGAGGACTCCAATGGTTGAATGGTGGGTTTTTGTCCCAGCTCCCAGAGCCCGGCATCCTCCACACCTCTCATCAGTCTTTTGTGTGAAAGTCTTTGCTAAGAGTCAAGTCTCAACTGATAAGGCCCGGAGACATAATCATTTTCCATTGACAGCACCTTGCAACCAATTCACAAACATTTTCATATTAATATTGAGCAATTTCCCTACATTCTAATCCATCAAAGTAAGCTATTAATCCTTCCTGTACCATTCTCTATTCAAATGCTAACAATTTTCTTCTCACAAGCTAAAACATTTGTCCGACAGCCCCTCACACAAAGACCCTGCATTGTTAGCGATGATGGATCAGAGTGTTAATATGAAGGATGCAATGTAAATTATATCATTGATACTGTACATATGTAGAGGAAGAAAATCTTTTTAAGAGATCATTTGTATGCTAAAGATAATGAAACTGATCCCATGGTACAGCAACCTTAATTTTCCTTCCTAAGAGAAAAAAAGTTCTTTACGGTAGAGAATATGGAAATCCATCATGATTTACAATGGCACGAATGCCATTGTTTACTTTCTGGAAAAAAAAAAATACACCCGTCTCTTTTAAAGAACTTATCAAAATAACTGGAGAAACATGTTAAAATATCTCTTAAGAATCGTATACCCCATGGTTACCCAGAGAACAGTGTGGATAAATATCTCCATTCGGGCTTGTGAGTGGTCAGACGATTTCTATTAATTATCAAATTTATTGAATGGTATAGAAACTTGGAGGTGAATACATTTAGAGCCCCCACAAGGAGAGATGTGAAGGATAGCATGTATTAAGAAATCAGCTGTAATTTGGCTGATATGCACATAACAAGTAATGTTTGTAATCACACCTGGGCTCAGCATCATTGTAAACTCCTGGGGGCAAGAACTAACCATCTACTTGGGGTCCTATTCTCCCAGGACACCTAGCAAGTCAGAGACTAAAGTAATCACTGTGATGTTTCCTTCACTTTTATTTGTTTATTTTCCACCTCTGAGTTTGCTGGTCTCTGGGGTTTTCCTTCTGTATTAAATGGCTGCTTGAAGGCAGATATCCAGAATTCATCCTTGATATCTTTCTCTTCCTCACCAGCCCCCCACCTCCATCCAGTCTTATTAAGACTTGTCAATTCTTCCTGAAAAAACTCTCCCTTCCCTATCTGTCTCTCCATTAGCCACTTCTGGCACCTTCATCTGAGACACTGCCATCTTTCGTGTGGACGCCGGCTGATCTGGTCTCTCCAACGCCCTCCACCCCTTCTTCACAAGGCAACCCAAGGGATCTTGAAATACAAATTTGATCACGTCACTTTGCTGCTTTAAAAAAAAAAGTAAATTAAAAATAAAACAGAATCAATGGTTTCTCTTTGTCCTCGGGATCATGTTCCAATGCCTTCCTGTGGGCTGGCAAAACTTTTGCTAATCTGGCTCCTGTCTATCAATGTGATCCCATCTCCTGCCACTTAAGTTGGAGAGTTCCTCCCGTTGCTCAATGCCTTCCCTTCCAGGTGTCCGTGCATATGCTCTTGCTTGCGTGGAAAACTTTTCCTCAAGCTCTGTTCCTGGTTAAGTTCTATACATATCCTTCAGGCATCAGCTAGAACACCATCTCTTAAGGAAACCTCCTCTGATAACTCCTCTTTGTACCACCCTATCCCGCCTGTCTCCAATCGAAATCAAATCTCCATGTACATCCTTCACTTTCCCTTCAGAACACTTAGCAAGAGTTATAATAATTCATGCATGTGTGATTTTTTGTCTAGCATTTGTCTCCCACTAGGAATGCACACTCCCAAAGAGGAAGGATAAGGTTGATTCTGTTCATTCTTGTATCCCCTTCACCTCACACAGTACTCGGCACATAAACAACTCAATAAACAGTCAAGAACAGTTGAATGAATAAACTTATCTGCACAGAGCATTAGTAAAATGCTAATACAAATAGAAGAAACAGTATCAAGAAATTACCATGTGAAACTTGAACATCATTTAAAAAAAATGACAGCAGAAAATCTGAATCTCTCTGCTCTAATCTATTTGGAAATGATCTCCCCCATCTTTGTATGCATTTGGTTTCTTTCGGGATTTACATAGTTTTGCATCTGAAAAGATACTTGGTGGCTCTCCTCTCCGTTGAACTCCATTAAACCTCATTATTGCTTTTTGAGGATTAAGACTGGCCCCCAGGGAATTAGTGACTGGAGACCCCTGTTCTCAAGCAGCTCTTGTGATAGGCAGGTCTCCAGCCCAGGGAGTAACATCCATGGAGTTAAAATTGCTTCTGGCCAGGAAACAGAATGTAACATTGGAGGAAACACAGGCCAGGTGTATAGCAACCCTACACCACCAATGCCTAATACTCAGGCAAGAGAGAAAAGAGGGGGAGGGACTAAAAAGGAAAGAAGGGAGGAGAAGACCAGAGAAAGAGTGACCCAAGAGGGGTTTGAATGGAACCTAGTCTGTAGGCATGCTCAGATAAGGGGTTATGCCTCAGATCGTTGTTCTCTCTGCTAGCTTCCCGAAGCCCTCCGTGATAGGTATCGAGCACAGGAAAGGACCCTGATACAGAACAGAATGAGCCCTGGGAGACTACCACAGGGACTGCTACCTTCCAGGGCCTCAGCAATCCGCATGGGCCAAATTCCTCCATCGGGAAGACTGCCTGGTCCTCCATGAGCGAAGCACTGGGCATCAAGCATCCTGCAAACATCTCTACACCTGGCCTGCATTTCCTCCAACACTACATCCTTATGATGACGATAAGGATCTACTTGGCACCGCTGAAGTCTCCATTCACCTGCACAGAGTGCTCAGAGACAATGATAGGAAGGCTCACTCTTCTTTTTACTTAAGGAAAAGACCTGTCTGTTTATAATGTACATGTTGTCCCCACTCCCTGCTGAAGATTTGCAGCGGACAGCAAGCAATCATTTTAAACAAGATCTAGGAAATCTGGTATATCAGGTTTTCAGAATATCACCTTCTGCTTTGGCTCATTGACTTAATCCCTTTTTTCTTAAACCAAGTGACTCTCAAAGAGATGGTTACAGAGTCACAAGACAACACGTGCCTTTTATTTCCTCTTTCCTACCGAGTATCTGAAAAGCCCCGTGATGGAAGTTAAAATAATCCAGGCAGTCGTAATCCTCACCTGCTCAAGTCGTGGTGGAAATGAGGGACCGAGGGAAGTTTCTTGCACCTGCTGGTCTGCTACACGGGCTGAACTTGGTGGAGAACTGGAGAGGTTGGTGGCAAGATATCAACCTGGCAGGGTTTATAATAACCAAACACTGAAAACAACCTGAATGCCTACAGCTAGGGGTGAAGTTATGCACAGGATGGTCTAGCCCTGTGGGGGAATAGAATGATGCTATTAGCCAAAGCTTGGGGAAATGTCTATGGAATAATGCTATGAAAATTGCTGAAGACCAAATTATCAACATGGCATCGTCTCAACTATGTGAAAATGCACAGGAAAAAAAAAACCCTGAAGATTTTCACTGGGAGGTAAGATCACGGACATTTCCCCCCCTTGATTTATTTTACATTTTTGTAGTTTCTGACTTTTCTGCGAGGGAAATGCATTGCTTTGATAAATAGAAAGGCATTTTCTATCTTTCTATCTATCTCTATCTATCTCTATCTGGTCTTCTTTAAGGTAAGAATATTGGTTTGCAGAGGACACCATACATTGATCTAGCTACTACAAGATTGAACATTAGCCTCAGGCTTAGCTTCCCCCTGCTCACCCCATCCCCCTGCAGACCTGGGCCCAAAAAACAGGAGTTCCGATCATGCTACCTCCTCTTCTGAAATGGGCCAAAGAATCCTCTTGAGAAAGTCAGCTTTTCTCCTTCACTGGTGGCCACGATGCCTAGCGGGATCCAGGCCAGTTTAAACAGAACGAGATGAATGACCAGACTTTCAAAAGAGCCAGAGAGCCATTTTGGACGTGGAAGCGAGAGGACAGAAAACCTGGAGCATTTAGCAGGGGCCTCACGCAACTCCGCTTTGCACAGCCTGGGAGCACTTCCTCCAAGCAGCTACTCACTTCTTCCTTCACGGCGCTCAGGTTCACGGGCATTGTCCACATGCAACCAGATGGTTGCCCGGAGCCTTTTCTGCTCCTGGTGCTGAAAGCCAGTGGGTAGATAATTATTCAAGGTCAGATTTTTAGAGCTGGATGCCAGGAAAAAAAAAAAAAAAAAGGCAAACATTACGGGTGAGCTAGTACTTTGCGAACCCTTGTTTAAGGATTTCCTAATTACTCTAAGTGGTTCTTTGAGCTCTTACACTTAAAAGACGGCTGTTTTGTGTGACGTCATCTTTTGCCCATTATCTCAGCAGTCAATTTGCAATGTTCGCAGAGGCAGCAAGAAAATATTTGCAAACATCAACATTCTCAAGTCTTAAAAGATAATCCCCCTTTCAACTCCCTATGAGCATATCAGCAGCGCAGTTCAGTTTTCAGATTCCTCTAAATGGTAACACCACCTGCTGGATTGTACAGAAAACCTTTCTTCGGAAGAACTCAAAGAAATTTCTAAGTGGTATCACATCAATCACCAAGCAAGTCCTCAGAGGACTGGCCAGGCAGGTAGTTAGAGGGTAATTAGAAATGCAAATTGATAAGCCCCTTTAAAATAGTTCCCAGAGGCATCTCCCACCTGAGGAAATCTGGTGTAAGATTTTATTTAGTTTAAGGATAGCTGGTGCCAAGGGGTTCCAACCCATTGGACGTTGCGTTGCTTCATTAATTCTTCGTAATAATAATATTATCGTGAGCATCTCCATAGTGCCTGGGGAAACTGAGGCAGACAGCAGTTCAGCAACTTATGCAAGGCCATGAAACTTAAGTGACAGCCCTAGAGTTGGAACCTAACCAGAGGTGTCTGGCTTTTAAAGTTCCACCTCTGACCTACCACGTGGCTACACAATCTCCTTGCCCTCCCGCTGAACGGGCGATTAGCGGGTTTTCTTTCTTTCTTTCTTTCTTTTTTTAAAGATTTTATTTATTTATTTGAGACAGAGAGAATGAGAGACAGAGAGCATGAGAGGGAGGAGGGTCAGAGGGAAAAGCAGACTCCCTGCCGAGCAGGGAGCCCGGTGCGGGACTCGATCCCGGGACTCCAGGACCATGACCTGAGCCGAAGGCAGTCGCTTAACCAACTGAGCCACCCAGGTGCCCGATTAGTGGGTTTTCACAAGCGCTGTGCAAAGAAGAGTTCCTGTACAGGTGGAAATCTTGCTAGAGTAGAATGCTTGCCAGACTGGTTTTAAATCTCTGTTCCTCCGTGTATTAGCTGGCTGACCCTGGGTGATCCTTAACTTCTCTGAGCTTCTGTTTCTTTGTTTGTATAATGGAAATGATAGTGGTTCTTACCTTGGGTTTGTTGTGGACGTTAAATGGGATAATGCTTGTTAGATACCTACCAGGGTACCTGGACATGGTATGTGCTCAATAAATGCTTGCATATTATTATTATTATTAGGATGGGCAATCTATATATTAATGTAATTCATATATTTATTATTATATCTTATTTATATACAAGTATAAAGAAATAGGGTTATTGTTATTATTTCTAGTAGTATATATCCTATACAGTAGTATAATACAAATATTTAGTATTATATCTTATTTACATATGAGTATAATAAACAAACAGGATTATTACTATTACCATTATTAGTATGTGTATTCTATATATTAGTATAATACATACATTTATTATTATATATTATTTACGTATGAGCCTGATAAATGAACAGGATTATTACTATTACTATGATTAGTATATATATCCTGTATATTAGTATAATGCACAATTTATTATTATCTTATTTATGTTTGACTATAATAGACAGGATTATTACCATCACCATTATGATGAGTAGACATATTCTGTTTATTAGTATAATACATATATTTGTTATTATATATTATTTACATGAGTAAATAATATAGAGTAACAATAACAATAAATAAAAAATAACAATAACAAAAAATAAAAAAATATATATTATATATATTATTATATATTATTTACATGAGTAAATAACTCATTTACATGAGTAAGTAATATATAATATATAGTATATAATAACAATAACATAATATATAATAACATATAATATATAATAACAATAACAATAAATAAAAAATAACAATAACAATAACAAAAAATAAAAAAATAACAATAACAATAAATGAACAGGATTATTATTATTACTATTAGTAGTAGTATATATATCCTATATATTAATATGACACATATATTTATTATATATTATTTACATACAAGTATAACAAACAGGATTATCATTACTATTCTTCTTCTTATTATTATATTGTCCCTGAACTCCCATCATGCTCTTGGAGGGCTCCACCTGACTCATCCCCAAACTGACAGTTTGTGTAGAAGGCTTGGCGGGAAAACTCCATCCTGGGGATCTGCTCACCTGAGCCTTCAGCTCCTCAAAGGTGGGAGAGAAATGCTCCCACACTGTCCTTTCTTGAGCCTGGTTCTCCTTCTGCGGTCACCGGGCAAGTATTTACTAAGCCGATCCTTGATCCCCTTCCAAAGCAAGGAGGCTGCAGGTAATTTCATATGCCAAGAGAGAGCCCACGGCTCAACATTAGTATCCTAATTTATGAAGAGTGAAATAAACTCCAGACTTGGCCAGCTGGTTCAGGTGAGAGGCTAATAGGATAGCAAGAAACACCCTGCCAAGGAACTCAAATTGTATAAAATAAAATTCAGCAAGATTTAAAAGTAATTCAGCTCATTTGAAGCTTCTAGACATTCCAAAACTCAGTAATAACTAAAGCACACAGTGTAATGAATAAAATGAAAATGTGACCCAGGATCTCACCATTTATTTAGAACCGAGAAACTGAAAATTGCTCTCTCTAACCGATAGGCCTAAAGTTATTACTTCATTCACTTAAGCATTTTACATAAGGCAATTCTCTGATGATAAATCACATTGAAATTGATTTCAGTTTAAAAATGAAAAAAAATCCACATTAACATGTGGAAGCTTAAAGATCTGTAGATCTGAATTATTGGGGTGCTCATGCTAAGAACGGATGACAAATTGAAAAATAAGCATGTACTCACTTTTAGAGAATAAATCTGCTCCTCAGAACCACCCATTATGCAAGGAAAAATAAACTGCCTCTCATTTCATTAGGAAAACTCATTTGCATCAACATTTATACTTACATATGTAATAATGCATGGTCCCAGCCTGAATACAAGGTGGTAATTCAATCAAAAAGCTCCATTGATATGCTATCATAAACAGCAAAAATGGAAACAGAGCCTTGGGAATAAATCACCCTCTTACTATTCAGCTGGGACCATACTGGGCTATTTTACAGTACATGCATTGGTGCAATATTTCACAAACATAAAAAACTGTGTTTTCCTTTTATTTACTGACATGTGGCTGTTGAACCGACAGCTTGTGAAACTCCAGCAGGTGCACAGAAGGATCCCAGTGGCAGAATCAGAGAGCAAGCAACAACAATAAGGCAATTACAATTTTTTTAATTAAAATAATTTAAATCAAAATTTTGAAAAAAATAAAAGACACTTGAAATCTTAATCCAAAGCATAAGGCTTATACACACATCTCCACTCAGAGGGAAGAAACCCTCGTGAAAATTAGCATCATTTTCCAAGTAGCAGTATTTTCAGTTGCTAATTAGACATCTTCTCTTGGCTGATCATATAATTTAGAAAATGGGTAGGTGGCATTTTACAAGGTTTTACAAGGTTATTGCTTAGACAGCGTTGAGTAATCTTGGTGGCATGGTTCATGCTGTTCCCTCCGCCTGGAATATTCCTCTGCTGAATCCTCCTGCAGCTGGCTCCTTGTCATCCCGTTTTGAATGCAATTTCTCAGAGAGGCTTCCCTGATTTCCTCCCTGCAACTGACCCTGCTCATCATTCCCTTACATCATCCTGGGTTTAGAAAATCTAAATTTATTGTAGAAATTTTTAAGCATACTTAAAAGTAAAGAGGGGCACCTGGGTGGCTCAGTCTTTAAGCGTCTGCCTTCGGCTCAGGTCATGATCCCAGGGTCCTGGGATCAAGCCCTGCATCGGGCTCCCTGCTCCGCGGGAAGCCTGCTTCCCCCTCTCCCACTCCCCCTGCTTGTGTTCCCTCTCTCGCTGTGTCTCTCTCTGTCAAATAAATAAAATCTTTTAAAAAATTTAAAAAATAAATAAAAGTAAAGAGAATAATAGAATGCATCTCAGCTTCGGCATCACTGACATTTGGCCCCAGCTTCCTCCTCCTCTATCCGCCCCCTGGCCACCTCCTCTCTTCCTGCCCCGTTACTTCAAAGCACATGCAGAATGGCATGTCCTTCCATCGGGAAGTATTTTGGTGTGTTTCCCCCAAATATAAGGACTTTTAAAAACATAATCATAACATCATTATCACATCTAAAAAATTAACAATAATTACTATCAATAGCTTCACATCACCAGGCAAGTGCTCACCTTTACCCAATTTGTTTGAGTCAAGATCCAAATGAGGCCCATTCCTTGTCATTTTCTGTGTCATGTCAGTCTCTTTTAACCTTTAGGTTTTTCTTCCATCTCTCTCTCTTTTTCACTTGCAGGTTTTTTGGGGGAGGATATGGTTGTGTTAAAGAAGCAAGGCCAGGGGCATCTGGGTGGCTCAGCTGTTTAAGCATCTGACTTCGGCTCAGGTCATGATCTCAGGGTCCTGGGATAGAGCCCCACATCAGGCTCCATGTTCAGCGGGGAGCCTGCTTCTCCCTCTCCCACTCCCTCTGCTAGTTCTCTCTCTCTCAAATAAATAAATAAAATCTTTCTTTCTTTTCTTTTCTTTTTTTTTTTTAAGAAGCCAGGCATTTGTTTTGTAGAGTCTTCCGTAATTTAGATTTGCTGATTGCATCCTATGGGTCACTTGATAAGTCCACTGTCCCTTGTGTATCCTGTAAATTGGTAGTTAGGTCTAGAAGCTCAATCAGATTCAAGTTCAATATGTTTTTGCAAAGTCATTTCATTGATAGTGCTGTGTTCTTTCATTAGGAAGTACACAATATCTGTTGTTTCTCTTTCCATGACATTACTACTCATTGATGTTTATTGCCTAGATCCATTGATTCATTAAGTCTCGCAAAATAGTGATGTTCCACTCTCAACATTCCTTCTTCATTTATTAGCTAGAAAACTTCTATACGGAAAAACTTCTTCATCAACTATGTGGATACCCTGAGATACAAGCCATATAGAAAAGGCAGGATTAAATGTTTAATTTATCAGTTTTCCAAAGATTTAAGTGGTTCCCTAGAATTCCCCAAAGGGACCAATGACTCAATGACTGATCTATAACTACCTATCTAGCATCTATCTATCTATTTAGGACCAAAGTGACCTTATTTATTAATAAATTTATTTAGGTGAACATATGAGTTTAGTTTAAAAATATATCAATTAGATTATAGGGGAAGTGGGACAAAGATATGTCCCAAATTGGGACAGTTGTTAAGTAAGTGACGGAAGTTTGAAAATGTTACCTTAGAAAGCAGTCCTCACCAGGGTTGGGTAGGGGATAGGAAGAACTGGATTTGATGCATATCAGTCGATGGTATGAGCCTATCTAACAAAAGAATTGGTCCATCACAGGAGGAGGTCAGCTTGTAATTTGGGAAGCACTGAGAGGAGGCAGAATGGGGTGAGTTTAGAGGAGGAGATCACTTGGCCCATCAATGACAGAGTTCAGATGCCCTTGCTGGTCCAGCCTGCAGAGGGGACAGAAACCACTGGATTGTCCTCACGGTTTCTGTATCCATTCATCTGGCAATGGACATTTAGGTTGTTTTTATGTCTTGGCTATTGTGAATAATGCTGCAATGAGCATGGGGTGGAGCTAGTTCTTCAAGATCGTGATTTCAGGGCGCCTGGATGGCTCAGTTGGTTAAGTGTCTGCCTTCATCTTGGGTCATGATCCCAGGGTCCTGGGATCGAGTCCCACGTTGGGCTCCCTGCTCAGCAGGGAGCCAGCTTCTCCCTCTGCCTGCCACTCTCCCTGCTTGTGCTTTCTCTCTCACTCTCTCTCAAATACATAAAATCTTTAAAAAAGAAAAAAAGATAGTGATTTCATGTCCTTAGATAAATACCCAAAAGTGGAATTATTGGATCATACAGTAATTCTATTTTTAATTTTGGGGGGATGTCCATACTGTTTTCCATAGTGGTTGCTCCAATTACATTCCCACCAAGAGCACACCAGGATCCCCTCTTTTCTACATCTTCCCCAATGCTGGTTACCTCTTGTCTTTTTGATAATGGCCATTCTAATGAGTGTGAAGTGATGTCTCATTGTGATTTTGATTTGCATGTCCCTGACTATGAGTGGAGTTGGACAGCTTTTCATGTACCTGTTGGCCATTTGTATGTCTTTTTGGAAAAAAGAAAAAATGTCTATTCAGTTCCTTTGTCCATTTTTTAATAACTTTTTTTTTTTTTGCTATTGAATTGTATGAGTTCCTTTATTTTTTTAAAGATTTTATTTATTTATTTATTTGAGAGAGAGACGCAGACCCCCCTCCCCCCACACACCGCACTGAGCAGGGAGCCCAACGTGGGGTTCAATCCCAGGACCCTGAGATCATGATCCGAGCTGAAGACAGACACCCAACCTACTGAGTCACCCAGGTGCTCCCAAGTTGTATGAGTTCCTTATATATTTTAGTTACTAACCTCTTATCAGAGATATGGTTTGCAACTATCTTCTGCCATTCTGTGGGCTGCCTTTTCATTTTCTTGATGGTTTTCTTTGCTGTGCAGAAGCTTTTTAGTTGGATGTAGTCCCACTTGTTTATTTTTGCTTGTGCTGCTTTTGCTTTTGATGTCATATCCAAAAAATCATTGCCAAGACCAATGTCAAGGAGCTTTTTCCCTGTGTTTTCTTCCCCTGTCCTCTTTGAGGTTAGGCATGGCCATGTGGTTTGCACTGGCCAATAAAACGTGAGCAAAAGCGACACCAGTGAGCAATTTGTCATGTGCTCTCCCCCGCCACTGCAATCTGCAACATTCCAAAGGTGCTGTTCCCTTAGCCCAGGTCCCAGAGTGAGGATGATATGGATTGGAGTCCCCTATCCAACCTGGTGGACATGGAGCATTAGTAAGGAATGAACATTGTGGAATGAAGCCATTAAGATATGGGAATGTGTGTTATTGCATTATAACTAAGTCTATCCTGACTGATACAAGTAGGCACAGGTGGGTGGATGGCTGGTGGCAAGTATTCTCTGGAAAGATAGAATCTAGCCTAGAGTGTCTCAACCCTGGCACCATTGACCTTGGCCTCCATAATTCTTTGTTTCGGACTGTGCACTGTAGGATGTTGAGCAGTATCTCTGGCCTCTACCCATTAGGTGTCAGTGCCACTCCCTCCCTGAGTAGTGACAATCAGAAATGTTTCTAGACATTTATTACATGTCCCCCAATTGGGGGGATCACACGCGCCCCCATTTGAGAAGCACCGCTCCAGACAGAACATGGCAAATTAAGCAAACCCGGGTGGGTCAGGGTGGGGCTGGGAGAGTAGGGAATGAAGGAGAATGAAGCAGGAAAAGAAAAGGGAACAACTCATGACAAGTGATGAAGGCTGGGGACAGACGTCATCAAATTTGTGCTTTGGAAAGATCATCGTGGTTGCTCTGGATCAGTCTAAAGTTTCCAGGCCTCTTGCCAGCGAGCCTGATCCTTGTGATGTGACATGTGCAGATTGCTGCTTACTGCACAACTCCTGGTTAATGTGAATTAGTGTCCTGGTTCGCAGGAGCCTGGCCCAAACAGGGTCTGTCACCACTGAGTTCGCGATGAACTTCTGGAAGCTAAGCGGCACTTGGGTGACTGCACCCATTTAATAGATGAGGAATCATAAGACTCGGACAATAGAAGTAACTTCCCAAGGCAGCCTGGCTAGGAAATCCACCTTGATGATCACAGGCACAAGACTGAAGACTCTCCAAACACAAGGCCCTTGCTTGACTCCAGTGAGGAACGAATATGGATTTGAGATGAGTAGGAGAGAGAACTTTCTGACACTGAGTCGTCCTAGAAGTGGAGTTGCTTCACCACGGTCCTACATAGGGTTTTATATGGTAAACACTCTTCAAGAAGCCTTATCAAGGGGCGCCTGGGTGGCTCAGATGGTTAAGCGTCTGCCTTCGGCTCAGGTCATGATCTCAGGGTCCTGGGATCGAGTCCCGCATCCGGCTCCCTGCTCCTTGGGAGCCTGCTTCTCGCTCTGCCTCTCTCTCTCATGAATAAATAAATAAAATCTTAAAAAAAAAAAAAAAAGAAGCCTTATCAATATTCCCTCACTTAATCCGTATTAAACCCTGTATGCGAAGCACTATTGTTATCCCCCATTTTATGGATGGAGAAAGTGAGGCAGAGAGAGAGTTCACATAATTCATCTAAGCTATAGAGCTGGGATTCAAACATGATTTGTTCGTACGCCGAACCTCGCTGCAGTGCTACCTCTTAGTTGAGACCTTATGACATAGTGGGCTTCTGGCCACCAGAAATTTCAGCCAAGGCTGTTCTTCTTACTAAATGAGACAGGACATATGAAAACGCAAAGTATGGTGCTTACACATACCAAGGGCCCAATCCCTGGAAACCAACCTTTCAAGGGGTTCCAGCATGGATGCTGGGAGCCCTGGAAGTCTCTCGAGGCCCCTTACAACTAGCTATCAGCAACCACCGAAGAGGCATGAGCAGCCCCGCGCCCTCTGAGGCTAGTCTCGCCAGGAGAAAGCCAACAGCTTGGACAGGCACCCACAGCACAGAAACCCCGAGCGGCTTACACAGTGTAGCACCTGCCACGCGCCATGCCCCCTTCTGAGCCCCTGGCCAGGCATTAACTCATTTGATCCTCCAACAACCCGGACTCAGGTACTCTTATTGCTTGGGGTTTACAGGCGAGGAGGCAGAAGCTACAGGAGATCAAGGGACTTGCCTACATGACTTTACTGGAGGAACTGAGATGAGACTCTGTTCTTTTTATACAATCTTGCTGAAGTTACAAACTCAAAGCCTGGTCCTGAAGTCACCACCTAGTTTAGAATTGAAATGAAATGAGCCCAGACATTATAGGTTCGAGAAAGGGACTCCTGGTGGAGAAGGTCAGAGACATTCAAGAAAGGGAGGCTCACCTGTCCCTGATACGGCGAGGGGCCACCCCAGGCCTGACCCTGAGCCAGGGGTTGTGAGGGCCTCAGCAGCGAAGAGGCCCCGTGCTTGGTTTTTAAGGAGCTCAGAACCCAGGCGGGGAGAAAGAAGGCGCGGCAAAGTCTCTCGGAAAGAAGAGGGGATGAAGTTGGTGCCACCACGGAAGGCAGGGCCACCCCTCCGCGTTTCAGCAACTTGCTGCACTGTTGCACGCCCCATCTGCGCTCCTTTTAATTCTATCCGCGGCCAGGAACAAAGCCAACTTTGCAAGTGGAGTTCCAAGTGGCTTCAGTAAGTCATAGAGGCCCTGATGCCCTGGAGAACAAGGAAGTCCCGTTTATTAACTCTATCTCCTGCAAATGCAAGCACACACGCGCACGCTCACGCGCACGTCGGGAAAAGGTGTCAGTAAGCACGGCCGTTGCCTCGAGGACTCTTGAACCCTGAGGGTCCGGTGGGAAGAGCAGAGGCCCGAGTATGGACCCTTCCACCATCCCCCTGTTTGAGCACCTGCTGTGTGCCATGGCCTGGGATTACTTTTAAAGCCAGAGGTTTAAACTAAAGGTGTGTCCGAAGTGCCACGGAAGCTCAGGGAGAAATGACAGGATGTTTTTTAGCCGAGTGGCCTGGTCGGTGGAGGCAGGACTCTGTTCTCTTTACCCTTCAGATCCCGAGGGCCTAGCAGTGTCCTCCGCACAGCGTCGGCCAACAGTACATGTCTCTTGCACAGATAAAGGAAGAGATACGTGACCTTGGCCAAGGTCAGCTTCTTCCTTGCTAGCATGAGGACTCTGCCACCATGCGGAGGGATGCCTTGTGGAAGGATCTAGTGACTGAAATGCCCGGGAGAGGCTTCCAGGAATGAGAGGCAGGAGACCCCGTTTCCTAGGGAAAGGATCTACTTTCTGTAAATGTACATATTCACCAGATCTCCTGTGGCCACGTGAGAATAAGCTTCACGGTGCAGGTCTGAGTTTTTATTTGTGCTTTCTGGCTTGCTCCCAGTGAATGAGACAGAGCTTCCTTTTCCCCTGACACCCAGCTAGTAGTCCCGCAGAGCTTTTTGGGGCGTCCACCCCTGCCCCCCCATGCAACTCAGCCCGTGGGCAGCCCGCTTTCCCTTCCTCCACTGACCTCTTCAGCACGTGCAATAAAAACCTTTCACTGGTCAACAACGAAAAGGCAGCGTTGCCTCAACTACTGGGTGATTCAGGAAGCTTCTTTCTCATTTTAATTGGTTTTCTAATTGGACTGTTTATGGATTGTGCAATAGCCCAGGATGAAAAGGCTAGGCAAGCAATTATGTGCCTGGCATTCCTATCTGGCAGGAGTTAATAGTTTAATAACAAGCAAGAGAAACCCCCGAAGTTCCCCGGAATGCCATGGTTTTGTTCTCAAGAAATACTTCCATTCGAAACAATCCCTCGAGTCAGAAATGATGTCAAGCCGTGCTTACCCAGTAGCAAGTGGGCGCTTCGTGGGTCTTTGGGTTCCTTTTTGATTTAGTGGAATGTGCAGAACAGGGGTGGGGGGCTCTCTGGGGCCTGCAAGGTTTATAAAGGCATACTCGCTCCCTGGCTGCAGATAAGGGGGTAAGCGGGGCCCTTGATGGACCTGATTGATTCTCTGGAACGAAGGTTTGTCTTCCCTGGCGGGATGGATGACTTCATTCTGGTAGATGAGGTCACCCGAGTCAAGGCAATAAAGCGTCTGATATTCACATGAAAGCCAGTTTTCAAAGCAGCCTCTGAAAGCAAGCCTCCCCGTGCCCCCATTTGCCTATATTCCATCAGCAAGCTGTGTCTGCACTAAGACCCTTCTTTCCTCGGTACAATTTATTCCAGAATGAAACTCCCCTCCCCACCACCAGGCAAACGCTGAAGTCAAATTGGATGGTTCTAATTTATAAAAATTTGGGAAGGGGGGCGTTGTGCTGAAAAAGTGTCCGAAATGACCTGGGCATTTGGCTGAAAGCGGCTGAGGGACGTTTTCCCAAAGGAAAGCATAGTCTAATTGTTGCCACATCATTTCAACTGCGTCCTTGGTTGTTTTAAAGGAGCTCACTGGTCTTTTTCAGCTCTGGAAGTCCCTGGTATCAATTTTCTGGTCGAGAGACAGCAGACTGGGAACGTAGCTTTGGTCTAATCCTGTAGATTACGAGTAACTTTTTCATAATACTGCTACACTGACTTGGCATTATCTGACATGGCAACGCTGGGGGGAAGGTTTGGATTTGGGGAAGGACAGAAAAGAATTTGTTTTTCAAGAAAGGAATAAGAAAAGGTGATCTCTGCCGGTGCCTGCAAATTTGAAATCTTAGCCCAAAGAGCAAAGTCTGTTTATGATTTAGGTTTTGAACTGATCTTATTTGGCCCCGTTTTCTGTGCTTTCTACACCCTGGTTCAGCCCTTGGTGCTTGGTGGTGGGTCTGAGTCATTAGCCAACTTCCCCAAGCATTGGTTTGTTAAACGTGAAATAGTACCCACCTGAATGCAAATAAGGAAATCCAGGATTTTGTAGAAATTGAGATGCTCTCAGTTCTGAGATGTAGCATTGCTTAAACCATATCCCAAAGCTTGCTTATCATTTGGAATTTCTGTTGAAGAAGTTTTGGGGAGTTTTGTTTAGACATCGGTTTTCACCATATATCGCCCATAGATGGCATTCATAAAAAATGGAAATGGGATGTATCGGTTAAGGCAGTGACAACCAGGTCATGACCACTGCTTGGCTGGAAGCAACTGTAAGAAGCCATCAGTTGAAAGATGCGTGATGACTTCAGAGTTGTTCAAATGTTACACGGTGTTGAGTTACAGCGGAGGAAACACGGGAGCTTGGCACATAATAAATGCTCAATAAAATACAATCATTATAGTATTAATTGTTATTCCCCGAGAGGACTCGTGATGTGTGTAATTGCAAATTTTCTCCTTCTCCACTTTTTATCACAAAGGAGGTTTCAACAACTTTAACGTCTGAGTTTCGCCAGACAAAGGCAACGCTTGCAACCTGCCCCACAACGCCCTGGGATCTGACCAGCCAGGATCTCTTCCGGTAATTCCACCCGGGGGCCCTCATTGGCCCCGCGCAGGTCACATGTCCATCATGAAGCTCGGGAATGGGGTGTTCTGATTGGCCAGATTTGGGTCTTGTGCCCCCGCCCCTGCAGCTAGGGGTAGAGTTGTTCTTATCAGAGTGCGGGGAGAGCGGGGAAGGAGTGACGCGGGTAGGGCAGGATTCCCATCCTAGAGGAACTTACCGTAGAGAAGACAAGAGGACAGACACTTTGGTGCCATGTTGGACATAAGAATAAAAGATTGTGGGCCAACAGAGAGGCAAGGGAATCAACCCTACCTGGGGACACCCTGGACTATTTTAAAAAGGAAATGGGCCTTAACGTGTGAATAAAACCTGCCAAGCACAGAAAAAGGAGCAGGATCACTGAAAGTGGGGAAGCAGCCCAGCTACCTCTACTTTCTCCCCGGTAGTCACGTTCCAGAAAGAATTAAATGCCGTTTGGACAGCTAGAGGAGGCCTCAGACTTGCTTGTGAACTTGTCTCTGGAAGCCCCTCTAACCAAGAAGATGGCACTGCAGGAGATGCTGGGTCCCTGCCTCTATGGGAAGGTGGCTTGCCAGACTTCACCACCCTTGGTTGCCTCCAAAAGGTGCCAACTTAGCTTTGTGCGGCCTTGGGCATCACCCAGAAGCAGATCTCATCACCGAGAGGGCAAGGCTGTTCCCCACAATGACCTTATGGGGTGGTTTTAAAATAGGTCTGCACATTCTTTGACTCTCTCCCTTCAAAAGGTACAGGCTTATTTCCCTCCTCTTGAATGTGGGTCAGATTTAGTGACTTAATTTAAAGCATACAGTGTGACCAAAGGGAGTCTCTGTGGCTTCTGGGGCTAGGTCATAGAAAGGATACAGCTTCTGCCTAGTTCTCGGTATCTCTCTCTGTCTCTGTGTCTCTGTGTCTCTGTCTCTCTCCATGTCTCTCTGTCTGTTTCTCTGTGTGTCTCTCTCTATGTCTCTGTCTCTGTGTGTCTCCCTCTCTGTCTCTGTGTGTGTGTGTCTCTCTGTCTCTTGCTATCTCTCTTCCCCACTTGGGACATTCACGTTTGGAAGGCAGCCACTGTGTCGTGAAGAAGCACAGACCACCTGGAGAAGCCACATGGAAGGATTCCCCGCCTGGTCCCAGCTCAGTTCTCAGCCAGTGCAGTCACGTGGGGAATCACATGATGAGCGCTCTTAAGCTAGCCAAATTTAGCTATACAGTCTGGTAGTTGTGGTGGTAAGAGATGGGGAGTGTCCAGAGAATTCCCCTATCTTTTCCTAAAAAGCCTACTTGTGTGTTGCTCTTATTCACTAGGCTCCATGGGAAGAGAACCACAGGAAAGATGCAGAGAAGGACAGCACATTTACTGGGGGCTTTGGGACCTAAGAGGGCTCAAGTCCAGTAAGTTAGAAGATTTTGCCTTATACAGAGGCTTTAAACCCTTTCTAGCAGGTACCATGCAAGTTCCACTGATACTCAAAACACGGTAGTGCTAAGAAGTATTTCAAAAGGAGTTGGAGACCTCCATTGGTCTCATTCCTCGGCATATTCAGTCTGCTCTGCTGAATCTTGCCAACTGGCAGGAAGTTTCTCTTGACTCAAGACCAGCCACGCCCCTGGAGGATCAATGACAAAGCAGCTCCAGTGTGAGCTGGGGAAATCCTGACGTCGGCCTCTGATAGTTCCCGAACCCCTGCACCCAGTGGCAGGTGCTGGGTGAGGTCAGTGCAGAGCAAGGAGGGAGCTATCACGCTGCCCTTCATGAGCTTCCAACCCAAGCTGTCCTTCCACCACTGGTTGGGTGAATTCTACTGGAGGCCATTGTCCAGGGGAGACACTACAAAGCTGTCAGTTTTCAAGTACGGGTTGGAAGAATCTTTCCCGATCTTCCTCCTTGGAGGAAGGTAATTGGGTGTACCTTTTCTTAAATGTTTTAAGAGCCAGGATTGAAATTAAAAGGGTTTTCTCTTCAACTGTTAAAGAGGGAGCTGAATTACCGAGAAAAGGCGACGGTCTAAAGCATTCTGGGAAATGGGGGTTTTTGTCTTCATCATCAAGGACCTCCTGCTTGCCAGGCTCTGTAGAGTGACAGCCAGGAGATGTGGACCATTGGTGGAGATCCCAGTGCATAGTGTGGCTGAAATGGTTAATGACTATGGCAGGAATTGGTACAGAGAAATACAGGGGACTCTGAGGGTGGCTAATGGGGGTCAAACGCACCTGGGGAGTCAGGATTCCGTGCTCCCTTCCAAGGCGATTTCAGCCTGGTCTGGGCTGGTGCAAAAAGTCCCTCCCTGAGCTTTGTGGCAGCCTTGTGAGACAGCTCAGAGGAAGGAAGGTTGCAGCCAGCTCCCCCCTTTCTTTATAGCCAGCATCCATATCCTTCCCCACGGGGCGCCTTCAGCAGGTTCATGAATCCATTCTCCCACCCCCGCTGCCGTCCACACAAATAAAATCCTAAGAATGGCCAATATATTCTGAGCCAAGTCACAATAGCCCGTGAGAAGAAATGCATAAACTCATAACTTCAAACCTAGGCTATTTAGCATCCCATTAAAAATATTCAAAATATAAATCAAAATTCATAGGAATAAGTAATATTCAATTTAGAATTTATGGCATTTTAAAATAGGATGATTTCCTCAAATGTGCAATAAATTTGGTTTTGTGGAATTGCACTTGCCACCTTATCATGGCAGTTGCTTTATCTACACAGCCCACCAAAGCGGAGTCACTTTATAGAATCTAAATTCACAAATCAACTGTCGTCTTCACTTCACTGATTCATTGCTGATGGGCCTTTCACAAGGTAAAAAAAAAAAAAAAAAAAACTCCTTTCCGAGTGGACAAGAGTAATAAATGGGGAGGTGAGCACGGCCCATCCATCCGCTGGCCCGCTGACCCACCTATAGTGATACATGGCAGAATGAACTCATAAACCAGCCGCATCTTTTGACCTCTCAGAGTAAATGGAAACAGAAGAGCATTTATGATGATCACTCTGAGGATTGGGGTCTGGCCAGAGGATTAGACAAACTCAAGGAGCACCTTGAGAACGAGAACCCAGGCCAGCCCGTTGAGAGTCAAAAATGTTGTAATTTTGGAGACGTTTTCCCTTCATCAGTTTTCCTTGACCCCACTGTTCTGTTGTTTATTTCAGGTGAGAGGGTGCTGGTGCAGGACACATAATGGGGAAGGGGCACCTTAGAGTCTGCAGAGAAAACATACCGGAAACACTAGGAAGAAGGAAGGAAGGAAACTGATCAAATCAAAGCACATGTTTGTGCTGCAGATAGTCCCAGAGTCGCCTGTGTGTAGTTTCTCCAAACAGCTAGTTCTAGACCCAAATAAGGTAAGGAAAACCCCTACTTTGTTAATGCAAGAAATTATTTTTTTGGTAAGGTTTTATTTATTTATTTGCGAGAGAGAGTGAGAGAGAGCACAAGCACGGGGAGTAGCAGGCAGAGGGAGAGGAAGAAGCAGGCTCCCCGCTGAGCAGGGAGCCCGAAGCAGGGCTCAATCCAATACCAGGGCTCCATCATGATCCCTGGATCATGACCTGAGCTGAAGGCAGATGCTGAACCGACTGAGCCACCCAAGCGCCCCAATGCAAGAAATCATTATGGTTAACAAATATACAGCAGTTAAGTTCTTTACTAAAAAATGTAAAATTGTCTTTTATTTAGCAAAAGTCAGAGCTTTAAAAACATATCCTCAGTTAATTTAAGTGTGGCCCAAGCTTTATAACCTGGTTTAAAAAAAAAAGCATAATTTGTAGAATGGAAAAACATTTTCTGGTCCCCAATTGACAATATTCAAAGCCAAACTCTTAATTATGTTTGACAGAAAAGTAAGAAACAAGTCCAGTGACATCTTAGTCGTGACACAAGCACATGGATTGCAATTTTCTGAACTCAACTCTGGGACAGAAATAGCATGTATGGATTCAAGATTTTGAATATCAGCTAGTATCCAGAAATGAATTTCTGCTTGTAAGAAGTACTCAACGGTAGGGATGTCTATAAGCAAGTGCTAATTCTGACCTCATATTTAAAATCTCTACCCAGACGCTCTATTGGCATGGTAAATGTGTGTGGTTTTTTGTTTTGTTTTGTTTTTTTAAGGTAAATGCGTTTTAAGGAGCTATTTTTAATAGTAAGAATAGCGCAACATCATTATAGAATGGTTGGAAGAGGAAAGAGATCATGGGTAATGAAATCACCCTACCACAACTGCAGTATTATTATTTTGTGTGTTCACATTTACTTTCACGTATGTTCATGGGATAGCATATACATAATTTTATATTTTTTTATTTTAATAAGTTTTTTGTACTCTTTGCTTCCTGTTTTTTGTCATTGCAATTTTTTTTTTTATTTGAGAGAGAGAATGAGATAGAGAGAGAGCATGAGATGGGGGAGGGTCAGAGGGAGAAGCAGACTCCCTGATGAGCAGGGAGCCCGACGTGGGACTCGATCCTGGGACTCCAGGATCATGACCTGAGCCTAAGGCAGTCGCTTAACCAACTGAGCCACCCAGGTGCCCTGTCATTGCAATTTTAATGGCTGCATAATTATCTGTCAAATAGATGCACTATAATTCAGGTTATCATCACTTGGTTTGTGATTGTTGGATATTTAGGCAATTTTTAAAATTTCAAGTTATAAATAAGGCTCTGATTAATAACTTCATATTTGTGAAAAATATACTCATTCAATTTGAGACATTCAAATTTCAAAGGACTAGTTAAATAGCAAATTAAATGTAGCAGAGGGGAGAATTAGGGAATCACAAGATAGATCTGGGAAACTTACTCGGCATGCAGAATGGAGGCATAAAAATATGGAGCAGTGAAAGAGAGATTAGGGGACACACAGGATGGAATCAGAAGATCCAAATACATCTCAGAGGAGTTCTGGAGCTGAGTATAGGAAGAATGGGAGGGAATATCATGTGTAAACTGTAGATGAAGGCTGAGAGTTTACCAGAATTGAATTGTCATGAGACCTCAAAAGAAATATATAATGGGGAGAATAAATTAAAGAAATCCATACTTCTGTGTATGGTAATGCAAGTGCAGAATACCAAAGACAAGGGGAAGATCCTTAAAAGCAAATCAAGGGAAAAGGACTGGAATAGGAATGACAATAGTCTTATTAAAAACAACCAAGTCTAGTAAACAATAATAGAATAATCGTGTTGTTGAAGGAGAACACTTTTCAAAGTACACATAGTTAATTACTTCAAAGTGAGAATCAGAGAAAATTTTTCAGGTAAAGACTGATAAAACTTGCTACTCAAAGATCCTTATTACTGCAAGATGATGTAGTGAAGGAAGGAACTAAATCTAGAAGGAAGAAGTGAAATTCCAGAAGCATGAGAAGTAAAATTGGTAAACTTTCTACAGACCACATTCTATGCCCATAAAACAATTAAGTTATAAAGAAAGAGCCAATCTTAGCATGTATTTGGGAATGAAACAACAAGAATGAAAGCAACCAAAAGCTCCATAGGGATGGAACTATAATGAAAGGAACTATAATGAAAACAGTAAATATTTAGGACTGAATGATAATAGATTGGTTATCAAAACTTATGCTACAAAGACAAAGCTGTACTAAGCGAAATAACTGTAGCCCCAAAGTCACAGATTATAAAAGAATTAATGAGATAAATATCCAACTCAAGACTCTGAAAATACACAAGTCTAAAGACAGTAGGGAAAAAGAAATAACAAAGAACAAAAATTAATAAAATGGAAAGTAAAATAGGTTGATTAGTAAAATTAAAAGCTTCTTCTTTGAACAAACAAATAGACAAAACTCTGGCAAGATTTATTAAGAAAATCAAGGGAGAAGGCCCAATGAACAATATCAACAAAAAAGGGGAATATAATCATAAATACATAGAACTTTTCAAAATCATGTGAATGCCATGAACAGCTTTATGTGAATGAATTTTAAAACTCAGAGAGAATGGAAAAGTTCTAGAAAGAGATGGAAATAAAAATTGACTGAAGAGGAAATAGAAAACCCAAGTAATACTTTAAAATCACATAATCAGAAGTCACAAAACCACTTTCCACAAACATCAAGTTCAGATAGCTTTTTAGGTGCATTTTATCAAATCATCAAAGAATTGATAACCTCTGTTTTATACAGTCTATATCACAGAACAAAAAAAGGTAGAAAAATTTCCATTTTATGAAACTAGTTAATCTTGACATCAAACAAGGACACTACAGAAAAGTAAAACTACTAGCTTACTTATGAATATAGATGTGAAAATGCTTTTTAAAAAAATCTAGCAAGGAAAAATATTCATAAACAAGTAGGACTAATCCCATCAAGGGCAGTTTAAGCAGAGAAAAATGCATTAGCGCAACTCACCATATTAATAGATTTCAAGATAAAGCATGATCATAGCAATTAGTGCAGAAGGAAAATTCCAGTTCAACTCAACTCTTATTCATGATAAAAGTCATGGCAAACTGGAAATTGAAGAGAATGTCTTTACCTTGATAAACAACATCTATCAGAAACTCATAGCAAATATTCTATATGGTGGTAAAACTTGAGAAGCATTACACTTAAAGTCAGTAATAAGGCAAAAATGATCTCTATTACCATTTTTTTTTTTTAAGATTTTATTTGACAGAAACCCAGTGAGAGAGGGAACACAAGCAGGGGGAGTGGGAGTGGGAGAGGGAGAAGCAGGCTTCCTGTGGAGCAGGGAGCCCGATGCAGGGCTCGATCCCAGGACCCTGGGATCATGACCTGAGCTGAAGGCAGACGCCCCTCTATTACCATTTTTATTCAACATTATCCTGGAGGTCCTATAAGGTATAATAAAATAAGAAAAATAAGACAGTAAAAGAATTTTAAAAGCAGAAATAAAAAATACATTATTCCTATGCATTGTTAATATCATTGTCTCCATAGAGAATCCAAAAGAATTTATAAACTATAAGATAGTGCAGTAAGGTTGCTGGGTGCAAGATCAATATACCAAAAGCAGTTGAATACCTATATGCTGGTGACATACTATCAAAAATGTAGTTGAAAAACATCTCATTTATAATAGCAGCAAGAGTTATGAAGTTCCTGGGATTAAATATATCCCAGAATGTGCAAGACATTTACAATGAACGTTATAAAACTTTATGGAAGATCATAAAGTAGTATCAAAATAAATTCAAAATATTTGTGGCAGGAAAGCTCAACATTACAGACATAACAATAATCCTTGAGTAAATCTGAAAATTCAGGGCACCTGGTTGACTCAGTCAGTTGAGCATCTGACTCTTGATTTCAGCTCAGGTCATGAGCTCAGGGTCCTGGAATTGAGATCCGCATTGGGGAATCCACGCTCAGCAGGGAGCCTGTTTGAGATTCTCTCCCTCTCCTTCACCCTCTGCCCCTCCCCCTACTTGTACGTGCACTCTTATCTCTCTCTGTCTCTCTTTCTAAAATAAATAAAGAAATCTTTTTTAAAAATATGTACATTTAATATGATTCCAATCAAAAGTCCAACAGGTCTTTCTTAGAAAGTGACAAGTTGATCCTGAAATTCATATGGTATCATAAGGTTTGTTCAGTCAGCACCCAGTAACTCTTGGCTGTTTTCACCATCAGCATCATCACCATCATCTTCATGTACCCAATGGACACAAAGCAAGGACTTCAGGTCTCTCTAGTGATAATCAATTTCGGTTGTGATTTTCTTCCAAGAAAATGCATCTTGCAAATGGCAATTGCCATTTCATCAGCTACTGGAAAGACAAGTCCCATGATATTGCTTTTGCCAGCACAAAGATATTTGTTTACTGGAACTATCAAGCAGTTTGTTGACACCCAGGCCCCCGTGAGGCCATTACAAATGACAGTTTCTTACACACTAAGGATGCCTCACCTGACAGTGTGTGTAATACCAGCAGACAAAAAGACACCATTTAGTATGAATAGAAAACCAAGGTCTCTTTAGAATGTGAAGCAAGACTTGTAGAACAAACATGACCTTGCTGTCTTCTCAGGAACCAAGAAAACTTCCCACCATTTCTCTGGTTGTAACATTTGGTACTTCACATGTCTCTCTGGAAATGTCATCCTTAAAAGGATAATGGCTGGACTCTCCCACTTGGTGCTTAGGCCTCTCATTTTATCTACATTCATTCACATAACAAATCTTTATTGAGCATTTACTATGTGCCTGGTAGAGATCTAAAGGCTGGAGATGTCGCCGTAAACAAAATTGTCAGAAATGCCTGGCCTTCAAGGTGCTTATGTTCTAGTTAGGGGAAGCAGATATAAATGAGGTAATGAAGTAAAAATACACAATATGTTAGCTGGTGGTGAATGCTTAGAAGAAAAATAAAGCAGGAGATGGGACAGGTGGTGTATGGCTTAAGGCAGAGAGAGATGTCTGGAAGAGAGGAGTTAGGGGGCTTCACCGAGAAGGTGACACTTGAGTAAAGACCTGTAGGAGATGAGGGAGTGAGGAACAGTGTTATGAAAAGAAGGAACAGCAAGTACAAAGTGTTTGAGGAAAGAGTGTCCTGGCTCATTCAGGAGACATCAAGAAGGCCATTATGACTAGAATAAAGTGAGCACAGGGCAGAGTAACAGACGAAGTTGGAGAAGTCATGGGGAGGAACCCAGTTGATGTTGGGCTTTATACACCCCTGTGAGGAACTGGCTTTTACTTAGAGAGGTATGGGGAGCTATAGAAGGGTTTTGAGCAGAGGAGTGATGAGACCTGACGTACGTTGTTAAAGCATCCCTCTCACTGCTGCACTCTTTGCAGACCACATGGGGCTTGGTGGAAGCTCAAAGTCCAGGTAGGAGGCTAGTGAAGTACATTCACTGATCGATGGTGGTACTTGGGCCAGTGAGGCAGCAAAAGAGAGTAACCCCAAGCTTCCACAGCATCATCTTCCCCCAAAGCCCAGAGATTGCAGGAATTCAAGCCTCTTGAATGCCCTGTGGCCCCTGAGAATACTCTGGTGAGAAATCACATTATTTCAGGGTGAACTTTTTCCCAAGCAGATGAGGATGGTACTCACATGAGGTAGCCACATCGGGGGGGCGGGGGAGTGGAATGGATTGTTTTACCCGACCCTGGCTGAAGACACGATCTTCTAGAAGATTCCCTCCCCAAGGCAAAGACCAGAAGGCCAGACCATGAATCCCCACTGGAAACAAGAATTTTCTGATGTGGTTGACAGCCCCTCCAAATGTTCCCAGTTGTCACCAACACTCTGAAACAATAGCAGATTAGTGACCCTGACATCCTCTACTTGATAATAAATATATGAATGCAGATAGATATAGACAAAAAGATATACAATGATAAATCCTTGTGTTTTTCATTACTATTTATTGATCTTCCACTATGTGCCAGGTAGCACATCAAGACTTCAACATAATTTATCTTATTTAATCCCCTAAAATAAATAAAACTCAGCATGGGGGAGATATAAATAGCCCAGCTTTACAGGTGGAAAATCAGGACTCAGAGAAAAGACGCAAGTCTATACATCCATCAACTGATGGAGTTGATATTAAAGCTGGCCTGGCCTCAAAGCCTCATGCTCTGTCCACCATCCCACACTGCCTAGAATTGGTTGACAGACACTATTTCTTCTTCTTTTTTATTAATTGAAGTATGAGTTGACATACAATATTATATTAGTTTCAGGTGTCCTGCATCGTGATTAGATATTTATCTACATTATGAAATACCCACCACCATAAGTGTAGTTACCATCTGTCACCATAAAAAGTTATTACAATAATATTGACCACACACCCTATGTTGTATGGCCTAAGGTATAGCCACCATCATTCCCATGATTTATTTATTTTATTACTAGCAATTTGTATCTCTTGATCCTTCTTCACCTATTTTGCCCATTGCCACACTTTCCTTGCCTCTGTCAACCACTAGTTTGTCCTCTGTGCTTATGAGTCTGTTTCTATTTTATTTGATTGCTTTTTGTTTGTTTGTTTGTTTGTTTGTTTTTAGGTTCCACATATAAGCGAAATCATACAGTATTTGTCTTTCTCTGTCTGACTTACTTCACTTAGCAGAATACCTGGTAGGTCCATCCATGTTGTTGCAAATGGCCAGATCTCATCCTTTACTATGGCTGAATAATATTCCATGGCATGTATATACCACTTGTTCTCTACCCAGTTAGCTATCGATGGATACTTAGGATGTTTCCATATCTTGCCTATTGTAAATAATGCTGCAGTGAACATAGAGCCAGGTGCATCTTTTGGAATTCGTGTTTTTATCTTCTTCAGCTAAATACCCAGAAGTGGAATTGCTGGATTGTCTGGTAGTTCTCTTTTTCACTTTTTGAGGAACTTCCTACTGTTTTCCATAGTGCCTGCCCTACTTTACACTCTCTTGAGGGTCCCCTTTCTTCTACCTCTTCCCCAGCACCTGTTATTTCTTGTCTTTTTTATACTTGCCATGTTGACAGATTTGAGGTGATATCTCATTGTGGTTTTGAGTTGCATTTCCCTGATGAGTAATGTTGAACATCTTTTCATGTGTCTGTAGCCATCTGTAACCTTCCTTGGAAAAATGTCTGTTCAGATCCTCTGCCCATTTTTCAATTAGTTTTTTTTTTTTTGGTGTTGATGAGTTCTTTATATATTTTGGATATTAACCCCCTTATCGGATATATTGTTTGTAAATATCTTCTCTCATTCTCTAAGATGCCTTTTTGTTTTTTGGATGGGTTCTTTCACTGTTCGAAAGCTTTTTAGTTTGATGTAGTTCCAGTTCAGACACTGTTATTTCTGAGGGTGGATTCTGGTTTACTTGGGTGGGAGGTTTTGTGGACATGAACTTTATGTGAGTTGTCACTTGGACTCTTCTTTACTCTTAAGCAGATGGTGTAAGAATAGAGGTTAGCAACCTTTTTCTGAAGGGTCAGACAGAACTTTAGGCTTTGCGGCTATCTGGTCTCTACTCCAACTGCTCACTTCTGATGTTGTAGCAGGTACATGGCCTGAGCCCTTAATGGCCACAGACAACATGCAAACAAATGTGAGGGGCCATGTTCCAATAAATCTGTCTTTATAAAAACACGTGACCTCGGCCCCTGGGCCATAGTGTGTGGGGCCCCTAATGTTGAGGCTGAGAGAATTGTTCCCGGATCTGGGCTGACTGGTTCAAACCTGGGTCACCATCTATTGGATGTGCAACCTTCAAGAATTTATTTCCTCTCACTACATGGAATTGAGACAAGGTTGCTGTGAGGATCACCTAACTAAATATGTATGCTACTTAGCATTTCTCTAAATGAAAAGTATTATTATGTGCCTCCCTTCAAGATTTTTAAATTAAGGGCGCCTGGGTGGCTCAGTTGCTTAAGCGACTGCCTTCAGCTCAGGTCATGATCCCAGGGTCCTGGGATCGAGTCCCGCATCGGGCTCCCTGCTCTGCGGGGAGCCTGCTTCTCCCTC
Organism: Mirounga angustirostris; assembly: GCF_029215605.1. Lineage (NCBI taxonomy): Eukaryota > Metazoa > Chordata > Mammalia > Carnivora > Phocidae > Mirounga > Mirounga angustirostris. The sequence continues at coordinate 28,946,604 of NW_026991724.1, read as the reverse complement.
TGCCACTCCCCCTGCTTGTGTTCCCTCTCTCGCTGTGCCTCTCTCTATCAAATAAATAAATAAAATCTTAAAAAAAAAAAGATTTTTAAATTAAAACCCACATTGATTTCAGCATAACGAACTCAAGTCCAGACAAGCCTGCAAACCTTTAGATCTCAAAGGAAAGAGCACAGTGTTTTGGATGAGATCTGATTTTCTGAACACACTCTGTATATTCACTGAGCACTGATCATATGCCAGACCTGAGGCACAGATGGAAGGTGCTAATGCCCTGATGACTTCTGTGATAATATTTGAGTTTGAGGGAGTACCTATGTTGGTTATCAATAGAAAAAAAAAAAAAAACCTTTCAGACAAAACAATTATTTTAATTTAGTGCTTTGGTGTTTCGAAACCAATCCACTAAGATGTGACACTGAGGTCCTTAAGGAGAATTCACATCTGAATTTGACTCCAGTTGAGTTTGGTCATTATAGTTTAACCACGAGGGTATTAATTGAAGCCCTAGGAAATACCTCTGGTCAGTTTCATTATCTAATGGCACTTGGGCTTTCTAATGCATCTTAATAAGAGCTGCCGCATATGCATAGACTAGTCTAGATTTTACAAGGAACAGTTTATCCTGATTAAAAAATAAATAAAAACTGGCCACATTCTCCTTAGTCTTCAAGTACTTATTTTTCCTATGAATTTTTCCAAACACGATTGTACTTTAAAACAATGGCTGGATTTCATTTAACACTCTTAGAATTTGTTATTGTTGTTGTTGTTTGTCTATAAAATTTAAAATCCTCTGCTGGTTCAATTTATATATCTGAATTGAGTTCCCTAATAGAAATTACTGAGTGCAAAGATGCTTTCTCTCAAGTGTTAATAATTTCCCCCAAAATGGTAGCTTTATGCTAGACATAACATGTTGTTCTCCTTGACTTCCTTTAAGAATTAAGTGTACCATTTGCTAATTAAATTACTCACTATCGACTCTAAAACTTTCTGTTTAAAACCTGATTTGATAAAAAGCCATTTGAAATGATAGTCCACATTGTTCTTTCAGGGTGTGGGAGCACTGATACTCTATGCTTGATACGTGATCTGGTTTCCACAAGATTTTATTTTTGTTTTAAAATATATTGAAAGCACATTCTAAAATAAAAATACTTGAAGCTGTAATCATATCTATTTATTAAGTACTGGCTGAGTTCAATTCAGATTTATGAGGGGGAAAAAAGGAAATAAGAAATAACAAAGTTTTAACCTAATAGAAAGAAATTGTGAAAAGACCCCCCCTTTTTTTTCAAAGTTGGCCCTTGTTCAAGCTACATATGGTCACATAATCTTTTAAAAAGCACAACTCAAGTCTCAATGTAATTATGTAATAGCATAAATGGAATTACACTGTTGATGAAGTTCAGTGCTTAGGCTTAAGCGCACCAGGCTGGCTGAGTGACCCTGACTCTGCTCTTGGCCATCGAGGCAACCCAGGGCGCCTCCACCTCTCGCCTCCCCAGAACTAAATCACAGTCACTGAGCTGGATGGATGCTTCATATTCATGGCATCTCAGTCACCTTGTAAACATGGTTGTAATGCAAGGTTAATAACTGCTTTACAGGAATGCATTCTGTACTCTCTTTCTCCTTTTTGTATTTTTTAGGGACCAGGGATTAGCTAATGGGAAAGCTTTGGCTCTCATAGAAGAAATCTAGCTTGAGCTCTAGGTGGAGACTGGGTAAACATTTTACCATGCATGTCTGCTTGAGCTCTGTACCTTTCTCATTGTCTGCCCTGGAGGCCAGCCTCCATAACGCTAATAGTCTGCAAGGAACATAAAAGACCTGCAGATCGGCCTTTCTCCTTTTATAGATGAGGCAACTAAAGTATGAGTGAGTACCTTTGGCTACGGGTCATACCCTCAGTGGCTTGAACTGGAGCCTGGCTCCCCTGATGTCAGCCCCGGCTATTGGGTCAACACCACCCTTTCGTGTACAAATCACCAGGCTAGACTCCCCCCTGCCATGGCATTGTGAACACATGCTTCCTTCATGGCACACATCACAGTGTCTTGGTGTTTTCCGGTAGAGGAGGAATTCTTCAAGGGGTTGCATTTCATTCTCTGTATTCTCAGCATCTAAACCAGGGTCTGTCGCATATTTATAAATGGCACCGTGACCTGAGAACTATGTCTGCACAATGACAGGTCTTGATACTTCACAATTATTAACTCATGGAGCTACGTTTTCTCAGATAAGAGAACAGACCCAATAAAGTTAGATAATCTCCCCAGGTTCTCAATACCCAGCAAGTGGCAAATGGGATTTGGACCCAGATCTGTCTCCCAGACCCAAGCTTTTTGTATCATACCCAGAAATAATGGAGTGTGAAGGAGAAAATGACAAGTTCCTGCAGGAACTGTATTTGAAACACCATGAGACTTGGGGAAGGAATCACCATTGGCCAGGAAAATTCCTTGGCATATCTACCCTCCAGGACTCTCAAATAACATCCAAGTGAGTCCGAGAGCTTTCTCCCTGCTCATTTTCCAGTGGGAGTTGGTCATGGCAGTGTGCTATACCTTTTTACTGCGAGACCTGAGAGCCATAGGAGATTAGCCTCGGGAATTTCAGTGGAGGAGAAGGAGAACCCTGTGGCCTGGTTAATCAGAAAGCATGCCAAGGTACTTCCAGTAAGCCCCAAATAGCTGTGCTAATGCAGGTCAGGCAGCAGCCCATGAGCCACTTAGCAACTGAGCTTTAGCCTCTTAGTGGTGGGTAAATCCAACCATGGCTCATGCAGGGAGCCACCTGCCTGAAAGCCACTTGGTCACAGTACCATCCCCTGCCTGCCACCATGTGTCATTCTGTCTCATCACGCAGCTGCCCCTTAAAATTTGTGAAGCTAATCCTTGACCATTCAACCCATTCTTGCCAAGCGCAAGCTTACTGGTCATTAGCCACAACACCAACTTACATCGTCTGTGAAAAACTAGATTTGTGGTGATATTTCTGGCCTTGGAAACTAACATACAATGGAGGGATGCCTTCTCACGACTCACTAACTTGCTCCCATTAGATGGAAGCCTTCTGGTTCAAATGGACCAAGGTAACCTACAAAGTAATTATTTTTGTGTTTCGTATTCCATGATCTTGCCTTTTTCTTTTTTTAAAGATTTTTATTTATTTATTTGAGAGAGAGAGTGAGAGAGAGCAACAAGTGGGGTGAAGGACAGAGGGAGAAGCATATCTCTGCAGAGCGGGGAGCCAGATGTGGGGCTCAACCCCAGGTCTCTGGGATCATGACCTGAGCCAAAGGCAGACGCTCAATCAACTGAGCCACCCAGGTGCCCCATGACCTTGCCTTTTTTAAGAAACATCTATGGTGATTCCTTCCCCAAGTCTCATTCACTGTCTTATTGTTGCTTGGATTGCCATGAGGCTCCAAACCAAAATTGGTTTTTCATTGCACATGTTTTCCTTTAGCTTCGATTGAGTCACCAGAATCATCACTCCCTTATTACTACTCAGCATTGTTCTTTTCCTGTCCTTTTACTGTTTCTGTCCTTTTTCTGGGGGGGGGGGGGGAAGCTACCTAATTCCTTTTTGAAAGGCAGAGAAATATAAATAATTGAATCATTCTTAACCCCAATACACACTGCAGATAAATGTAGCCTTTCAAAAATGATTCTTCCCTTCATCCTGCCATTCTAAAATTCCCGATGGCACTTCCTTCATATGAGCAGAGCATCCCTCATTCTATACCTTGCATTTGGCCTCCAGCTTAGACCTCAGACACAGAAGCTGAGCTAGGGCCCCTCTTTGAGTACTCAGGATGATCAATGTTATTGCCACGGGCAGCTCCCCGGCCCCTCCCACAGCCTCCTTCCAACAGGTTACAGGATCAAGATATTCTGATGCTTGTTATCACTTATTATGGTTGACATACAACCATCCGAGAATAACATCTATTTTAATGTCTGAATTATTTTTTTCTAAAATTAATGGGCAAGATCCTAAAACTCTCCGTATTACAAAAGACAATTTGATTAATCACAAATAAAACCCCTCTGAGCATAAACGAATAAGGTTTGAGCCACTTCGAGTTATTTTTCCTGTCTGATAAAACCATTATCACATTTACAGCTTTTACAATGCTGAACCACATTCCTTTGATCATCTTATAAAATTAATTGATCTTGCTTATCTATTGTTCTATTTTAAATCATTTAATTGAGGGTATTAAGAGAAGTAATGGTAACAACTGAGGCATTTATTAGGCACTGATGTTCAAACTTGCAATGTGATTTTCATAATCTGAATTTCTCTATCACCAAATTCTATTCTTGTGGGAATTTACATATAGAACACCTCCAGCCACAAATAATTTGCTATTGCTTAACGTTCTGAAGGACAGACATACGCTATGGCAAATCACTGCAGCTATACTTAATTTTAATTATTCTTTTAAATCAGATAGATACCCTGCAGTGAAATTCTTACAATTAAATAGAAATTAAAAGTTTCTAAAGCCTTAAATTCAACTTCAAATTTAAATGCAAATGAATGCAGTGAAGAGGTTCCCTCCCCCACCCTTGCTCTCCAAAATTATGAGGGAAATCTCTAAAAGCTTGGGCTAATTATAAAACTTTACTTTGGCTCCAAAGAGACCCTTCAGCCCCAAAGCCATCCCATTTTGTAAGGCCTGGCCAGTGTCACTTACTAGATAGTCTGGAAGACCCAGTTTCCCCAAATGACAGGTGCCCAAGAGAATTCTTTTAGTTTGGGTTCCCCCAGAAGTAGGGGGAAGGATACACATGCAGGCTGCAGGGGAGTGGTCCCAGGAAACTGGGTGATAGAATGGAAGAGTGAGACAGGAAAGGAAGGTGGCCAATAAAAGGTATGTTAACAAATTAATCGAACTGGGACTTGAGCATGCTAGAGAACACTGGGAGTCAGTGTAGAACCCAGTGGGTCTCAGAGTTATCCCATCAGACGGGTGAGGGAGTTGGGGTATTTATCCACCATTCCCATCCATCCTTGATGTGATGTGCTTCCAAAGCGGGTCACCTCTCTGGCACTGAAGTCCTTGTGTGTGAGCCCAGTGAGGGCTTCAGCCTGAGAAGGACCCCAGGGAAAGGGCTCCAGGTGCTGCGAATGCCCTAGGGACCTGAAGAAATCAGGCCGCAGGGGACACCGACAGCATCCACTACAAGGACCTAACCTAGAAGTTCCAAGCTAGCAGTAGCTCACTGGCCGGATGCAGCCTGCAGCTGTGTTTCCTTTGACCCATACAAAGTTTGTTGTTTTTTTAAAAACATTGAAGAGTTTTACCCAAGAATTGGGATTTCTGCATTCTTTGAAAAAAAAAATTGATCTAATCGATTTAGGACAGGATTGGAGATTTTGGAGCAAATCGACTCGCCAAAATTTGGTGAGTAAGTCGTGTGAGCCAAGTATGTACCCTGTGGCATGCATTTACTCTAGTCAGAAAAGACCTTAAGACTGGTCCTTATCTTCCAGAAAGCGACAGACCCTCCCCCGCAGCAAAGCTATACCAAGTGGTCTTATCTGAAGCTCAGAGGAAGATGCAGCATGAGAAGGACTAGCTCTTGGAGTCCTAGACAAGTGCACCAAACTTTGTTCTCCAGCTGTTCCCCTGGACAAAGGTGCCCTCCATGCCTACCCACGGTCCAGACATGATGGGCTTATACAGCACTTAGGGTGCACCAGGCACTCCTTTAAGACTCATTGGATTCTCACAACATCCTATGGGGTAGGGACTATCTATAGGGTAAGAAACATCTTTCCCATAGGGAAGTCAATGCTCAGCAAAGTTAAGTAACTTTCTCAAGGTAACACAGTAAGAAGCAATGCAGTCTGAATGCACGCTGACTCCAGAGTTTGGACCCCTCACCAGTCGACAGCCCTGCCTCCAAATGCCTGCCAGATACAGTACCAATGCCGATCTCTTTCCTCTCTCCTGTTCCTCTCACTTCCCCCTGCTAGTGCATGCCTGTGTCTTCCCAGCAATACAAGATCCAACTTCCTGGCTCCCTTGAAGCTCCTCCCAGACTCTGGACCACTCCAATCTCAAACCTTTGCTGAATTCCTGCACCACCTTGAGTCTGACCCCTGCAACCTGACACTGAACCCCACAGGGTTGCCTCTTGTCACCGACAGGGGTTACAGTTCTGAGAGTAGGAAAAAGCATTTGGCAGGCAAAACCACAACTGGCTAGATCAAATTCTCATCCCAAGACAAGAAAAGTGGCATTAAACATATTTTTTAAAAATACATTTAAGTCCAAGTTTCAGATGACATCTATTTCTGAAAAAATCAGCTTCTTTGCCTTCAAAAACTGCTCTGGAAGGTGACATTGGCTATGACCTCAAGGTGCCCCAAGAAAGATGTACTCTCATCGTTCTTGCCATAGGTCCTTACTGAAGTTTCTAAACTAGCTCTTACGGATTTGAAATTGTCATGTCATCTGCACTTGAAATCATGCCCCTGTTTCCCTAATCCTCAACAAAATGTTTGTGTCAAGGTCCTTAGGCATACATTTTTCTCTCCCACTCAAAATTCACGCAAAATTCTCTGTACGACACCCTAGGTCTCCCAGAAGTGAACTCCAAAGTCTTAAGGGGTAGGTAGGTTATGAGAGCAAGTAAGGTTACCCAGGTAAGGACTAGCACAAATAGGAGGTCGCAGGAAGGTAGGTACCTTCTATTGTTGAGGGAAACCCAAAAATTCATATTGTAAAAATCTCCCAGATGCTAATATTGCCAACTAATTTAATTATATTCTCGATGTGATGCAGGCCAGATTTCATACATGTTTGTGAGCTGTGGGGACCCAGCCCAGGCACCACCGGAACACAGAGCATGGCTAGCAGGCAGTCATCGTCATGTTGTTTAAGCACATGAACTTGTCACATATCAGTGGTGACAGAGGTTAAAGTTTTGAAATCTACACATAAGACCAATGCTGTGATTGCATAGGGTTTCTCTACTTCTGAGGCCTTCCATTTTTCCTTCCCCAAACAGTAAGCACCCCAAAGAGGCTTGCTACCTGTCAACTGAGTGAGTCTTTCATGGGACAAACATTTATGGGCACCTGTCACATGCAAGGCACGGCTCTAGAGTTAACAAGAAGACCAAACTTCTCTCCTTCCTGGGACTGACTTCTTAACTGGAAGATGACATCCACCACACCTGGGAAAATAGGAGTCGGGACAGGTGCTGGACAAGACACATTGAAAGGACTGATGTCCCTTGGTGCTGAGCTCAGGGCGCCCGGCTGGGCCAGCGGCCCAGCACCCTCCCCACTTCTGCTTCAAAACCAGGAACCTCACGGTCAGTTTGGAACCTCCGTTTATTTGCCTACAAGTAGCTGTAACCCAAGCCAGACTGAACATGAGCCCCAGCACTTTCCCCGCTTCGTCTCTGCCCACGCTTTGGAGCTGTATGTACACAGAGGCTTTGATTGTTTCACTGAAAACCATTTAGCGGACGAAATATCTCCCCGCAAAGAGTGATCATCCCTTGACCTGTCCTTTCAGGCTAAAGTCAGCGGGAGATGCTAAAAAGGCACGTGTGTTATTTGACAAGTGTGACATCTGCTACGACAGCAGAGACACAACCTTGAAGCTCATTGCGTGGTGCCATTTTGAACCCGGTGTGCTGGCGGGATGGCATTAGGGGGTAATAGGAAAGCTGATAGCTCAGAGCTGAAACACAAGGATGTACAGACAGCAAAATAACAGAGCGGTTATTTGCTGTGATTATGATCATAACCTTAACACGGGACTCAGACACTCATTTTGCTCCAGAGATGTGTACATACAGAGCAAGAGTTCTTGGGCTGCTTTGTGGCTGAGAGAGCGGGGACATCTCAGTGACACATAGCAAATCAAAGTGAGGCCCTCCCCCCCTCCATTCCCATCCTTGCAGAAATAACACAGACTCACGGACACATGCAGTAAAAGCAGCCAAGGAATAGTGTTCTTACTAGAAGGAATTAGATCAAGTGTTGGTAAAAGCAAGTCTTCTTTCCAAACGGAAAATACTAGATGTGGATATAGTCATGGAGGAGCACCAGGCTATCTGAGTTCAAGCGTAAGCTCCATCTAACTGAGCTGCAGAAATAGAAAGTACTTTTATTTGTTTTGTGAGGTTCGTGTTTTCTCCAGGCGCCATTGGGCTGCCCATGGGTCATTCCTACTGTCAAATATGGAGCCTTAGTAAACAGCTCCATTGGAGGCCCATTTTACAGACCAGGAGGCTGAGGCTTAAGGAAGTTAAGTGCCTCCCTGAAGTCACACATCAAGCATCTCCTCTGGGCCAAGCAGCGCTGTCCTATATCCTGGAGCCAGAGAGAACTAAGATGGGCCTAGTGAGGAAGCATGAAGTATCACTATGGCGTGGAGTAGAGACAGAGCAAGGTGAGGGGAAGCCCACAGGTGAGTGAGATGAACCTCAGGATGCTGATAGCAAATCCAGAGCCCTCTGTCTGCACCCAAATCCCATTCGCCTTTGAAAATAATTACTTTTCTTGACTTAGAGAGCCATTTAGATTCACCAATCTATCTATCATGGGCATTAGAAAGAATAGAATACGTATGTTCCTGGGATTTAGGACATATCAGTTAACAATTTTTCAGTTGTGAGTGACAGGAAATACAACTCAAACTGCTTAACAAACTAATAATTTATATTTTCATTTTATTTTAATTTTTTCAGTAGTAATTTTTAAATGGGTTCTTAGAGTTAAAAAATTAAGTTTTCCACCTTCAGGCATGGCTGGATTCAGTGGCTCAAACAAGATCATCAAGACTCAGTTTCTCACCATGTCTTAATTCGTGTTTCCTTCCATGTTGGCTTCATCCTCAGGCAGGTTTTCTCTGTGTGGCGGATCCCCAGCAGCTCCAGGTTCACTCTTCATAGCTCCAAGTCTGACAGAAAGAGAAATTTTTTTTTCCCCAAGCAGCCTAAACAAAACTCCCAGGCCTGACTCTTATTGGCCCTAATTCTATAGCATGCCTATCTCTGAACCAAGCACTGTGGCCAGAGAAATGGGATTGTCTGATGGGCCAAATCAAAACACAGGCTGGTGGTTGATGCCACCAAACTACAGTGGCTGAGGATATGAGAGGGGCAGTTACCCTGGAGGAAAACTGAGCTGGTTATCAGAGGGCTGATCCGAGAAAGAAACAAAGATGTCCATCAAAGTAGGCTGGCCTTCGAAGAGAAAGCTAAGACTATGAGGAACCCTGGCTCTGGTGGTGGGGCTGGGGAAAGGTGGGGTGGAGGTTTCCCTGAGGTGCTTGGATTTCATTCGGGAAAAACACATGGGTAATTTTGTTTCTAAAGAAATAACCAGATTGAGCAGTTTCCTGTATTGGTATTCTGAAAAACAAAACAAAACAAAAAAACAAAAAATGACGCCAGCCAAACACCAAGCACCTCTGCATTCAATTCCTATTGGTAGCGTGCTGACAAATTGCCAATCCACCTGCAGCGGGCGTTGTTAAGTACCTTACATATTTATGCTGACTTCACAGGAGCAATAGATTCTGTGGCAGAGACACTGTTGCCTATTTATTGGAATATGGTGCTCCGCACGGCATGCTATGTGTTGGCTTGCGGACTCTTCATCTCTGTTGCCAGGCTTTGAAAGTATTGATTTGAATAAAATCATAATTGCCACAGAAGCCTTTGTAACTCGACTGGAAGTGATCCGCTCCGCGGTGTAAGAAGTACCATTTTCTGTCATTCTAGGCTGTTCTTAGCTCGTCTCCGAGTGAGTTGGAGTATTCTGGATTGTTTGGCTTTCTCCCCCTTGCAGATGCCAGATGGAATCATGCAGATGAAGAGGTTGAGAACAGTCGGTGTTCACAGCTGAAGAGAGCGGGCTGGCCCGTGCTGCGTGGGGCCCGGGGGTGCTTGCGCAACTCTGAGCCCTTCAAATAGCTCCTGTCCTCTATTCAGTGAGAACTACTTGGGGATGGTTCTTGGCCTCAGTTTCTCTTGTGGGAGAGAAAGGGGTGGAGGAGCAGATGCAGGAGAAAGACTAGAGCCCAGCTGTGTTAAAACTTGTTCGAGTTTCACGGTTTCCCACCAAGCTTGAAATAAACAGCATCTGGGCACGAGTCAGCACGCCTCCGGCCCCAGACGTGGGTCTTCTGATGGACTCATCCTGCAAAACACAAAGATGCACACTGTTCTACGGTTCTGAAGGCGATGGGCCGTTCTCAGGCGCCAGTCTGAGCACGCACCCCCAGGCTTGGAAACTCTGCTTCCCCTGACTGCCGCTCCCTCATGACCGGCCTCACGCGTCCGCGAGAAGTTTGGCCCAGGGCTGGCTGACAGGGAAGTGGAACCTGAGGGTAACTGGCTTCTGGCAGGATGGGACTGGAGGGATTGGGAATCTGGGATCTTTCACTGTTCCCTATGTGCGGGTACGGATGGCAGGGAGCTGGAAACAGAGGCCAGGAGTGACAAGCAGGAAAATAAAAAAAGAAAAGAGGCTTATTTGCCACTTAAGCAGAAAGGGGTGACTCTGCATGCAGTGCCTCCTAGATCGTTCAAACCACAAAAAAAAAAAAAAAAAAAGATGAGCTATCTAGATGGACTCATTGGCCACTAGGTGTATTAACTTCCCAGTGGTTCAATAACAACAAAAAGGTTTGGCCCTCCATGGGCTGTGGACTCCTAAGTTTGACAGCAAATCAGGGGTTCCTGAGTCCAGGTATGAATGCTGCTTGGATGTGCACCTCCCTCCCACTCCCCCAGCCACCAGTTTCTGATCCTGAAGCTTAAACTGAGAGTCAGTGTTAACATGCACTCCAGGAATCAGGAGGGCTCCTTGGACTTGGTTTTCAACAAGAGTGGTCAGTAGATATCGATTCAGCCAGTTTGGGGGGAGGGCACCCTCTGTGCCGGGAGCTGGGCTCGGGCAGGAGCTATTCAGGTTCAGAGGTCCTCAGGGGGCTATGAGAACCTCACACCTCCATACCAATGACTTAAACAGTGACAGTGGGGGTCCAAGCTGGGAGGTGCCAAGTTGCAGGCGATGATGTAGCAGCAGAAAGGGCTTGAACTGGGCCTTGAACCTTGAAAAAATGAAGACACATGCTCACACACCATTCACTCCATGCCAGGCACTGGTCCAAGCACTTTGCACCCATGAAATCATTTCATCTTTATGAGTCTATCACACAGGCACAGCTGTTATCCCAGATAAGGAAACTGAGGCACAGGGACAGAGCTAGGACAAGGGGGAGGCCCTAGAGTGAGTGTCTCCGTACATTTTAGACCCTACCAACTTCGTTCACTCTCCTCCTACTTAGCCCTGCACTAAGAGACCCAGTGACTCACTGAAGGTCACATGGCTAGTAAGTGGCAGAGTCAGGATTTGGAGCAAGGTGGTCTGGCCGCAGAGTCTGAGCACATAGCCAAGCAGTCCTACCCCTCCACAAATGCTTACTGGGCACCTCCTAGGAGCCAGGCATTGCTGTAAGCACCGGGTGTGAAGACAGGAAAACAGATGCTGTCCCTGCCTACAATCTAATGTGTGTGGCGGCTTATCAAGTAAGCAAACATAAAATGACCGCTGACAAATTGCCAATCCACCTGCAAATGGGAGGTCCATCGTGCTATGAGGATAATAACAGAGGGATCTGAATCAGTCCAGATGAGGGCCAGGATTGGAGGGGGAAGAGTGAGCTTCCCAGACTGAAAACAGAACCAAGATCAGAAGCCTGAGTAAGAGTTCATTAAAGAAAGAAGTAAAGTGTGACAGGCAAAAGGAATAGCACATGCAAAGTCCCTGTGGCAGGAGGCAGCAGAGCCCCTCCTGCCACTGGAGTAAAGAGAGTGGCCAAATGTATGCCTATCTGGAGAGGCAGGTGGAGCAGAGCTTGGAGACTGCGATAAGGAGTTTGGTGTTTGTCCTGAGGGTGCAGGGGAAGGCCTGGGAGGAGCTCCAGGAAAAGCAGACAAACCTAAGGAGTAAGGAAGGGGCTGCAAGAGTGGAAGGAAGAATTGGGGAAAGACTGTTCTAAGACAGCAGCTAAGGGTGTGAAGCAAAGGAAAGAGTCACAAGGAGACATAAAGGGAGAACAACAGCCAAGATGTGGCCACCAGCTGGATGTGGAAGATGAGGATGACCATGGTGGCTCACCAATGCTTCTTACGTTGATTTCATTATGGTTTTAATTTGTATTGCCCTGATGAATCATAATACTGAGCACTTTTCATATTCTTCTTGGTCCTTCATATATTTTCCCTTCTGAAGTTTCAGCTCAAGTCTTTTGGCCTTTTTTTTTTTCTTTTTTTAGATTTTATTTATTTATTTGACAGAGAGAGACACAGCGAGAGAGGGAACACAAGCAGGGGGAGTGGGAGAGGGAGAAGCAGGCAGGCTTCCCACCGAGCAGGGAGCCTGATGCGGGGCTCGATCCCAGGACCCTGGGATCATAACCTGAGCTGAAGGCAGACGCTCAACAACTGAGCCACCCAGCCGCCCCATTGGCCTTTTTTTTTTTTTCTGTCTTTTTGTTTTGTTTAGCCCATTTTAAAATCGGTTTGTCTTCTTGTTATTGATTTGTAGAAGTTCTTTATATATGGTGGATATGACTATATACTTTGTGAATATTGTCTCCCAGGCTGTGGTTAGCTTTTTAATTTTCACAATAGTTTCTTTCAATGACGAGAGTTTTAAATTTTGATTCAAATTCGATTTATCAATATCTTCTCTTTCATTGTCAGTTCTTTTTGCATCCTACCAACTCTGGCCTGCCCCAATGTTATAAAGATATTCTCTACATTTTCTTTAAGAAGGCTGATGGTTTCAACTTTGCCAATGAGGGTAAGCCCCTGCTGGGGTCCTGAGAGTGCTGGCAGGGGAAGTGACATGAAAGGTTTGAGGTGTCTTCTTCTTTTTTTTTAAAGATTTTATTTATTTATTTGACAGAGAGAGGCACAGCAAGAGAGGGAACACAAGCAGAGGGAGTGGGAGAGGGAGAAGCAGGCTCTCCACTAAGCAGGGAGCCCGATGCAGGACTTGATCCCAGGACCCTGGGACCATGACCTGAGCCAAAGGCAGATGCTTAACCAACTGAGCCACCCAGGTGTCCCTTGGGGTGTCTTCTTCTTGTGGAATGCCAGCTCATGTCCTGGTTCCACGCACCGCACTACATAGCTAAGGACTTAGTTACCACTTGCCTTCTAACTCCTACCTCAGTAATCCACTGTGGCCCTCCAGTGCTGACTTCCAGAGGGAAGAAGCAGACATCCTGCTCCCTAGGAAGAAAACGCGCCTGCATTTTTGGTTTGTGTTTCATCACTGTTGGCACGGAGTGTGGTGCTGGTGAAATCTTACTTGCTCCATCTTTATAAAATATTTCGTCTTTTAATTATATGAACTACCGAGATCTGGGTGCCTGCTTTAGTCATTTCCGCACTGAGCTCTCAGCACCATCTCTCTGTAGCCTCTTCTGAGCATCTATCACGTGTTTGCAATCGCTCCAAACCCATGAATCATATTTAAATGCTTTCCATATCCCACAATTCTGCTTTTACTGCTCTATTCAGTTAATTACACTCATTCCCTATTCATCGGAGACCTAAGTTTGGGGCTGGGATTTGGAGAGAGAGAGAGAAAAAAAAATGAAAACAAACTTCATAATGAAAGTTCCTTCATATTTGTGAGGTTTAATCCAGGTTTGTGTTTCGGCTTGCACTTTGAATTCTTTCTCTAACTGCTCCTAAGTAACTCCATCTGCCTCTGGGTCGGTTCCCATCCTTAGACTCATTGGTGGAAATCCCTTTGTACAAGGATTGCCTTCATATTTAATATATTTCTAACATATCATCAGCATCTCACCCACTCATGTCAACCACATCTCTCCATTACTCCAAAGAACTGAGGACTTAAAAAATGTGCACAGCACAGCCAGCTGGTGGGTAGCAATGCTACTTTTTTTAAACAGTAAAAATGAAAATGTTTGTTAATGTGTATGTGTGTGTGCATGCACACGTGTGCGTGTGTGTATGTGTGCGTGTATGCGCGCATGTGTGTGTGTGTGTGTATAATTGGGGAGAATAGGTGATCAAGTCTAATGCAGAGGAGTTAGAAACAGGGACACTTATCCGATGCTGGCAATCAGCCCACAAACCTGGTATTTCATTAAACAAAGAGTGAAATAAAATAATGCTAAAGGTTTATCAGTTTATAGAAATTCCAACTGGGGAGGGCGCCTGGGTGGCTCAGTTAAGCACCCAACTGATTCTGTCTCCCTCTCCCTCTCCATGCCCCTCTGCTGTTGCTCTCCTAATCCCCATCCCCCACACTCATTCCAGTGCATGCGCTCTCTCTCTCTAATAAATAAATACATACATAAAATCTTTAAAAGAAATTCCAACTGGAGACACAAGGTGAAAAATGAAAGCTGACATCCTGCCTATGGACTCCAGGGTCTGCATGATCGCTCCCTGCTTTTGCTCTGACCCATCCCCCTCCCTTCTCCCCTGAACCCTACTTTAAGCACACTGCCCTCCTTTCTGTTCTTCAGACACACCAAGACACTCCCACCACAGGGCCTTTGCACTTGCAGTTCCCTCTCCCTGGAATGCTCTTCCTGGTGCTAGCTTCCTCACTTCCTTATGTCTGTATTCCAAAAAGCACTTTCTCAGTGAGGTCTTCTTTGGTCCTCTCATCTAACACTTCAACAAGCACCACTCCAACACTTCCTTCACGTTCCACTGCCCTGCTTTCTCAGCTTTGCCTTAGTACTTGTGACCATGGGGCACACTATTTCTTTTAGTTATTTTTTTTCTTCTCTCTCGTCTTTTCCCCTACTGAAATGAGGCTCTGGGAGAGCGGGGCTTTTTGTTTCCTTTTGTTCAGTGCCATATCTCCAGGTGCTGGCACGGAGAAGATACTCAATAAAAACATTAGTTAGATGAATAAGCAAAGTCACAAGAATGGATAATTCTCAGCACAGGGAACAGAGTAGCATGTCGCTGTGGGAGAATCATTAATGTAAGTGTGAAAACTGAGGAATATCAAAGAAAGCGAAGTTGGTAAGATGATCTGCTAGTTACCAATTCATTATCCCATCTTTCTTTCTTTCTATAGAAAATTTGGAGCCATACGATAGGTAAGCTTTTGTGTCTGGCTTCTTTTACTTAGCACCATGTTTTGGAGGTTCATCCATGCTTTGGCACATACCAATACTTCATTCTTTTTCATAGCCAAACAATATTCCATTGAATATTGCTAACTTGCATGGGTGTACTTTGATGTCAGAAAGTCATCCCCAAATTCACATGTCTGAAACCAAACTATGGATTTTTTCCCCCATTACCTGGTTCTCTTCTGATGTTCCCTATATTAGTGAACGGCTCATCAGTTCTCCTGTTACCCAAGCCCAGAATATATCTAATATATATATCTAATCAGTCTCTCAAATCCACCCATTTCTCTCCTTCTCTATAAGTACAACACGATATTTGAGGCCTATGTAGAAAAAAAAAATCCATATACATTATTGAGGAACATAGCATTTTTAAAAACAAATGAAGAGACATACCATGTCCATAGACGGGAAAATTAATATTGCACAGAGTCAATACTTCCCAATTATAGATTTAATTCAAATATAATCAAAGTAATTATTCATTTCCACAATAAAAAGATCATATTGGTTATGTACTAAATGTTGATCAGTAGGTACTAAATGACAAGGCAATTTAAAAACTCTTCTGCAAATTAAATGGGCAAGATTATTGAAGATGTTAAAAAAATGAATAATAAACTGGTGTTTGGGGCATAAACACACATTTATGTTTGTAACATAAAACATGTTTTATGTTTGTTACATAAAAATATAACATAAAATTACAATTATTAAACCAGCATGTTACTGACACAAGAATAAACAGAGAAATCAATGGAACAGGACATAGATTTCTAGAATTTCAAATTCTTGAGAAAATGATTGCAATCAGCGATTTTAGAAAAACCAGTTAGCTATTTAGAAAAAAGAAAATTTGCTTCATATCTTATACTAGGTAAAAATAACTTCTAAATCAATACAAAACTGTGTAAAAAGTGAAAGGCTAAGTATCTGAGTAGACTATTAAGTAGATATGTGTTTTTAAGGGGAAAAGACGTTTCTAGGCCTAAATACAAATGTAAATACCATAATGGGCATGAGTGGTAGGACAGAATGCATAAAAATGGAAGAAACATAATGAGATCTTACACATAATTAAAATCAAAAGGTAGATATCAAATTAAGTAGAATGCAAAATATCTTATATACAGAGGGTTAATATCTTTAAACTCTAAAGAGTGTTTACAAATCAGTAAACAAAAAGGAACATCCTGGTAAGCAAATAGTTAAAGAATCCAAACAGCTGTATATGTGTACTCACACCTATATATACGCACTATATACATATATTATACATATACACTTATATACATATATACACACATACATATGTGTGTGTACATACATATGTTTATTAAAATGTTTCATTTAATATAGCCACAAATTGCAGACAATAAGAAGACTTGAAAATGTCTGAATGCATTAGGTATACATAATATGATGGAATACTGTACAGGTATTGAATGCACTATTTTAAAAGAATATTTAATAAAATGAAGAAATGCTCACAATCTAATGCAGTAGAAGGAAGAGAGGGTAGAGAAATATATAGGATTAAAGTGTGGGAAGAAATGCTGGAAAGTGTCATTAATAATTTCTCCTGAAAGATGAGCATATAGGTGATTTTTATTTATCTGCTATTCTTTCTAACACGTTCTCAATTTTCCTGTCAAAAGAAAGGTATTTTTGTTACTTTAAAAACATTTTAACATAGATGCATTATCATTGTAAAGCTTTCAAGTCGTGGGCTAAAATATGGAGTCCCTCTTTGCCTCTCGGCCCCTACTTGCCTCTCCAAGAATAATTCCTATTAAATTTAATATATGCCCTTCCGGACATTTCTCTACATGTTTACAACATGTGAATATACATGGTAACTATTTTCACAATAACTAAGGTTATTTAAGACAAAACAAAAGAATTAGGGGGCACATAAAGAGGGTTGGCTAGGTATTTCAGCCAGTTATCCAAAAACTAAAACTCAAGGAATGATGACTTTGCCTTTGTTTCAGGGTTAAATCACTCACTTCCATTTCTGAATGAGCAGAAAAGAAAACGTATGGAAAAATTCTAAGGCTGTGGTGGTGGGCAGGGTACATTCGTAGAGAGCTCAAATAAATTATAAGCAAATGATCTTCTGTCCTTTATTTATATTAGAAAATGTTAAACACACCCCAATTGGTGCTCTTTCACTGACATTTTTAAATAAGTATGTTTGGGAGGGTGAAGGTAATGTTTGAAATACCAATAAATACAAGGGAAAAGATCACTCGCACAATGGGAGTGCAGAGCAATCCGCGTGGGGCATCCCTGTCCCCGAGCCATGCTCCTGTCGCCTCCCCAGGGTGCGGGGTGGTGGGCAGCAAGGTGAGGCTGAGGATATTACGTGGCTCTAATCCCATTCTACTTTATGACTAGCTGGAGAAATGACCTCTAGCGAGATCTGGCCCTTGTTCTATCCAGCAACTAGATTTTTCTTACAGAAAATAAATTAAAAAGGTGTGACCTTGCTGAAGGCTTGCCGAGAAAATGAGGTACATCTTGTCACAAGCAGAGGAGCCTATTTGTTCAATTTGAAAGGCTGCCGCTTTGCTCCGATTAGAAGTTAAGATAAAGGCTGGGGATGAAAAGAGGGGAAACATTTCCAAGCAAGGAAATTAAAGGGCTACATTGGAGACCCTTTCAGCAGTACAGCGGGCTTTTTGTGTGGGGTTTATCAGGCCCCATCAGCCACACCTTGTCCCTGTGCTCAGGGCTCCTCTCCTCGGTGCACACAAAAGCCTTCCATGTAGGGAGCTAGCAGAAGCCCCCTGCTGATAGCCATCAGCGGCACCCAACCCTGCCCCCCACCCCACCCCCCGCCTCCACGGCAGGTTGTGGTTGGGAAAGTGACCCACCCAAATCTGATTCACCGGGTAAAAGACTCAAAGTCATTTCATCCATTTCACTGAAGGGACTCAGTCAAGAACCTTCCTACCTTCCTGGCCAATAAACGTATTACATCTTAGAGAATTCCTCCTAAATTCACTCAAAAAAAAGGGGACATTGAAATGCGTTTGTGTCCATAAAAGTTTCAAGCCAACCAAAATTTCCACCCAAAGCCCACGAAGCAAAGAAACCTTTCAAATTCTCTCTGCATTTTATAGACATCTTTTATGTCCCAGAATGTCTTTCAACTTCTGAAGTAATAACTCGTTCGGGAAAAGAGGAGGCAAGGAAAAATGCTGGGCTTTCCCACATGCTATAGCCAACATTCTGTTCCCTGGTTCTCTTTGCCGACTGAGCTTCCAAAGGCTAGCTGGATGGGCCAGACTTCTCGACCTAGAAGTCAACGTCCTTGATCACAGGAGACAAACTCATCTTTCCAGTTTTCTCCCTCCTTATTCCCTCCCACAGTCCAGTCTTGAACGTATTTTTCACGTTTCTACCTCCATGCCCTTTGCTTGAGCTGCTCATGCTGCTGGAATTCCTTTCCTTGCATATCTGCGCTGTCGTATGTCTTCACTGGCTGAGACTCTGCCTACTGGGGGAGTGTTTGTTTGTGAGGACTGCCATCAATCACGCAGTAGTTGCACGGACTGAGTAGCTTCAACAACAGAAATTTATTTTCTGAAAGTGCATTTACTGTTGCCCCATGAGGACGGGGACCATACTCACCTGGTCTCCATCATCTTCCTTGAGCCTACGCTCCACGCTCAGCACTTCTCCCCACATGGTCTCCCCCCACAGAGCCCAGTGTGGCTTCTCATTCTTAACAGGCCCTCCAAGAAGGTGCGCTGCCATTGGGAGGTTGCAGTAACGTCTGGGAGCGGAGCAAGATGTTGAAGTGTCTTCGATGTAGTAAAATAACTTAGCTGCGTTCACTCAGGTTTTAGCCCGGAGCGCGTAAACATTGAATTATTTGAGAATTGGTGGGAGTCGGCGCCTGAGGATCCATCTGTGGAAGTACACGTGGCAATAATGGGGCTCAGAAGTAAGGTCATGTATCATCAACCTGGCTGTATACCGGGGTCCTGGCTCTGGCATTTACCTGCACAAATGATTTTACTTTCCTAGGCCCTGTTTACCTATTTGAAATACACCTTGAAGGATGAAATGCCCCACTCCATCCCGAAGACTGGGAGGAGAAAATAGGGCCTCATCTGAGCTTACGTGGTAATTTCATAGTGGTCTAGTCCAATTTCCTTTTCCTCTGCATGGAAAAATTGTGGGAATTGAAGGGGCGTGGATTCCTGAGCAAGGACAGGGAGAGTCACCAAGTCCTGTGGCAAATACCATTTAGCATGAGATACCTACGGTTCCACTTCAAGGTGACTTCTCTTCCGTGATGTAAACACCATCCCTCTCTTTTCTCAAGCCTTAACCAAATCTGCTGGGCACATGAAGGGCTTATGTGGGTGGGTTTTAAGGCAGAAACCAAGATGACTAAGTCTCATAGCTGAGCTGAAGGATTTGGGGTGATGGGTAGCATGGAAGTATGGTGAAGGAGTCTACAGAATGACACAAAGAGACAAAAAACAGAGTTATGTTGGATGGAAAAAAATGCCTCCCCATCCACACCAAACCAAGTAAAGGAGTTAGCCACTCCCTACCCTCCAAAATCTCCTGAGAGGTTAGGGAGGTCATGGAGCTCTCCTCATGCTTGGAATGGGATCAGGCCAATTGCTTTTGGTTCTCAGGAGACAGGATACCTCAGCCAACAACTGAATGAGGCTAAGATGTCACAGTTGTAGGAGTCAATCCTCATGGCCTTCTCTAATATTAACACTCCAATTAAATTGTTTTCCAGAAACACTTAAACAGTAATTGGCTTCCATTTTTTAGTTTTGAGACAATCATTTTAAGAAAAGAACTGAGCTTCTTAGCATACCCTCCCCCCCACCCAAATACTCTCTTTAGGTGAATGTACTGCACAGCGTGGCTTGTCCAGCAAAACAATTTGTCTACGGACTGAAGCCCAAAAGTCTTTCTATCAGCAAGATGATCCCTGGGCTTAACCTTATTATGTTGGTATTATTTAGCATTCTAAGGGTGTTGGATGATTGGTCACCTGCAAGAACAAGGAGGAAATGTCACCAACTACCAGGAAATCCAGCCATCAGAAATGCCCGCTCCTTACAACTGCTGGTGACAAGGAGGAGAATTATAGCACCCTCGCAATATTATTGAGCATTGTCAAGAACAAATTACAGTATCCAACCTTAATGATTGTTGGCTGAGACTGCAGGCTGAGGCCGCCTTGTGAATATTTGTACAGATATAGTTCTTTAGAGTCCTTCAAGTTCACCTTCTATGAAACAGGGATCCAAGGAGTGTTTGTAAGATACTCGGTATGCCATGCCCACTTAATAACAACGGTCATGGTGTCACTGTGTCCCAATTTGTTTATTACCTCTGCTTCTATAGGGTATGTGTGACTAAAGAAGGAGGTCTATTACCTTTTGCTTCTCCCTGACAATACTAATCATAATAATAACCACCTTGTTTGAGTGCTTATTAAGTGTTCAACCATATTCTAAGCACTTTATACGCTTTGTCTGTTAAGCCTTATCTGTAATGATCCCATGAACTTAGCACTGTTATTTCTCCAGCCTTATACATGAAGACAGTGAAGCTTAGAGAGATTTAAGTGTCTCCCCAAGGTCCAGGTCCCACAGCAAGCAAAAGAGACAGATAGGATTCAGATCCAGAGCTTGGGCTTCTCTCCACAGACCCTGCTTTTATCTATAATCCAACACACTCCCAACACTGCTGATGTAGGTGAAGGGCAGTGTGGCTAAACTAGTCTGTGGTTAATGCCTCTGAACTTCTACTCAAACATGTTTCCACCTGTCATGGACAACAGAAGCAAGAAGCAGAGCGGGGGAGGCGGTGGTTTTCCTGACTTGCCTTTATTCTCCCAGCCCTATACTTAATTCCCTCCCTCATACCACAGTGAGATCAATGGTAAAGAGATAAGTTAAACTACAAGTAAGTTAAAACTACAGGTATTACGTCAAAGAGCGGTTCAGTATGTATGTGTAGCAAGTATGTTACAAATTTGACTATTATAATGGATTATACCTAATGAATATTTTCAATTTGAAGGAATGAAAAGTCCCTGATTACAGACCCAGGATAGCTGATCCAAAGGAACATCTGAGAATGATGCTAGCAGTGGGCACCAAGGCCTGATTGCAGGATCAGACAAAACAAAAACCAGATTGTTACCCTGATCAAAACAAGTGCCATTGGTGACGTAAAAATCCAAGAATATGGGATAATAAAGGAGCCTACAGCATGAGAGGCCAGAACACATGAGAAGGTATTGAGAGGGTGTTATGCACGTCAAGAAGAAGCTAGAGGATCATTCCCTGGTCAAATGGGGCATAGCAGCTCTCCCCTGCTCAATCCTTATGATAACTATGTGTCAGCCATGGTCCGTTGGGAGTGTGGCTTGCATGTTAAGTTGGCCTTGAACTCCAGTTTCATGGCCTGAGGCACACACACCATGTAGCCTGTGAGTTCCCCTGGCTCACTTGGTTTCTCTACCTGCATGTTCCTGGGGCTGCAGGTGCTGCTATCTCACGTCAGCATGAACAGGAGGCTCAGCCAGAGCTTTCGGCATGCATTGTAGGAACTTAGGGGCTTTAGGAGTTCAGGGGCGGGGACACGTGGGGGTTGGGGGGGCAGACACAGTATCACCTACAGCCCGTCACTAGCCCCACGGCCCTACTTCACCCACTCCTCCTCATGCTAAACATGCCCCCATATCTTACTCAGAGCCGCTCAATCTCCTCCAAGGGCCCTCCAGAGTCTCCACTTGTATCCCAAGCACTTCAAACATTTTCACTGCAAGGAAAGATCAGATCTGGTGAGTAACAGAAATTTCTCCACTTCATTTTCTGGGGACTAGATGGCAAATGATTGGCTACAGAGAACAAAGTGTGGGCGGGGGGGGGGGGGGGGAGGTGGGAGTGCCATTATAAGGCCTCATGAATCTCAATCAATTCCTGTACTTGGATTTGTCCTTAGATCCCACCTCACAGAAGTGAGATTTTGCTTTTTGATTTAAGTTGGACCTCTCAGTGCTTAGGTTTTGGGGATGCTGCCACCCAAAATGAGAGGTTCAAAAAGTACTTCCAACAAACAATCTCTTGTCCCCCACCTCCAAACACCTCACCTATGACCCACTTCTCCATTCAAGGCCCCATCTCTAAGATGACGGTGGAGCCCACTGAGACCCACCCAGAGCTGATGCTCATCTAATACCTGGCTGGAGCTTAAACAGAATATAGAAATACATTTAGCTTTAACCAGATTCATTCCTCTAGATCATGGAGTCAACACTTCATCAGCTACACTCAAATGGGGAACTTCCCTGAGCAAAGGAGGGAGATTTCTTTGCGCTAATCTAAACACTGATTCAAAAACAGCTGAGTTCTGGTTTCTATCTTCAGTATTACTTGCTGAAATCACGTTGTAAATGAAACCAAGAAGCTTGTAGAAGGAAATAGGACAAAGTCAAAGAGGAGAAAAGCAAGGGAGAGAAAAGCAGGAAGTTCCCTCTTTTTGAGGACTTACTAAGTACCAGACAGGAAGAAAACTAATACCTAGAATGATAGAAGCTCCCGAAAGTGTGTCGATTGCCTTTTTCCATTTAAGTTTTTAATTAAGTGGTTTTCCAGTTTTGTAACTTTGATTTGCTGTAACAGGGCTTTTGCAACACTCTCTGTCATGCTTCTTCTTTCTTAAGCTTTTCAGACCCAATTTTGTATATTCTAATTGCAAACTCTAGTTCAAGGTCCTAAAACACTCTCTTATAATTATCACCAAACAAATGCAGTGATTCTACAAAGCTCAAACATGCATCACATTAATTCTCACAACCAAAATACTTTCATTTTTCTTGGACTCTAAGCAGAATGGACCATAAGCACAGCGTTTGATAAAATGACAGGTGGAATTCCATCCAATTAAGACATAAATATTTTTCCGGAGGCGAAGCTCACTGCAAAATAATAATCTTCACTCAACACATCTTTACATGTCTTCAGCAAAACACCTGTCTAAAACTGTTAACACTAAATATTTTGGGAGCTCTGTACTTCAAAGACATCCCTGAAAATGTCAAGCATTGTTAAAATGTTGAAGTAATTTTGGTTAAATGCTTCTGTGACAACTGTCGGACTTGATTTGTTTTAGCTGAATACATTCTGAATATTGCTCGGAATCTGTGAATTGGTCACTCGCCAAAAGGTGAGAATTGGGCTGGAGTCAAAAGAATTAAACGCATCAAAGAGATGAAAAAAATGGGGGGCATCTTTGAGTATTTTAAAAATGCAATTTATCTTCTAGGTTGGAAGCTTCAAAAGAATATTCTTACCAAGTGATAGCCTTGCAGGAAAACCATAAAGTATATAGTAGAAGTCATTTTGATTCCTGGCCAGATTCATACCTACAGAGTCATACCCACAGTTCTTCATGCAGAGAGAAAAGTATATTTGGAAGTACCCTTGACAAAATTAGTGATTAAGCAATACAGACTTGACATGTGTCCGTAGAATCTTCCAGCTAGTTGGTTACTAAGTGCTTAGAGTTCTTGGAACCACAGAAGAAATATTAGAAATAGCGAAAATATTCATAACATCTACTCCAACAATGCTCTTTCTCCTTCCTCTCCCCCCTCCCATTTTCAGATAGGTAAATCGAGGCCCTAAGACCTACAGCCAACTGTAGTTAGTGAACAGAAGTGCCTACTGCAAAGAGCTTAAAAGTCTGGGCCAAAGGGTGGGTGGTAGGGGAAACATATCAACACATAGAGAAGGAGCACATAAATTTCCAAGAGGTATAGCGAGGTCCATAATAAGAGGACCTGAGGTTAACCGTTAATCACTGTGGGCCAGACATTGCACTAAGCACTTTATATGCATTATCTCATTTAATTCTTGCAGTTATCTCTACACAAGAGTGCGATTATTATCCTCTCTTATAGATAAAATCTCTAAACAAGTTGTCCAGATTAGGCAGATAGGAACTGATAGAGTCAAGACTTGGAGTCAGTTCTGTCTGACTTCAAAATCCTTGTTTTTAACCATCTATTGAACTTTTTTCCTATGTTCATGATTCCAGAGCTTGTTTTTTTCCCCACAAATTCAAGTAGGTGTCATTATAACTTGAGCAATCTACCGTGATAATAATTTTGAAGGACTGGACTAGCTATAGAGGTCACACTTAAGCTATGGAGTCTGCGGAGAGTATGTTATCAGGGCTAAAAGTATAGTGACCATGGTCTGGCCTTTTCCACAAGACCCCAGTGCAAACACTGTCTCATTGTCCTCTTAAGGACTCATCCTTGACAGAGCACATGTTCAGAAAGATGTCACAATGTTCCAGGCCTCGCCTTAGTCTGAGAAATTTTGGAGTCAACCCAAGAGTTATCCATACCTTCCGGGGCTTCCAGAGCCCCGATCTAACCTATTTTTATTGATTACCACTAGGTCCGAGGACTGACCCACACCAAACCCTCAGTGTTTAGTCCAAACCAGACCAATGTTGATGGTGGAAGAAATCAGTTGTTTTCATTTTCTCTCCGTAATTGGCTTCTTTGTGGGGAAAATGTCAGAAACCTGAGTCAGACTGGAAGGAACAGAAAAGGGATCTACCAGCTGAGGCAGTTCTGCCTGCAAATATGTCTGAACCTAGGGACTCAAGTAGGGTCAGCAGCGTTCGGTCCTCCCATTGCCTTACTAAGCTCTCTGTCTCTATCACTGGCGACACTGTTAGGCAGAACCTGTCACCATGGAGGCAAGGGACCCTGCCTCCTCCCCAGCAGTGCCAGGCTTACATCATTCTTGTCGCCAGCAGTCCCAGCAAAGAGAAAGCTTCTCTTTCTCAATTTTCGCAGCAGAAGCCCCAGCTAGTCTCCTAAGTGTGGCTTAGTCACGTGTCCACCAGTCAACCAATCACTGGGGCCTCCGGGATGGAATGTGCTGATTGGTTAGGCCTGGCTCACATGATCACTCCTGGAGGCGTGAAGATGTTGGGTTTTGTCTGATCCCATGAATTAAGGGAAGAGGAAGGGTGGTTCCTCCAGAGGAAAATCTGAGACCTATTACCAGAAGTGGGTGGGAAATCAATGCCAAACAGGCAAAATCAACAGATGCTTAGACACCACTCCCCCCCCCCCCCCCCCCCCCCGGCACTCTTCTCCCCAGAACACTGTCATCCGGAAGATGAAGCAGGAACCAGAGAGTTACCTAGACTGGGTACTCGGGAGCTGAAACAGCCCGGGGTGGGTCGGGAAGCTAGATGTGTGGTTCTCAAACTTTAGTTACAGCAGCACCACCAGGGAAGCTTGTTAGAAACGCACATTGCTCTTCTCGGCTCCCAGAGATTCTAATTCAGCACGTCTGGGGCATGAGAATTCACATTTTTAACAGCTCCCCTAAATGACTGTGATGTGGTTGGAGGCCTATGAACTGTATTCAGGAGACATTGGTTTAGATCCTCGCTAGGGAGACCAGCTATTGAGTATTAAATAAATGACTTTCACTAAATCCCAAATAATAGCCAGAGGGAGTTTTTTAAAACAAACACATCTTGGCAGTTGCTTTGTGTGAATTTCTCTCTCAGTATCAGCACCTCTCACTACCTCTTGGGCAGTGCTAGGTGCTTAATAAATGCTCTGGGAAATGAGGATCTTTATCAAGGCGACTTGCTGAGGGCTGGTTTGTTGATCAGTAACGTGGAGACTTACGGGATTTACAAACAGCTTTGAATGCCAGATCAGAAACACTGCAGTTTATTATTAAATGCATAAGCCTGATAATGGGAATACGATATTTTAATAAAATAAGTGGACTTCTAAAATCTTTTTTAAAAAGAGAGAGAACAAGAAAAAAAAAAAAGAAAGAAAAAACCGGCTCCATAATTAGAAAATTAATTATATGTAAAGGGTAGTAAAGTAGAAACAATGCATTGTAATTTGAATTCTTTTGTCCTCTCTTCTCATCTTGCCAGCCACACCCCCTCTCTTTTCTTTTCTGTTCTTTTCTTTGAATGCACCATTGGTAGATATCCAAACACAGAGCAATAGTGGGAGCCACACATCTTTTTAAAGTACTCCCCACAAGGCTGATAGGACAGGAATCTCAGAAGCTCCCTCCAGCCAGGTCCTAATAGAGCTACTCCTTGAAACTTGAAACTTCCCAAGTGCTATCACTTCAAGGCACACAGACCTAAGAGGATTAAGGTAAGTATCCCTCCTAAAAGCCTGAAAAAACAAAGATTAGTTTTTAGCATCACAAAGAAACATATATTTATATAAGTTCTGAAGGAGAAGAAATATGTGAAGACTTTTGGAGAGGGGGTGGAGGCATGGAGAGACACTGGAGCAGAAAAGGCAAATCATCCCTAAGCAAGGGAGAGAACATTCCTACAAGATTATCCACTGTTTACAAGGAAACAGATTGGAATTAAAATTTATGCAGAAGTAACAAAGAAGACCCATGTGCCAAAATCTTATCAAGCTTAATTTATTAAGTGAGAGCGTTTGTGATTGGGCCAAATAGCAAACTTTTTCCTTTTTTCCAGTTAGGAAAAAAGGATTAATTTTTAGGATTATTAGGATAATAAAGTTAAATCAACAGCCCCAGAGGAACTTGTTCATCTTCAAGAAAAAATACACTTTAAAAAAGCAACCTCAAAAACAGCTTTCTATATATTCATTGTGGAATAAACCACTTAAACTTCTACAAGCTTCAATTGCCAAAGAAAATCAGTAATGAAAAATCAAAAAAAGAAAGTTTTGGAGGCTGCGATCCCATTGAAAAGTCGAAAGGAATCTATCAACTTCTGGAAAATGCACATCCATGCGAAAGTGTGCATATAACTTATTTATTGCACTGGAAATATACTCCTTTCATAGAGTCATCAATCAAATAGATCTTCATACAATTTTATCTTTCAGCCTTTTTTTTTTCCCCAGACAAAAATGAATGGTTCCTTCCTCCGCCATCAAAAGGAAAAAGATACAGATTTCACAAAGCCAGCAAAAAGTAAACATTCATTGTTCTCAAAAGTAAATTTCCATTAGAAGGTTCTTTTGTTTGGACTGACTGAGAAGGTAAACCCGTGGATCCAACATGGCCATCCGTGACATGTGACCTATTCCATTTCTTCTTCATTCTGAGGGCAGTAAGAGCTGATAAGGCTGA
Organism: Mirounga angustirostris; assembly: GCF_029215605.1. Classification (NCBI taxonomy): domain Eukaryota; kingdom Metazoa; phylum Chordata; class Mammalia; order Carnivora; family Phocidae; genus Mirounga; species Mirounga angustirostris. The sequence continues at coordinate 28,919,238 of NW_026991724.1, read as the reverse complement.
TGCACAAACTCGAACAGTGACAAACGGTGTCAGGATCCCTGCGGCTCCTGTGGCCGGGGGGACCGGAGACTAGGCAGAGAAACGCCAGAATTCTCCAAGACTTCAGGTGGAATGTGTTTTACATTAGTTCCTTTGTCAAGTCAGAGAGGTCATCTGTCTCAGTGGCAACCAAAGTTTATGCATTTCAGAATTAAGGATCCCTCAGCATTAGAAAACTTCAGAAACCCACTGTAACCTCTCCGGGTTACATCGCTTCTTGCCACCAAGTGTATCTGTGAAGTCATTCCGCTAACACTGATCAGACTTCACCCTCTAATTCCTTCATTCTCAGATGTCCATGTTAAAATTTCTGGACAAGGTTTTGCCCTCTTAGAGCCAATGAGCACGTGTGATGTAGGTAGCATCTCCTCCTTCACTCAAACTGTTATTAAAATAATGACACATCTTACAGTAGATTGTGGCTTAAAATCAGGGAAATATGTAAACTCCCCACAACCAGTCCCCTCATCTAGAAGTTTGAAGTCTAAAGGGCTCAGAGCTTATTTGCAACCATATTAAGGATGGTAGAACACTGAATGAAAAGATGTATCCTGTTTATTTGGTTAAAAAAAAAAAGTCTGCGAAAGACACTAAAACATAAAGAAATTCTTTCTAATCACTTTGAGAAATAGGCACTTTTCTGCCATCCAATAGTCAATGAAGCACGTTAAGACTTGTCCTTGGACACCAGGCCACTTTAGGATACTGGAGCAAGCCTTCACAGTCTGTTCCCACTTTCTGACAAGCCCCCTGGAAAGGTGGCGAATCAGGACCTGGCTCTGATCTCATGGAGACTCTTCCCTGCGGTTGACCAGATGCCTGTCAGCATTGTTGGCAGACTGTTTTGCCACTAGCAGAATCTTCTGAAAAAAGCAGTGAGTTAGGATAATGAACAGAGCTTTTTTATTCACCAAGTAGCAAAAACAGATGAAATGTCAAGCTTTGCAGGTGTACAGTGTCTTAGGTTGGGTTTCCCCCCAACAGCCCCTGACATGGGGATTTGAGTGCAAATAGTTTATTTTGGAGGTGATCCCAGGAAGCACCTGTAGAGGAGTGGGGAAGTGAGTCAGGGAATGGAAAGAAGACAATAAAGAGTGCATTATGGAGCAGGTTATTGCTGTGGGCCACTCGGGTTCAGTCGTGCTGGCAAATCCTGGGAAAGAGTGGAAGATGTGATTCAGAATTGTCCCAAGCAAGGGGGCAGGAAGCTCGGGTGCTTAAACATCAATGCCCATCCATCACTGATTGAGGCTGCGCCCCTGGAGATACTCACTTTTCTAGCATTTGGGGCCTGCCTGATGCACAGGCCAAGCCTACTCCAGCAGCCGGAAAATATTCTCAGGCAGAGAGTGGCAGGTGTTTAGAGCAAGAAGTCATCAGAATGCAGGGACGGTGAGTGCTGAGGAGATGCCGGCAAGGTGCAGACAGTGTCTGCGACACACAGGTACTGTGGATTTTCGTCCAGGCAACATTTCACCATTTTCCAGGGAAGTGGCAATTTCCAAAAACAAGTTCATGACCAGTGAGTTTTCCTTGTTGACATCACGTAATGGTCAAAACAGAGCTGTGCAAAAAACCGTCTCTCATCTCCTCCAGTTACCTGATGAAGGAACACAGATTGGCTTGGAATTCCTCCATGATCTACTTCAAAATCACAGATCAGCAACTCTGAAATGGGTGATGTCACTTGGCCAAGGAGGTTCTACAATTTTATTCCTCCTTCCAAACCGTACCCTAGCTCAACTATTTCCAAGGTGCATGGCTTCAACAAGGCTGCCACAGCTAGGTGGATTATTAATTTCATCAGTGCTGGGATAAACAATCTCATAGGATGCCTTGAGAGAAGAGGTTTTGCACAGATAATAACGCAAGTTTAGGCAAAGTTCTAGTGTTTTCAAAGCAAGTCTCCTTTTCATGTCACACATTTGGCCTATATGATTTTCAAGATGGACAGAAGGAAAATATTCCTTTAACTCTTTCAGCTTCATGTTTCCATTGGCCCAGACCTCATTGCATGAGAGGTATGGCTTTTTTCTTACTATGTCTTGTTACATCCAATGCTGCAAGTAAAATGGGTTCATCATATTTCCTTTTCTTGAACATTTTCAATTAAGTGTGGCCTGATGTAATCAAAGATGTGTGTGTGTGTGTGTGTGTGTATAAATAAATGTGGGAAGATCTTAATTCCTGTCAATGGGGAAAATAATATCAACCATGATGATCAACATGTGGTACTATGATAATCTGACAGATTGTTCACAAATTTTCACCCTTCCTCTTGCACAGTGGGCAGAGCACACACTCCTACCCCACTGATCTCGGGTGGGGCCATGTGACTTGCTTTGGCAAATGGAAGTTTACCACTAACCTAGTAGAAACTTGTGTCCTCCTGCATTTTGGGTCAGCTCTTGTGTTTTTCTGCTGTTCTCTGTGAGATGAACATGGCAGCCATCGGTCCAAAGAGGATAGATGAAGCAGACCTGAGCCCGACCTACAGCTTGGATCCTAGAGTCCAAACCTGGTCCAGTGAACCTGTGGCCAATTCACAGACCTATGGGTGACAGATAAATGTTTGTTATTTTAAGGCACCAAATTTTGGGGTGTTTTGTTACACAGCATTATTTCAACAAGAGCTGACTGATATATTACTGTATAAAGGAGCACCTTTTTGCACCTCACACGAGTTTAGAGTGAAATTACTTTGGTACACTTGGATTTACAAACTTTTCTTTTTCCTTAAAAAGCCAAATTTTCAAAAATAAAAGGAAGGGCATTGAAAAAATATTCTTTTTAGTGTTTTACTCTCACTTCTCCCCCAGACTATATGATCTGTGAGAACTGGCCTGTCATTCTACTCTTCTTCATTTTTGTGGTTGACACTAATTAGCAGTCCATTACAATGCCTATCTCCCAGCTGATGCCTTTTGATGTGAACTTTTTCAAGTTCCACCTCATTGTAGTTATAACCTTACAACTTCTCACTCTGCCACAGTTTAATTTGTAATCAAAATTATGAACTAATGAAATAACACAAGGCTTGTTTTAATAGGGTGGTTTGCTTGTTTGTTTTCAAAATTATATCAATTTGCCACTTTGCGATATTCACACCTTTTTTTTTTAAATGAAAGCTACATCTTCACTATCACCATTTGAAATGAGATGCCTCCTAGACTTGTTGCATACAATTAAACCACAACAAAAGGAAGCCAAAGTCATTTCACTTTTCATAAGGCTGTAATTATTCTTTAACTATTGGAATACGACATCCCTTAGGAGCTAATTATTGAAAAGCTCTCATCACACATAGGAAACACACAAACAAATCCTTCAAGCACAAAGTAAATGTTCAACATTAAAGAGCCACATCCAGGAAGTCATACCAATCAGTTGGTCCAGCTAATTACTAATCTGATTTTAGGAGTAGTTGCATTAGATAATTATGATGCCTATTCATAACATGAAAAGCACAGCCTTTCATTGACTTTAATAAAGATCTAGCTGCAAGAAAAAAATGTACGAAGAACCATAATACAAAATTTGCATTGCAGCAGAACCTGGGAGAAGTGTGGTAGACATTTTTCTAATAGAAAACATTTCCTCTATCACATGATAGATATATTTAATATATCTTTTTATGTATGTCATGGCGAAAAGCAAAGTGAGCTAGTATATCAATATGATTTCATATGAGTCATGCAGTCCTGTGTAAGGCCCAATTCCCATTTTTAAATGTCTTATAAAATGCTTCTTTGAGTCAACTTAGATTCACATTAGATATATACAGTGTATTAAAGATTACACTACGGATCATATTCCAAAGGAATCAAAGTCAAAGTCACACAATGTGGTGACTGCTCTACTCATTTTAAAATATATTTCTATATAAGCATATTCAAATCCTTCTTAATTTTTAAATGGTTTTAAAACTAATAAACATTTTCATACACTGCTGATGGGAATGCATATTAGCATAGCTTTTTTGGAAGCAAATAGTCAATAACTATGAACATTAAAAATGTATATACCCTTTGACCTAGCCATTTACCTTTCAATATCTTTATCTTGCAAGTAGACTTGTATTAGTGCTCAAAAAAAAAAAAAAAAAGTATAAGCATGTGGAGGGAGGGGTAAATAAATAAATAATCAAATTGCCAATTAATGGAGGACTGCTTTATGGTAAATCCATAAAACAGGATACTTGGCAGCAACTAAAGCAGAGAGAGGAAGAGAGAAGAGACCTATACACACTGTCATGCAAAAAATGTTCAAGATATATTAAATGCAAGAAAACTAAGTTATACAACAATGTATATAGAGCAACCATTTTAGGTAATTTTTTTTTTAAAGATTTTATTTATTTATTTGAGACAGAGAGAATGAGAGAGAGAGAGCTCATGAGAGAGGGGAGGGTCAGAGGGAGAAGCAGGCTCCCTGCCGAGCAGGGAGCCCAATGCGGGACTCGATCCAGGGACTCCAGGATCATGACCTGAGCCGAAGGCAGCTGCTTAACCAACTGAGCCACCCAGGTGCCCCATTTTAGGTAATCTAAAAAGGTATGCACACGTGTCCCAGATAAATGTATGCACAAATATTTTTCATCCCTCTATATGTTGATGCATGTATTTGTATGATAGTGGGTAGATAGATATGGATGACAGACGACAGATAGACATAGATAAACCTTCTAGAAGGACACACAAGAAACAATTCCCAGCTCTTTCTTCAGAGGAGTGGTGCCCTTGTAGTGTGAAAACAGCCAAAGATGATACAAGAAACAATGAGCACGGGTGTGTTCCCATACAACTTTAATGGATCAAGATGGCCATCCTGTGACCTGTAGTTTGTGGCCTCTTGCCCTAAGAATCGAATCTGTTCTCCCTGGCTTTACATGTCATTTATCATTTACATGCTAATGACTCCCTGAAGTGGATCTCTCCAACTCAAGTCTTACCCCTGACTGTGATACTTGCATCCTATCAGGTGCTCAGTATTGTTACTTGGATGTTACAGCAGAGGTGAGTAACGGTCCACTACTCATGTGTCTCCTTCCATAGCATAGTTGCAGCTAGGAAGCCGCTACCTGGCTAAGGCCTTCCTCTCCCATGCTTCACCCTCCCTGCATCTAGGTGAAGCCATGTTACTAGTTCTTTGTCCCATCTGTCAATGGAATGTGCCCTAGGGGAGGGTAGAGCCACAGATGGAAGGAGCGGGATCCTTGAGTCACGACACTGAAGGTCTTTCATCAAACGAGAATATCTGCATTGGTGTAATGAGTGAGAAACAAATTTGTTTCAAGCCACAGAAATATGGGGATTTAGGTTACTGTAGGCAATATCAGCCATCTAAAATTTAACATGTCTGAAACAGAAACTTAATTGTTTTCTTCTATGCTCTTTTCCCAATATCCCAAATCTCAAAATGGCACCTCCATTTATCTATTTTTCAGGCCAAACACTTTAGTGTCATCACTGACTCTTCTCTTCCTCACATACTTGACATCTAACCCACCAGTAAACACCTCTATCTAAAATTCGGTCATTTTGTAATGGTTCCACATCTGACACCCTGACCAAAGTCACCGTCATAGGCCACCTGGGCTATTATAGTGGCTTTCCTGATCAGGCTCCCCACTTTCCAGTGGACCCTTCACCTCTCCTTGTCTAATTTTCCACATCAACTCCCGTGTGATCTTTTCAGTACATAAGTCAGGTCATATTACTCCCCTAGACAAAATCCACACAATGGTTTCCATTGTGTCTGAAATGAAATCCAGACTTTGAAATCCCAGTGTCAAGGCCCCACTTGATCTACCCCATGACTTTCTCTCCAAATTCATCTCCTACATCTCTTACCCTCCAACTCTGCTAAACTGTCATGGCCTCATTAATTCTTCCTGAAGCATGGTGAGCAAGTTTCCCTCTCTTGGTCTTTTATATGCTGTTTCCATGACTTTGGTTTGCACTGTTATTTATTCTCTGGTGTTCCCTTCTCAGAGAAGTCCTCTAAGGGCCACACTATCTAAAATATCAACCCTTGTCATTCTTTATCACCTTGCTCCACTTTCTTTACCCTCACAGCATTATCTACCTGATAGTATACCATATATCTATTTATTTGCGTATTTCTATTGTTATTGTTAAAATGTAAGTCTCGTGGTGGCAGGAACTTCATCTGCCTTGATCATCATTGTAAACCCAGTGCCTTGAAGTGTGCCAGGCACATAAAAGATGTTCAATGAATATTAGTTAAATGTTCATTTCTTTTCCTTGAGTTTTGTCAGAGCTCTTACATACATATTGGGGTCTGTCCTCCCCAAACCTTCGTATATGAAAAACCACCTGGCTATACATGTGCAAGAATATTTTCAAGCCTCTCCTTGCAAATTCTATAGACATTGTTCCATTGTCTTCTGAAATCCAGGTTTGTCCAGAAGTCACTAGAGGTGACCTGATTTTCATTCTATTTTAGATAATCTGATTTTTCTTCATAGATGTTTATAATTTTTTGAAATCAGTATGCGGGCTGATTTGAGTACTTCTTCTCTAGAGTTTTACTTAAAATGTGATAAACTATTCAGATCTATAAACTCAAACCTTTTTCAGCTCACCGAATGTATCCCTAATTACTTTTTGATTATTGCTTTTATTCCAAGTTTGCTTATTTCCTCCTCAGAAACATATATAACCATTAAGCTGGTCCTGCGTTGCCACACTATCTCATTGCTTTATTCTCTTGATCTTGGTAGCATGGCTCAAGTTTGTTCTTCATGACACTCACGCAGTTTTGTCAGTTTTGCTTTCTCTTGCCTCTGATGAAGATTTTTTTAGAGATTTTATTTATTTAATTGAAAGAGAGAGAGCACAGAGTGAGAGGGAGAGGGAGAAGCAAACTCCCTGCTGAGCAGACAGCCCAATGCGGGGCTTGATCCCAGGACCCTGAGATCATGACCTGAGCCAAAGGCAGATGCTCAACGACTGAGCCACCCAGGTGCCCCTTGTTTTGGCATTTTTAACTTGCTCACGATTCTTCACTCTCTCTCACTGTATGAGATTCTGTTGTCAATTTGTATCTGCCTTATGGCTTTCTTCTGCTTCTTCAAAAAATAATGGTCTCCTTGAGTATTCTATGGAGAATGCTAAATAGCTTTCTAATTTCCTCTTCTGTTTCCAGCAGTAAATCATTTTCAGAGGCCTACTCATTCTCTGTGTCTTCAGGATGAATGCTCCATGGTAGTTTTTCGTGTATTATGCTTTTCCCCTGCTTACTCATCCTTGAGTGAAGCGAGCTCTGTCCCTGCCTAGCATTTGTCATCAGACAGCTCTGCCTCCGAGAGCAGACCTCCTGCAGGAGAGAGGCAGATGCACACATTTCTAGGTAGCAGGAAGCTTGAATTTGAGCACAGAGCATGATATGGGAAAGGAATGAATGAATACCTGATTGCATTCTTATGTTGGGAGGGCAGTGACATAATACAAACGGGGCATGGATTATGTTTCTCCATCCAGTTCCACCAATGAACAAAGAAGCAGCCAATCCTCCTAGATTCCCCACTTCAATTTATAAGGAACCTAACTTCTGTCTTCCATCACACCCTCCCTCAAATATTTCTCCTGCAGTTTCTCATAACCCCAAATTCACTTCTTAGATGAATCTGGCCTTTATTTCAGTGATCGAAGGCTGGCATATATTTACTTTCTCTAGTACTGTCAATGACTGACCTTACCAAAGAGCCTCATTATTGCTAATTACCAAATGGTAAACATTACTGTAAATTAGAAGCCTTGTGGAAATGGACATCAACTTCAATCAACAGCCCTTTCCACCTGTTTCCAAAGGTTTAAAATATGTGTCAACAGGTACGGGGAGTTAGGTAGGAATGGGCAGCAAGGATGAGGCAGACACTGACTCTCCCCAAGGGAGCCTGTAGTCTGACAAGTGCCTAGGGCATCTGACAATACAAGGCCCAAGCAAAGAAAAATAATTGTGGCATTACAAAAAATGACCAGGTAACATATGTCTGGGCCTACCAAGACAAGGCTTCAGAGAGGAGGTGATATTTGGGTATGGCTGAGGCACAGATGAGAGAAGGCTCCCAGCATGAGAAAAGGCTCTGATCAAAGTTTTCCCAGAGGGAGGAAAACTTGCCCGGGTATGGATAATAATAAGGATTTGCATGTGGCTTGAGGATAGGGAAGTGTTAGTTCCCTACTGCTATATAAAAAATTACCGCAAACTTAGCAGCTTGAAATAACAAACGTGTATCATCTCACAGCTTCTGTGGGTCAGAAGTCTGGGCTCAGCCTAGCTGGATTCTCCACACTGGGCTGAAATCAAAGTCTTCCTCTCTGGAGCTCCAAGTTCATGTTGTTGGCAGGACTCCATTCCTTGCTGTTGTATGACTCAGGTTCCCATTTTCTTGTTAGCTATCAGCCAGGGACCACTCTTGGCTCCTAGAGGCCACTCTCAGGTTCTTGTCCCCATCGTGTCCTCCTTTGTAGACCCTCTCACAACATGGCAGCTTACTTCTTCAAGGCTAGTGGGAGAATCTCTTGACTTCTGGAAGGTTCCAGTCTCTGTTTAAAAGCTCATCTAATTAGGTCAGGCCCACCCAGGCAGGATAACTCTTCTGACTGAACTCCAAGTCAACTGATTAGTAACCTAAACCTATTCGTAGATTTCTCCCATACTCAAGGGGAGGGGATGACACAGGGCATATATACCATGGGGGCAGGAATCTTGGGAGCCTGATTAGAATTTTGCCTATCACAAGGGGTGATAAAGTCATTAGAAGGACGTTAGTCCTGGTGAGTGAAAGTGTCAAATACTGGAGGACCCTGATGGCAAGCTAAGGAGTTTGGAGACTGATGATTTTTGAGTTGAGTAGCAGCATAGTAAGAATTAGAACAGAAGATGGCAGCATCTTTACCAGAATTCTGCAAAGATTTGGATAAAGTTATTTTACTGGCATGTTAAAAATTAAAAAGTTTTAGAGCAAGGATGGCAATTAGGTTGCATTAACTCTGATCAAGAAGTAGCGGCTGTCTGGGGGACTGTGTGGGGAGGATCTGGGGCCATGTCGGGGCTTAGCGGGCAGCAGTGCTGGGATCTATTTGCAATGTCTGCTGGGGTGAGGGTGGTGATGAGTGGTAGCACCAGAGCTGAGGACCGGCCACCCTGGCACTTGAGGAAATAGTTTCGGACTTGGCACCTCTGAAAAGGAAAATAACAAGTCTATTTTCTAGGATTCCGTGGTTCAGTCTAGCATCCTCCAAAGCAAATCAAAAATAGCAAACATTAATAAGATCTTCAAGCCATTTCCAAATGTCAGGAGTTAGGACAAAATACAAATAAATTAATCCCCTGGGAGCTTCTTCTACTCGTTCCTCCCTCCTAGTAAAAACACAGCTCCAAAATTTGGGAATTTCTAACAATCTCTTTAAACACAAGAAAGCAGGTCTGCTGCGAGGCAAAGAATTCAAATGCACTTGCTCTGGACTTTGATGATACATTCCAAGACTGCATGGAGAGGGATGAGGAAGTTCAACGTCTAATGATGGGTCTGAGTCCCAGGGGGAAGCACAAAGGTAGGGTCATATGCATGTGTGGGGGTGGGGTGGGGGGGAGGGATGTCAGCCAGGCAAAGCACACTCTCACCTGCACGTCCACTGCTCAGGCTATCCCACCTCCTCTCAAACGCCTCAGCAGCAGCCTTATGGCTTCAGACTCAAGGGCAATAACCCAATAGCCTGCATGGGCATTATTTCCTACGACAAGATCTTCCTTGGCTACTTGTTACTACTTAAAACAGGGCTTATGAAGCTATGACCCAGTGCTTACAAGCCCTGGCTGATTTCTGGCTCTACCTTCTAGTGGGGTGGTAGATTAGGCTTATCACTTGACCGATGGTTTCTCTGCACCCCATCTCCCTCCTGTCTTCAGAAGGAGTACACTTCCCTCCTCCACAGACGTGGGGCTTGGCCATGCTACCCGCCACTGCCTCACTCCAGGCCAGGTGTACTTCGGACGCATTGCTGTTGCGCTTGGCCACGGGACTTGCATTGGCCAATGGTGTGTTAGTGGTTCTGATAGGCTCGGAGGTTTCCCTTCTTGTGTTTTAGCCATCACTGGGAGAGAAACATGCCCAGACAAATCCCTGGTCCAAAGAGGATGAGAGGCACTTGGAGCAGACCTAAACCCAGCCGCAGCTTGGACTCAAGCCTGCCAGACAGAGCCCAGACGAAGTCAAGAAAGCTGTCCTCCATTTGTTGTTTCGTTCTGGCACAAATTGACAGGGGAAAGGGAGGAGAGCCAGGTGTGAGAGTGATTTCAAAACCAAGGCTATGTCTACACTTGCAAAGGAGCCTAGATCTGGCCCTCCTCCTTCAGTTAAGTATTCTTGTTCCCCTACATCACGAAGGCTCTGCCATACGCAGGGTCCTGGGATAATGCTCAGGACATAGACTTACATGGTCTTAAATCTTAGAAAGCCTGTAAGACAGTGGAGAGTCAGGGGTGAGGCTCTGGGGGCTGGAAGGAGGAGCCTGGGGAGGGGCTACAGATCCGGGGCTCACTCAACAGCCAGTTCCAGGGCCAGGCTGCAAGAGGCAAGTTGCTCCCCCTGAGGCTGTGGTGTGGGGGGGTTGCAGATCACTAAAGTTTGCAAGAAACTTCTGAAAGTTTCACCCCAAGCCCAGCACGAATGCAATGGCCCCGGGCAAGACGGTGGCTTGGGAACTCAGAGCTGAGAATTCAGAGTTGGAAGGAAAAAGGGTCCCCAAGAAGACACTCAGGGACAAGCCAGAAGATTAGTCTGGGCTGAGTACTTTGAACAACCCCAAGGCAGGCACTCATACTTAGAAGCACAGTGAAACAAGAGAGAGGTGGGACTCTGCCGGACTGCCTGAGGTTTGAACTTTGGCTTGGTCATTTACTAGCTGTGTGACCTTGGGCAAGTTACATAACATCTCTGAACCTTACTTTTTTTTTTTAAAGATTTTATTTATTTATTTGAGAGAGAGAGAGAGCACATGAGAGGGGGGAGGGTCAGAAGGAGAAGCAGACTCCCCGCTGAGCAGGGACCCCCCCCTCAATGCGGGACTCGATCCCAGGACTCCAGGATCATGACCTGAGCCAAAGGCAGTCGCTTAACCAACTGAGCCACCCCGGCGCCCCTGAACCTTACTTTTCTAAGGGCTATTAGTTACTAGAATTCTCTTGTCCAGTCCTTGTAAGAATTAAAATCATTATATATATAAAGCACTCAAAATGGACTACAGTAGTGTCTATTATTACTGTTGTTGTTGTTATAGGCTCACAACCCCGTATGTCAATCTCTTGAGCCAGAGATATATGTTTTATAATTTAGAATTGTCCAGATTTTAGCAAAGAACTCTGGTGCTCATATAAACATTTTAGAAAAGAAATATGGACCCCATATAAAATTGCGGCAGGGTCTAGGGCTGCATTCTGTAACCAAGCTACATGAATATTTATGCGGTGAAATGTATGAATATTTAGATCAAATGAAAACTATAAATAGCTTCAAGTCAGTTCGGGTCGGGTTTTGCTAGTACATAAGATTTTTTAAAAAGCAAAGTAAACAAACAAAAACAAAACAAAATCCTTTGAGTTTCTGGAGCTTTGGGGGTTTGGGAAATGCATAGAGGGATTGTGGCTTTTATCGCCAGAAGTGAGTGGCAACTGCGTAAGTGTGTCAGGTCTGGAGCAAGGTGCAGAGAAACATCGGGAAAGACTGCAGGAGCTGAGAACCTCAACGATTGCAAGGGCCACGAAGGCAGGTGTCAGTGTGGGCAGGAATAGGAGCCCAGGATGGATTGCTAAGAACTTGTCAAGAGGTAAACTAAGGCTGGATTATGAAGAGCCTTGAATGCTGGGAAAGAATATATATATAAAATTTATATAGTGAGTTTTGCTAGGATGAAACTGAGCACTCTCTGCCTCTGGTACAGAGCCTGGGAGGTCATTTAAAAATGATGGCCTGGAGCTATGCCCTCATGCAGGTGTGTGCCTTGTTCTAGAACGCTCTTTCCTTCACCTTCCAAGTCTTGCTCAGCCACACCACCCCCTCTGGGACACTGCCTTTCAACACAGTAGCAGATACTGTTAGCTTCCCACCTGCGTCACCTTTGCACTCACCTGTCGACATGGAAGGATGCTCACTGAGAATGCCTGCACGTTTCTGCCAAGAGCTTTTTCTGGTGGATCCTGGGCTCAGGCACAGAGTAAATGGGAAATGCAAAGCGTTAATGCCCTCAGAAACAGTTCTCAATAAGTGACGGTCGGGACACCAGGATAACCACCATGCCTTCACCCTTCAGGAGTGGGTCAGGTTAACACTGAGGCATGTTCTCCACTGTCTCCTAGAGTTCCCCAGGGGGCATGGGACCCAGATGTCCCTGGCAGTAACCTTCAATGCGTCCTGTGTTGGCCTCCTGCCTTTTTTGTTTTGGTCTGATTCCTTGTTTCCAGATTTTGGGATCACCTTCAAAATAAACTGGTTGCATTTAAATCTTTGTCTCAGGATCTGCTTATGGGGGAACCCAAACTGAGTCAACAGTCATAGGATTGGCCTTGACAATGCACTGACCTTTTCATGCCTTGGTTCATGGTTTCTGCCAAGAGAGGCTAAGCTCCTTGAAGACAGGAATTTTTAATTCACCTTTGAATCCCCATGGTGTCTAGCAGAGGGTAAACATGAAATAATGTAGATTGACTTGAAAAACTGGGTAAGTTGCAATTACTTGTAAGTAGCTAAAGGTCACCAGTGACTTCAGGGGTCAAAACTTAGATTCTGGGTTTTAATCATTTGCTGTCACACTGACCGGCTTGATGATCTTGAGCAAGGAGCTCCTTAATACAAGGAAAGGTCATGCCCATGAAACTTACCATGCAGATCATAAACATGGAGCAGGAAACCCCTAAATGACCTTTCCAAGGTCAAGCAATGTGTAGCATCAACGTGGGGTGTGTGTGTGTGTGTGTGTGTGTGCGCGCGTGCATATGGAGATGGATGCTTAGGCAGGCATAGATCCTACCTGTCTGGCTCTTCTAGTTCTCCTCCTGCAAGCAAATGTGGAGACTGAAGACATTTTGATAGTACAGTAAGCGTCAGAGTTCTGGTTTCTAAGTCCTAAAAAGAAGAGAGAGTTGGATAACTCTGAACATCTCAGTTGCCTCTCTGGGCCTCAGTTTCTCTACCTGTAGGAAGGAGGAAGAGTAAATGTTTTCTAAGAATCCATTTATAATGTCTTGGGTTTAGAAAGTTAAGTTAGAGGGGCGCCTGGGTGGCTCAGTCGTTAAGCGTCTGCCTTCGGCACAGGTCATGGTCCCAGGGTCCTGGGATCGAGCCCCGCATCGGGCTCCCTGCTCCGCGGGAAGCCTGCTTCTCCCTCTCCCTCTCCCCCTGCTTGTGTTCCCTCTCTCGCGCTCTCTCTCTCTCTGTCAAATAAATAAATAAAATCTTTAAAAAAAAAAAAAAAGAAAGTTAAGTTAGAGAAAAATCTGAATGCAGAAAGAATGCACCATGTTGGTTTCACATTGTTCTTTTTAAAACACCATCTGAAAACTGATGTGTTAAAAAAAAAAAATGTCTGCTATTACACCCACCCCATGCCTTCTTTATGAACTGGGGTAACAAGGAGAGATTTATTTGAAAGTCAATAGACTACAGTATTTACAGGTCTATTGTATGTGCTAGTTTAAATTCAACATTTTGAATGGGGTAGAAACAAACACATCGGAATTTGACCAAGGATACATTCATATGTCAGTTTAATGCTCCAGCTGTTTAATCAAAATATGAATAAAAGGTCTAAAGCCCAACAAGCAAAAATATCATAGTTGTGGGATTCAGTGATTGCTTCCCCATTGTCATCCAATTGCTGTGTAATTTTTCCCTGTGACTGAATAACTAACTGTTAGCAAATAATGAGAAGGCAATTACAGCCACGCTTTGTTCCTATTACTCCCTTCGTTTTATTCCGGCTGTAATTATTGTCAGAGCTGGAGGTTTACCATACCATGGAAGCAGCACCACGAAGGAAAATGGAATGGGCCTGGTGCATGGAAAATTGGAAATGTCACAGTTACCTTCATCGGCGCTGTTGGACTTCTGAGATTAAAAAATCAGAGGAGAAAGCTCTCCATGTGGGTTTTACAAATTCTCTACCTCAAGTTGCCACGGCAGCTATGTCCCCCCCCATGGGGCAATGGGGACAGGGGTGAGGGTGGGGGGATGGGCGGGGAATCTGGTACCGTGTTTGTCCTGCGTGTCTGTGTGTGTCATTCCCAAAGGACCGTGCCTCTCGCCGCAGTCTGCCTGAAAGCAACTCTTGAAACTCTTCTTTTAGCCTTTGCCTCTCATTAATGGTCTCCATGCTGCTTCATAATGGGGAGTGGCATATAAATGATGCATTTTATGGGGTTTGATCTCTCTTCAGAGAGGAAATATGCCACATATGGACAGATGTCGGAAAAGAAAATGATGATCGTGCCCTCTTTGTGGAGGTACTGGGACCTATTTTTAGAAGCTTTCACTGACCATATGTAGTCTACCTTCCTTTTTTATTTTATTTTTATTAAAAAGAATCTTTTTAAAAAAATTTAAGAATTTTAAAAAACCGTAACAGAAGAATTGAAGTACGTTTCTTATATTTTTATCTCTTATTTGCTTAATAAACACATCCTGAGTAGCTATGATGTACAAGGTACTGGACTAGGTGCTGAGGATTCAGAGATGGATGTGACATGATCCCTGGCCAAAAAGGCTCCATCTTCACACTCAAATAAATGTCTCTCTGCATGAAAAGCAACTGAGCATAGTCGAAGGTCAAAAGAGCAATATGTTTGAAGACCTGATTCTAATTCTAGCTCTACAACTTCCTTGCTGGTTTATCTGATGTATCAGTTAGCTACTGCTGTGTAACGCACTATCCCCCCAAACTCTGTGGCTTAAACCAACAATCATCTATAACTGAAGCTTATCAGTCTGCAGGTCAATGGGAGGCTCTACTCCAGGTTGAGGTTTGCTGGTGCATCTTTGCTGGGGAAGATTTTGCTCCACATGTCGCATGTCTTCCTCCTTGGAAGAGCTGGCCAGCCTGGATTGTCCTTCTCATGGCCATGTCTGAAGAGCAAGAAAGCAAAAGCAGAGAAATGCAAACACACACACACCCCAGCACTTTCAAGTCTCTGCTTTGGTTATGTCTGCTAACATCCTATTGACCAAAGCAAATTACATGGTCAAACACAGAATCAAGGGTCAGAGAAATGTACTCTACCTGTCAATGGGAAGACCTTCAAAGATAGATGACAATGGGAATGAATACAGTTAAAAGTTAAGAGCTGGAGGAATTAATGCAATCAACTTTACTTGGGTATAGTTCAATGCCTCAGTTTCCTTGTCTGTAAAATATCATTGGAAGTAGCCAAAGAGAGGAAGGGCATTAATATGCTTTAACAACTATAAAGAACTATTGCGGTGTAAACAATTATTGCTCTTACTGCTTTCTACTTACTTGTAATACCACACAAATGTTATGATTTCTTTTTTCTAGAACAAAATGGGAGATTCTCTATAAACTTCAAAATTCTTCACGTTCAACCATCAGGTATTCTTTCCTTCATCAGAGGTATTAAAATGGAAAATGGAAATTTCTTACTTATAGATCTATTCTTTCTCGTTGTATTTGTAAAATAGGTCACTTCTCCAAGACCCTGATCTGATTTGAGGGCAGACAGAATCTCAAAAGCTATTGTTATTGGTTCCTGTGGCAGCCAGCCCTGAGAGTCCCCTGGGTTTAAGGTGGAAGAAGAAAACATTTATAGGCTAACACAAGCTGCTTTAGCAAGTACTGCCCTTGGGTTATTTCCATAGCAAAAGGAAAGAAGGTTATAAGGGGTTGATTGGTCATAAATAAATAAGCAAGGATATACATTCACAAGGACACAAGAAAGGCAAATTAATAATACCAGAGATAAAAGTATAATTAAAAAAACTCAGAGAATCAGACAGATTTGGATTTGAATCCTTGCTGTACTACTCAAATAACTGGTTTATAGAGCTCCTTGGAGCTTCTGTTTCCTTACTTGTAAATTGGGGATATAATACCTCACTCGTTGTGCTCTTGTGAGGACTAAATGAGGTAGAATATATAAAGTTCCTAGCATTGCATCTGGTACATAGGACATACACAAGAAATTCTTTCCCTTTTCCCATCCAGATGTTTTTAAGTTTATTTTCCTGAGAATATGTCAGGCCACAGTTATTCAGTTTTATGACCAAGATTGTGAAATACTTTATTTTCTCCATTTACCATATCTCAGGCTAGCATGGATCACAATCATAGCAGAGTTTCCAGGAATAACTCGGACAAAACAAGCAGGCTGACTACAATGTGTTTTGCCTGAGAACATCGCAATCACTGCAGAAGTTGGAGAACCCAAAGAACTTGTCCTCTTTCTGTTTATTGTGGCACATCTAGTGCCATTTCTATTTGGCAAAATCCTGTTCATACATAGAGTAACCATATTCTTCCTCCAGGCCCGACAGCTGTGTCTCTGTCTCCGTCTGTCTCTCTCTCTCGCATACATTTTGTACACAACTTGTCTTAAATATGATCAGTATCTCTCGGCGGCCAGGATTGTAGTGACTTAAAAGCCAAACTCTTTCATTGGGCACAGAGGGAAGCATGTATGAACGGTATAGAAGAGAAAGAAGAAAGAAGTTGTTTACATGAGAATATAGATGTGAATATCCTAAGCAACATAGTTAGCTAAATTCAACATATGTATTTTATTTTATTTTTTTATTAACATATAATGTATTATTTGTTTGAGGGGTACATGTCTGTGATTCATCAGTCTTACACAGTTCACAGCGCTCACCATAGCACATATCCTCCCCACGGTCCATCAACCAGCCACCCCATCCCTCCCGCCCACCTCCACTTCAACATATATATTTTTAAAAAGCACAAATGAACAGATAGGATGTATTGCAGGAATATAATGTTTAATATCAGAATAAATTCAATATTATTAACCCCATGAAGGAAGTAAGGACAATAATTCCGTGGCAATCTTAGTAGAAAGTAGAAAAAATGTTTTATAGCAGTGACATATCTAAAATTTCTTTTTATTTTTTTTTAAATATAACACTAGTTGAGAACAACCATCACCTGATAAAAAGACTATAGCAAAAACCATACTCAGTGGAGAAGCTTTGAAAGTGCTCCTTTTAGGGGAACCCTCCTACACTGTTGGTGGGAATGCAAGCTGGTGCAGCCACTCTGGACAATAGTATGGAGGTTCCTCAAAAAGTTGAAAATAGAGCTACCATATGATCCAGCAATTGCACTACTGGGTATTTACCTCAAAGATACAAAAGTAGGGATCTGAAAGGGTACGTGCACCCCGATGTTTATACCAGCAATGTCCACAATAGCCAAACTGTGGAAAGAGCCAAGATGTCCATCGACAGATGAATGGATAAAGAAGAGGTGGTATATATACACAATGGAATATTATGCAGCCATCAAAAGGAATGAGATCTTGCCATTTGCCATTTTAATTATACTTTTATCTCTTGCATGGATGGAACTGGAGGGTATTATGTTGAGCAAAATAAGTCAAAAAGAGAAAGACATGTATCATATGACCTCACTGATATGAGGAATTCTTAATCGCAGGAAACAAACTGAGGGCTGCTGGAGTGGGGGGTGGGGTGGGAGGGATGGGGTGACTGGGTGATAGACACTGGGGAGGGTATGTGCTCTGGTAAGCGCTGTGAATTGTGCAAGACTGTTGAATCTCAGATCTGTACCTCTGAAACAAATAATGCAATGTATGTTAAGAAAAAAAAAGAAGGTAGCAGGAGGGGAAGAATGAAGCAGGGGAAATCGGAGAGGTAGACGAACCATGAGAGACGATGGACTCTGAAAAACAAACTGAGGGTTCTAGAGGGGAGGGGGGTGGGAGGATGGGTTAGCCTGGTGGTGGGTATTGAGGAGGGCACATTCTGCATGGAGCACTGGGTGTTATGCACAAACAATGAATCATGAAACACTACATCTAAAACTAATGATGTAATGTATGGGGATTAACATAAGAATAAAAAAAAAAAGAAAGAAAGTGCTCCTTTTAAGACAGTATAAGTCAATAAGTTAGTGCCTTGACACTAACAATAACCAAATAGAAAGGAGTAATAAAAGATAGGATACTACCTAGAACAACAAGTAAAATTAGAAAGCACCAAGTGTGCAAAAGTCCTCTAAGAAAAAAAATAAACAAATGAAAACATTTTTCAGGGGCATGAAAGAAGATTAATAAACAGACATAAGGGGGACCTGGGTGGCTCAGTCAGTTGAGCATCCAACTCTTGATTTCGGCTCAGGTCATGATTTCAGGGTCGTGGGATCAAGCCTGGTGTCCAGCTCTGCGCTCAGCAGGGTATCTGCTTGTTCTTCTCCCTCTGCTCCTCCCCCTGCTTGCATTCTCTCTCTCTCTCTCAAATAAATAAATAAAATCTTAAAAAACAAATAAATAGACATAACATGCTCCTGGATGGAATGGCTGGGCAATATAGAGATGATAAATTTCCCTGAATAAAAATACATATAATTCCAATCAATGTCCTAACAGGATTTTGTACTTCATTGGTATCTAAGAGAGATTTCATCACCAATGAATGGGCAAGTACAGATTATTTATTTAGTAAAAGGAGAAGTAGACGCACAGCATGGAGAAGTTGGACCACAACCCCACACCGTATGCAAAACTGTAAGCACTAGATGAATGAGATAAATTAAAAAAGGAAATATGAATAGTAAAACTTAAGAAATATAGCAAACAAATATGATAAATATATTTGTGACCTTGGAGTAGATGTTGTTGTTTTTTTGTTGTTTTTTTTTGTCAAAACCCAAAAGAACAAATGATAGAGTTGCGGGGGGGAGGGCAAGGGGTGCCAAAAAGATATGAATATGTGTTTCCCAGAAAGGGAAACAGAAATAGCTAACATGTAAACAAAGCTCATGCTCACTGGTAGTCAGAAAAATGCAGTTGAGAACAAACATGATGGCATTTTATACCCATCAAATTGGGGAAAAAATCAGACCATCGGCTAATATTCAGGGATGGTGAGGATGTTAAGAAATGGGACCTCTCCTGCATGGATTGCTGGTGGGAGTAATCCATGAGGTATTTTGGAGAGGAATCTGGCAGTAATCAGTGAAATTAAATACACACAAATCCTGGGATCCTAGGACGCCTACTTCTGGGTGTTTATCCCGGAGACAGTCTCCCAAAGGTTCACAGCAAGACATGGATGGAGTCTGCTTTTGAAGCAATATTTGAATTGGCAGTTGGAGATACAGAGGTGTCTATCAGAGGCAGAACAGAGGAGTAAAATGTGCTTCTGTTACACAGTCCCTTACCTGCAATTTTTTTTGTAAAGATTTTATTTATTTATTTATTTGAGAGAAAAAGAGAGAATGAGTGAGTAGAGGGAGGAGCACAGGAAGAGGGATGATCAGACTCCTTACTGTCACGGAGTCTGATGTGGGGCTCGATCTCACAACCTTGAGATCATAACCTGAGCCAAATCGACAGTTGGACGCTCAACCTACCGAGTCACCCAAGCACCCCTCTTACCTGTGACTTTTAAAAGCAAAAACCTCAGAAAATACGAAGTTTTTTTTTTTTTTCCATAAATTTGGGACAAACTTATTTGGTGGCAAAACTTGACCTGAACCAACATGAAGCTAGTTAGATTCTTTCATATATTAGTAGGCTTGATGACAGGATGCTGCCTAGGGCTTGCAGAATGAGATGTGTAGTCCAATGCCACCTAATTATAGCACACAAAACTATACAAAATGTATTCAAGGAGATGTACCTATAAATGTATGGAGAGGCAGATTCGAAGACCTCCAATTAAATTCACCAGCAAGGATGCACATATGGGGAGTCAGAGATTTGGATTTAGGATGGGACATTTGGAATGAAAGGAAAAACATTTTTTTAAATGGACTATAGAAAATAAAAAAATGAAATGGAGTACACTTAAATGAAAATGAAACAAAATGAAATAAAATAAAATAAAATAAAATAAAATAAAATAAAACAAGGCCAATAGATCATCATAGACCAACAGTTCATCTGTGAAGGGCAACTTCTATAGCAGGTTTCTACATACATGTTGTTTCATTTTTACAAAAGTCTCATTCTCCAACACAATAACTTAAGACTTTTTAAAACCTCTATCCTCCCCATAGGTTGGGTACTCAGAAGTTAGGGCTCGAAAAATATGTGTTGACTGGAAGTCTCTTGTAGCCAAATAAGGTCACCTGGGGAGGATCATGATATGAGGGCTGTGTGTTCTCAACATGGTCAGCCCAGGGCAACTATTATCCAGCCTAAAGAGCACTGGGTTTGTGAGTAGACCTGGCTTCAACTCGCAGCTCTCTCTGCTGGGTGACCTTGGGCAAGTCACTTTGCCTTTCTGAGCTTCAGTATTCTCTACCTGCTCTTTGCCTTGTCTCTTCCCCCAGATGACCTCTGTGATGGAGCTGTTCTGGATTTCTTGCAGGTGAAAATAAACATACCCTCTGACATCTCCATCATTTTGCATATCTAGTCTTCTCCACTAAGCTACATGCTGATCACACTTCATTGGTCAGGGAAATCCCCATTTTACCTTTCAAATCAGTACAAACCTCACTTCTGCTGTGAAGCCTGTTCCTTCTCTGTTCCACTTGCATCTGAGATAGACTTCACTTTGGACATTTCCCAAATATCCTTTGGATGATTTGAATGCATGACTGTTTTGCATAAAGATATAAACATCTCAATGACAGGGGCTGTATCTCACACATCTTTAGCACAATGCCTAGCACATATTAGGTGCTCAAAAACTGTTGGCCTTCACTTGGGGCTTTACTATTTCTCCAATCGTGCAACTACAGTCAACTGACTTCCCAGAACTTTCTTCCTCAAATGTAAAATGGGGCAAAAAATATTTCATAGGGTTGGTAAGAAATAAAAACCTGAAAACACAGAATCTCAGGATGGGAAGGAATCCCAAGGGTCATTCGTCCAACCACCCAACAGAAGCAGACCTTTCACAGTGGCACTTGGTACCTCCCAAGGTAGCTCAAGTCCATCTTTGGGCAGGTCTGGCTTTTAGAAATGAGTTGAAATCTACTATTCTCCTGGGTCATCTGGGGATGCAGGAACATACTGGGGTGAGCTAGCCTTAACTCTCATCCCACGTCACACTGTGAGCGTGTAGTCAAGACATTTACAACAATGTTCCATTCATCTAGCACTTGGGGGAATAAGCTGATCTATGAAATATTCAGATGCTTTCTCTCATATTTTGCAGTTTGTTATTTAATTTGGATGAGTCTCATCAGAAATATTTCAAAGTATGTAATATATTTCCCTGCCTATTTACACAAGAGGTATGTATGGATCATCCTTTAACCAAGTTGTAAATACGAATGACTACATTAGTGATGTAGTCTTTAAAATGGGGATGTTCTCAGGACTGTTGGAAGTGAATGGGGGAGTTGTCCCTGTACTAATCGATCCTAGGTTGCTCTGCTTTCCATGTGTTTTGTGTTTCCTGTTACTTCCTATTATCTCTCTTTCAACACAAAGCTGGAAGCATCCACTTGTTGCTTCTGTAATTGTATTGTCTTCTAATAAGCCCTTCCTGCCCACCTCTGAATGGTTTGCTTAGGAAGTACCATCTCCAAAACTGTTAGTAATGTTTGTAAAGTAAGAGTAAATAGGATCACGCTCTGTGGGGCCCTTCTATGAACAAAAGGGGCCTTGTGCTATCTATTTTGATTTAGGTTCTTCTTTACTTCCTTCCAGTTGGCTGTGTGCTGGATAGAAGGGTTTACCCAATATTTCATTGTGCTGATGTGTCCCACTCCAACTCTCTCCTTGCCCTTCTTCACCTTGTTTGTATCTCTGAAGGCTGACACCTAAGATCACCCAGCTTCCTCTGCCATCTGGATTTCAGTTGAGTTTGGTCAATATTAATTAATCTCCCACCAGGGGGAGATTGGAGGAAAAGAGGAGAGAGAAGTTAAAGGTATAATATCCATTCCATTTCTTTCCCGGGCACATTCCCCAGTTAGGGGCTGCCACCCTCCATGACCACAGTTCTTGGCAGGTGGCCTCTCCTCCAAGGCTCCATGTCTCACTGGCTCTGGTAACACCATTCTTTCCCCTTATCCTTTCAAGCTTTGGGGTGGTAACAACTTCTCACTGTTGTTGGTTCCTGGGTGATTCATCATCCCTCATTCATTCCCTTACCGCTACCCACACCTCTGAAGTTGTCACTCCATTGAAGACCCTTGAACCATCTGAGTGGATTGTTTCCTGCCAGGCTTGACTGAACCACTCACTCAGTCAACAAGTATTTATTGAGCACCTACTATGTGCTCAATACTGGGGATACACTGGTGAACAAGACAGACATGTTCTTTCCTTTGGGCAGCCTAAATCTAACAGGGGAAGACAGTTGTGAATGTGATGAGCATTTCAAAAGGGGAGTGTAGGGTGCTTTGGGGGCCCACAACTATGGTAAAGTGGTCCCCAGGTAGGAAAATGCAGCTATCCATATACACAGCTAAAATAAAACCTTCACTCCCCAATTTTCTCCTGCCTCGGTTCACAATAAACAATAGTTTCCATCTTCCAGGTCAAACAGTGGCACCAGGAGGCTGTCATCCCAACTTTCTGAGCTACAGAGATCTAGAGGTGAGAGAGAGGGAAGACAGTGGGCCACACATGCCTTGAAGGGAGGAACAGAGCCCCAATTTGTGTTCAAACTCGAAATACCCTCAACTGTCCCCACCCCAAATCAGATGCCATTAGGTTCTCCCAAATACTTCCTGTAATTCTCTCCTGCTTCCAGGGGACACTCCACATAACATAAAATAATGACACTAAATCTAAAGGTAAAAGGAAAGACGTGATTACCAGATTAATACATCGTGAAAAAAATTCACATTTCTGATAGATACTTAACAGTGCATTGGTGATTAAATTAATTGCACGTGGCGAACAGAAAGATAGCTCTTTAATGCATGTTAAATATTAACAATTTGTGATAATAGGAGTCTACATGTCTCCTCTTTACAGCTTCCTTTGTCAATGAAACGTACTTTCGTCAGAAGAAAGAGATGGTTTGGAATGTGATACTCTTACCCAATGAAGGCTAGCACTGCACCCCGCAACACCAGGGCCACCAGCAATCAGCTTAATCATAAATGACCGGAACCAAATGGATTCAGGCAGCCAGGCTGACTACTGAGTTTAAAAGTTTTATATATCAAGAGTCTGAATGCCAACTAAATCAAAACCTTTCAAGGCAAATCAAAGGGCCAGCAGACTTCTCCCTGCTCCTGCCAAAAGCTTTGTTTCACCATTTCCTCCCGGGGCCGTCAGGAGGCAGCAGCTGCGGGGGGTGAGGTTCAGCCACATCTAGGGGCTTCCCAACCTGCTTACCTGCTCTGTCATCCCCAGAAAGTCAGCCATCACCTTTACGTTGAGAGCATCGGAGGGTGGGTTGCCACGGATGTTGGGGTGGGGGGTAGAAAAGCGAAGCAAAAAAACTGATTGATTGCAAGCCCAGCTATGATGTCAGCATGAATTAATGTTTCCCACAGGCATGCTAATCAGCTCCATGACATAATAACGGCTTCTATTACACACCGGTGGGACATCAAAGTTATTCCAAAGATAACATAACACAACACTTGTAGCCTCAGGAAACTTCCACCACGCTTTTAGATGTTTTATAAGGTTACCAATCTTTTCATTGCTGGGGAAACAAAAAAGCTGAAAGGAAACAGAATATTGAATTTGGGATGAATCAGGGTTGGAAAGTGATTCATTACAAATTCCAAATGTTCAAAGAGATAGTAGCAATTAAAAAGCTGCAAGGGGTCGCCATTTAGAAGCAGCTCTGTGCAAACTTTGCTCAGGCAGGCAGATGGGCACGATTCCCAATTTGGAAAAAAAAAAAAATCTGAGTCTGTATGAAAGGTATTTGCTCAAGTGAGCAAATGAGCCCACGAAAAGTGTGTAAGGTAGGAGAGTGCGGAGCTCAAGATTTGCTTCTCTCCCCCGACCTCTTCCAGATAGTTGTCTTCGGGCCAACTCTTAATATCTCTAAGACTCGTTCTTCCTCTAGAAACTGGAAATCATGATATCTAGCTCATAGCAGAGTTGGAGAGCTAAGTCGGGGAATATGTTCACAGCGTGGTATCAGAGTGGGCACCTGGTCAATGCTCCTATTATTATTACTCTCGATGAACATTTGACATCACTCAACACCAATACGCTATTACTACTAGTAGTAACACTTGTTCACAGCATGGGCTGTGCTCACCTTGTTCACACTTGTTCACAGCATGGGCTGTGCTCACCTTGTTCACACTTGTTTACAGCATGGGCTGTGATCCATGCTCACCACCTTTTTAAGTGCTCACAATCCTATGAACTAGGTACCATTAGCCTCATGTACAGATGATGACATTGGGGGGCAGAGAGGTTGAAGTTACCTGCCTGAGGCAAGACGTGACAGCTGGAGTTCAAGCCCATGTTACTTTCTCTATACTTGGCACACAACAGGGCACACACACACTCACACACACAGACACACGGCACACTTGTGCACCATCTAAGGCATATGCTGCTATTCCCTAACCATTTACTATGATGACTGCAGACTTGGTTTTTGCAGCTTGGCCTACCGGGATGTGAGGCCCAGCAGCTCCACTTATTCAGTACGACCTTGGTGAAGTCATTCGACCTCTCTGAGACTCAGTCCTTGATCTGTACAATGGGAATACTCTTAGAACCGACCCCTCAAAGTCTTGTTGAGGGAGTTAAATGAGATGGTACCTTTCAAGCGCTTAGCACAGTGACTAGAGCCTGATAAACACCTGATAAATTTGGCTATCATTATTATTATAAACAAATAAATAGTGGGCATCTCTCTGTCTGTCTCTGTCTCTGTCTGTCTCTCTCATAAACACACACAGTCCAGTGGCAACCCCAGGCATATCTGGAATGGAAGCTTCTAGAAGGGGATGCATCTGACAAAACTATTTGTGCCACCAGGATTCCCTCAGAGCATCTGAGAGTCACAGAGGAGGGGGGAGGAGGGAAGGCAGGTGGCCACTCCACATGCTACAGATGTCCCTTTCTCAGACCCTCTGCAGGCAGATCCCTGTCTCTGCAGTTGCCATCTCCCTAGGTGTGTGAGTGGTTCTGAGGGATGACCACAGGGAGACTGTAGGCCCTCCCTTGGGGTGAGGTTCCCAGGGTCTAGAATTCCACTGAGATGTGGGAGAACGGGGTGTCTCCATGCCTCCTCTGCAGGCCCGCTGACCATGTTCCCTGATGGTTTCCCACTAGATGAGGAAGCCTCAAAGTTTGTCTACTTGCCCAGCCTCCTGTCTGCCATGGCTGTCAGATCTGTGTGTTTATTTGTGGAGAAACAGAGGACACCTGGCTCCTTTACTTGATAAAAAGGGCAACCCGAAGTAAAAGGGGCACCATGGCTTTTCTGGTGTTTTTGCCACCATAAGGGTCTGACAGGGGACAGTGGAGCTGTGAGGAGGGTGGCATGGAGGCCATCCTCGGTCCTCGGGGGAGTCACTGTCAAAGCCTCTCTCTGGGCCCCCAGGGGGCCTCCTCTGAGGACCCATCTGCAGGCCAGACAGCTTGACCTGAGGAAGGACAAGAGGGTTAAGTAGTAAAGGACAGGAGCAGAAGCCAAGGAGAGAGCACAAAGGACAAGGGAAGAGACGGCCAAGAGGGACATGGAAAAGAGAGGCAGCCCCTGGGAGAAAATGCTGTGTCTCTAACCATGGCCTTGGTTGTTACCCATTTAACTTAGTTTATGAAGAATAAATGAATGAATGAATGAAACCAAAAATCAGCTACAACTGTGCCTCAGAATTTGCTGGTTCCTTCAAGTGCAGAATCCTGACTAACCTGGTTTTCTTTTTGCTTCTGGAAATTTTATAATGTGTGTGTGGGGGGGTATTTCCCTTGATTTGTTTACTTTCTTCCAACTTTTAGAATGGGCAGAATTGAGGAGGAAAATGTCTAAATTAAAGAAGCCAACTCTTATGACTTTCCTAAGATTAGTGGCAGTCTGCTTTTCTGAAGCTGAACTAAATTTGGTACCTGATGCATTCATTCTACAGACTATTCTCAAATATGGTGTCTAACTGGGGACCCAGTGGTCACACATCCCCTGTCCCTGGGTTGCTTTATGGTCTAGAGGAGGAAAGAAATACGGTACAGAGTGGTCAGTGCAGTACTAGACACATCTGGTGACCAGCTCACACCTGCTTGGCCTTACCTCTGATTTCAGCCAGGGCTGGAAGGACAGCACCTAGTAGGGTGCGTCCCACTGCCAGCCAACACCCTGCTTATCACACAGCTTCATTTGCTGGATGCCCCTTGACATCCTAGAAGCCATGGAAAGCTTGCTCAGCCCATGCTTCTGCACAGCTAGAAAGTACAAGGAAATTAGCAACTCCTGGGGCAACATTTGGCCAGTTGGGGACCGAACCAGCGGAGATGACCCAGCTTCCCATCCTTCAGGTGGACATGTTAGCACCACGCCACACACTTCCCAGCCACAATCTCAATAATGGACTGTAACACCACCCTTCTTCCTTCCTGGTTTCACTCTCCCTGCTCCCTGAGGTCACCTCCCAAATGAACTACCTCCACCCAAGTTCTGGTCTCAAGGGTTGCTTTCGGGGGACCCAAGTCAAACAAAGAGATCTAGTTCATTCTGGAAGCATCAAACCTACTCTCAGGAGCACGGAGACAGGCATCCTGATAACATGTGTCAACCAATCACTGAATGATGAGTGGGTGGGGGGCAAATCGAAATGCATGGGGAGGGAGAGGTAGAAACGTGGCCCATGCAGAAAGCACAAGGAGGAGCTAGAAAAACATGGCATGTTTGAGGGACTGCACCTAGCCAGGAAGTTAGAAAAATATGTCTATGGAACCAGATGGAAGAATTCTTCCCTGTCCTTGACGGCAGCCCCAAGAGCTACCTTTTGCCATCACAAGTAATTGTGTGGGCAACAGCAAATGACTTTTTTTTTAGCAAACATATTTGTGTTTTGTGAAAGACCTACAAGAAAGCCTTTTGTATGGCAGGTGGAGGCCTTCAGATTGCTGGACCAGAGAAAGCAAGCAAAGAGCACAACAGAGCAGGTGGAACTTCTAGGACCCTCAGTCTCTTCATCTGTAAAATGAGCCCGTATGTCTCAGGCAAAACTGCAGATAGTCAGTACAACCAATCCAGTCTGGGAAAATAAATACAGCTGGCCAAAATTCTATTGACCAAAATGACATGCCACATCCATCCAGCCATCCCTTTGAAAACCATGTGTAAAGAGCCTCCAACAAGTTAAGATATTCCAATTTAACACAGCAGGGCCGGGGAAGGGCACGGGGGTAAAAGGCAGAGGGACTGGAAGCGTAATTGTACATTTTGACATTAAATGAATTACATGGAAATTATATGCAAATCATTATGTAAATGCGGCATATGTTGTTTTCGAGTTAACAGCTTGGACACTTTTAATAATTGCAGCATTTTTCAGGGTGAATTAAGAGCCCCAATAAACTATATTTAGGATCCACTTCA
Organism: Mirounga angustirostris; assembly: GCF_029215605.1. Taxonomy (NCBI): domain Eukaryota; kingdom Metazoa; phylum Chordata; class Mammalia; order Carnivora; family Phocidae; genus Mirounga; species Mirounga angustirostris. The sequence continues at coordinate 28,891,472 of NW_026991724.1, read as the reverse complement.
GATGAACAGGATTTAATGGCCTTTGTGCTTCATTTTTAAGTGGCTCAGGTTAAGAGAGAAACTTGAAATTCTCTCCCTTGGCCCTCCGAAGGCCATCATATATTATACCAGATTCTTCCGATGACAGTGATGATCTAGGACAATTAATAAGCACATTAATGCCAAAAGCCTTTGAAAATATAAACTTCTCAAGAGAGCACTGCTTTATCTTATTTTATCCTTTTATATCTTGTGAACTGATGTCAATGATTAAAATGAAATATCCTTCTCTCTATTGTATTATTCCTCCCTAATTTAAGAAAAAGGAATCCCGACATCGCATGAGCAGATGTAGCGTCATTGTTCCTTTAGAGAGTGCAGTTGCCTGGAACACCTCTGATTTCTTCATCTAAAAAGGAGATAGCACATTCTCGGTTCTTTTTTCCTCACTCTTGCAAAACATTCTCAAAATGTTTATTTTCTGAGAAAACTCAGCCACTGCCCAAGCACGGCAGGTACAGCGAGTGGAGAAGGGGCTTTCGATTTCCTTTGCAGACCTTCATTTCTGGGGATATTTTAGGCCAGATAACCTGAAGACTCTCAGATTACAAAACCTCTAGAACTAGAGGATGACATACAATGAATATCCTTTTAAAGGCAGCAAAGCCGAGCTTGAAAAAAAGAAAAAAAAAAAAATCAGGGAAATCCCCCAAAGGCTTAAAACAAAGAAGCATTTGAAGTCTGCAGAGTTACACGTGAAACGATACTGCAGCTGTCCCAGGGTGGGGTTCATGACAGCCCATCGGGGCCAAACGGGGGCTGAGGTTCTCACCGCCACACAGGGATAGGAATTAAGGCTTAATGTCGATGTAAAGTCAGGACACGAAAAGAGCTACATCCTCTGACAGGGTGGACCAGACAATCTTCTCTCCAGCAAAGGGAGATAAAGAACTCGACTTGTCTAGACCTATGCCTGGGTAGGAAAAAAATGTTACCATCTCCCATGAGGATTCACAATGACAAGCCTGGCTTGGGGTTCATCTGGGTGTCCGTGGGGAATATCCCCACAAGCAGATATAAACAAGCACACTGGACCAGCTCCCACAGGTTTCCCTCACATAAAGCCCCACTGACAACGAAGTCACAATGCAAAATTACAAAACACAGGAAAGAAAAATCAGTTCCCTGGGTACCTAAAAGGCGGGGCCTCAAAGCTTCTCTTCCGGCATCCAGGATAACCAGTCTGATGGTCTAAGAAAGAGATTCATCTCTGCACCATCTATCTGACCCCACAAGCCCTGCTGATGGTTCTATTTCCCCGTGAATGTGGTTTCTGACGGAGGACCCTCCATGATCTCCACACGAAGAGTCAGGTCAACATAGAGAAAAGGGGAAATGCTCATGTTTGTGTGGATGGTAAGATGGCCATGAACTTCAAATCTCCAAGCAGTCCAATCCTGGCTAATTGCCCACATAGAAGTGAGACTATCTTGCCTCAGGGCAGCATTCAAGAACTAAAAATGCTGCCTTTCCTGGAGTGTTCGACCTAAACCATCGGGTTCTGAGCGACGGATTTACACTGATGGAATTTTAAGCAGCATAACATTTTGGATAGGACTTCTAGGCGAGCAAATGAGGCCTCAGAAGTAGTTCCCCTCATACACAAGGAGAAGACAAATTTGAGGAAATGCAAGTTCTTAGGGCAACTGAGTTCTATGAGTGACTAATCCTAATAATTCCTACTTCCTGTTGAGGGGCCTTCAGTGAATCTCTCTGGTCCATTCTAAAAGAAGCCCCAACGCCTTGGCCTCTTTTCAAGGACATGATGATTTTGCTCCAATCCACACTTCCAGCCACATCTCCCAGGGCTCCAGGCAAACTGGATACCAGCTGTTTTCCAACTCAGCTTTTACTCCTCCACTCTCTGCTGGGGATACCTGTCTCTCTGCCCCCCATCCCCAGTCCCCATTCCCATATCCACGTAGTCAATGGCTACTCATTCTTCGAAGCGTGACTCAAATGCCTCTTCCTCCAGGAAGCCTTCCAGAAGTGACCCCATATGCCTGGAGATGCTACCACACTCTGTTCACACCTCACTTCCAGCCCTTAACCCGTTACACCTTCCATTATAGTTCCTGGTGACCTCCAGCCTGGAGCTCCTGAAAGATGAGCCTTGGGAAAATGTCTATTGAATCATTTGAAGAGTTGTATGAATTAATTCTGGAGAAAGGACTACAATATCACACAACAGTACCTGTGCCATGAAAACCTAAGCACCCATGTGTCCTCATGTCCGTCTGTACCTAACATGGGCTTGGCTTCCTGCAGGCCATAGGTAAGTGAAATATTGAGGTCAAGTTTCAACATTTCAGTCTGAATGCCCGTTGTACATAATTTCTCTATCTGCATATGACCTGTGTATTATTTATTTAACATTTTTCTTTAAATTGACTCACTATTTTTTTTTAGATTTTATTTATTTATTCAAGAGAGAGCATGCGAGCATGAGCGGGGGGAGGGCCAGAGGGTGCGGAAGAAGACTCCCTGCTGAGCATGGAGCCTGACTTAAGGCTTAATCCCAGGACCTGGAGATCACAACCCAAGCAGAAGTGACACTGAACCAACTGAGCCACCCAGGTACCCCTAAACTGACTCACTTTTAAAAATCTAGATCAATATATTTTATTTTATTATTTATTTATTTATTTATTTTTAGAGAGAGTGCATGTGTGAGCAGGGGTGGGAGAGGAGCAAAGGGAGAGGGAGAGAGAATCCTCAAGCAGACTCTCCGCTGAGTACAGAGCCTGCCATAGGGCTGATCTCACAACCCTGAAATCAGGATCTGAGCCGAAATCAAGAGTTGGACGCTTAACCAACTGAGCCACTCAGGCGCCCCTAGATTGATCTATTTTATTTTATTTTTTTTAAAGATTTTATTTATTTATTCATGAGAGAGAGAGAGGCAGAGGCAGAGGGAGAAGCAGGCTTCCCCCGGAGCGGGGAGCCCGATGTGGGACTCGATCCCAGGACCCTGGGATCGTGACCTGAGCTGAAGGCAGACACTTAACCATCTGAGCCACCCAGGCGTCCCTAGATTGATCTATTTTAAAAGGAAACTTTTCATCACTACCATAAATGAGAAATTAATATCACTTGGAATAAGAAGAAATTGCCATACAAAATAAATACAAGTATAAAGACAACAATATTCTGAAATTCTCATTGGACGTAATTGCTTGCCCAGAGCTCAGTGCTTGAGGCTTCTGTGTTTTTATTAAAAGGGGAGGTTAACAAACGTTCGACAGGTGTCTTCTCGATCAGCAAACTGAGAGTTCCTGTTCTGGGTAATTGGTGCTACTGAAGGAGCGCATGAAAGGGAATCTCCTAGTCACCACTGATTCAAGGTGATTCAGTGCACTGCCTTGGGAGGTCCTAACATCATCTTGCTTGTTTCCAGCGGTGGGTGTTCAACAATGGGGGGGGGGGTGCTGGTATAATGCAAGGGATGCTTGCTACAGAATAAGTGAGACTCAAAATTGAACCCCAATGTTGTCACCGAATGGAGGAATGATCTTAGAAAGTCCTGATGTATCTGAGCCCCAGTTGTCCATCAGTGATATAAAGGTAATAGACCTGCTTTTCAAGGGCTGTCCAGAGCTTTGACATAATATCTACAAAAGGACCAGAAAAGGACCTGGCATATGGTAGCATGCTCACTGCCCCCTGATAGTGCTATTCATTATTGTTGGAGGTGTTATTATCTGAAGTACCATCAAAGAGCGCCTCTGAAGGAAGAAAAACGATTGGAACCAAGGCAGATGTTACCAGGAGCCAAAGATGGACACAGAGGCTGTGCCCAAGCCTGAGGACCAGCATTGTTCTACTTCTCACTTTGCACAGCGATGGCCAGAACTCTGCCCCAAACAAGGAAGTTGATAGGAGACTGGCTTGGCATGGGCTTCAGGCACCCAGGGTATCCTTTACCATGACTGCCAAATGTCCGTCAGTACCAGGGTGATGAGACACCGAGGGCTGTCATTCATGACCACCCCCCCACCCCGCCAGTGAGCAGAACAGTCCCTCAGAGTGGGTACAAGGGAAGCAAGGGCAGGAAGTGGGAAGGGTGCCACTCCAGGGGTGGGGGAGCCATCTGTAGAATCAGGAGAATCAGAGAGGGAGAGGTGGGCAAAAATGGGACCAGATTGGGACAAACATTCCCTTACGACCATCTCCAACCCCAAAGTCCCAGAAATTACATGGAAAAAATATATACTGTGAGTTTTCTGTATACACAAGCCACAGAAGCACAGAGCACCCCCCCCCCCTTAATATCATTGGTCTTCTCATCTTCAGAGGGAAAGATCCGGAAGTGACCAGACAAAAGGAAGACTTGTAAGCTGTGCCACTCTCAACTGAAAGAGCACAAGATAAGTGAAAAGGTCTCAAGTTTTTGGCCTACATGACATTTAAATAATGCATTTGGCTTTCCACTTTCCATCCATATGCATAATACTACATGTTTACCCAGATACTTGCCATGTACAAAGAAAGAACTCAGGAAGGAGGTTCATAGTTTTCATTGCTAGAGTCCACCGTTAGAAAGAGAACAGAAAAAAACAGAGAGAAAAAAAATTGAGCAGGGTGGGAGTCGGGGATCTGCCAATTCTCTGATTATCTTGTCTATACAAGACCATACAACTAATTTAAATATTTTTTCCCCCGAGGTGTCTAAACTGACCAAATGTCTGAGTATCACACAAGCCTGGCGCAAAGTATTTTTGAAAATAGCCTGTGTTCTCACATCTGAGTCTTGAAATGTTAGTGATGAGGTGGGTGGAGTAGAGTCTCTTTAACTTTCAGATGTTGGTACTCCCCCTTAGTGCCCCCATTCAAGCTAAAGTTAAGAGGCAGGAGACTCAATCCATGCACACCAATTCCAACAGAATGTCCTTAGACCAGTCTTTTTAAACTCCCTAGGTCATAATATCCCTCATCTATAATACAGATGAGCAAAATAAAAGTTCACTTTGAGTGAGCATTTCTAATGTGCTAGATATCGTACTTGGAGCTTTAAATCAGTTTCTCTTTTATTTACAGAGGTTTCACTATTTTTAGAGGTTATTTCATTCATCCTTACAACCTTGTGAAGGAAGGACTACCATTCCATTTTACAGATGAAAAATCAGGGTCAACGAGAGTTGTGTCCTTGTGCAAGTTAATAGTGGATACAGCCAGAAGTCAAACCTACATCCATGTGTGTCCTTTTAGTGTTCATGCACTCATTTCTTCATTCATCAAATGTTAGTCAAAGGTCTTCTGTGTTCAGAGATAAGCATTATTCAAAAATTTATCCTATAGGGGAGCCTGGGTGGTTCAGTCAGTTGAGCACCCAACTTTTGATTTAGGCTCAGGTCATGATCTCAAGGTCGTGAGATTGAGCTCCGTGCTCAATAGGGAGTCTGCTTGAGAGTCTCTCTCTCCCTTTCCCTCTGTCCTCCCCCAACCCCGAAAATAAATAAATAAATCTTTAAAAAAAAACTTACCTTACAGAAAATCTGTGACTATCACTAAGCCAACAGGTAAATGCACTTTTGTAAGCAGTTAAGTGAATGAATGAACGTATGCTGTACGTCTTTTACTTCACAGTGGTAGCTAACTTCTGGTGAGAACTTTCTAGGTGTCAGGCTCTGGAGAGGTCCCCCGGCAGGTAGCGGAGTCAGTACCCCATCTGCTCAAGTCCCCCTAGAACCACTGCCTCAAGGCCTCTCTGAGATGCCAGTGTCCTAGGACCCCACTGCATCTTGCAGCAGCCTTCACCTTCCTCCACTCCTGAGTCAGTCCAAGGAAGAGCCAAAAAGTTAGAAAAACCTTCCGCTTGGAACCAGTCTCCTCTAGTTGGAACCAGTCTCCTCCAGGAGAAATCATAAAGTACCCTGGAAACAGCGACTCTCTTATCCCAACAGATGATAGCAAATTCTTCTTCCTCCCTGGCAGCGATCTCTGTTGGGGAGGAAGTTGGGCAGCATGGGTGATGGATGAGTCCAGCTCCATGACCAGCTGTCCCACTTGAGAGCCCACTTGGATAGACACTTGGACCTCTCCACGATGATGCTGGTAATCCCTGGAAGATATGTTCCATCCTCATCTGAGCTGGGGGCTCCCTCACCTCAAGTCCCCTTTGCTTACACCACACAAACACACTACAAAGCACATGGCCCCAAAGAGGGAAGGGATGCCCTGTGTGTGTTAATGGGCTCACCATTGATTTTTCTCTAATACTTGGTACTTCTTAAGACAACTTGGCATCTAAAATTCCAAGGTCAGAAGTTAACCTCTTGACTATTCCATCAGAAAACATCCATTCCTTTGGAATAGAATTGCACCAAATATTCCATTCCGTTTAAGCAAAAGACTTAAGATGCATGATAACTTGGGGTTCCTGGGTGGCTCAGTCGGTTGAGGGTCCGACTCTTGATTTTGGCTCAAGTCTTGATATCAGGGTCCTGGGATTGAGCCCTGCGATGAGCCCTATGGAGGGCTCCGCACTCAGTGGGGAGTCTGCTTGAGGATTCTTTCCCCCTCCCTCTGCTCCTCCCCTAGCTTGCACTCTCTCTCAAATAAATAAATCTTTTTTTAAATGCATGATAACTTGATAGCAAGCACCTATTTGTTGAAAACAAAGTTACTCCATGATTTCCAATCCTTATGAGATTTTGATGATCTCATGACACTTGATTCTTTTGTGAGAAATAAGAGAGAAGGACTCAGACCAGCAAATGTAATGATGGGTAACAACAGTGTCTTAAGTGGAGAGGGAGAAGTTAAAGGAATTTATTGTTTTTATCATTCTAATTGGTTGTACCCAATAAATAAATACCCAGAAAAAAGGATTTCTAAGGAAGAGAAAGAAGCACTGTTCCACAATAACTAAAGACAGAAAAACACTATTACACAGGAACTAAACAAAAGTATAATTGACATCAGATGATACTGCCATCCTCTGTGATGTGGAGATGGTCCACTTCAACACAAGTCTTCGGCTTTTATTGTCAGCTTCAGTCAATTCCCTTTGAAAAGAAAAATCAAACTCCCATAGACCCACAAAATCTCAAGGGCCTGGGATCCAGTTTGAGAAATGCTGTTTGGGGAGCATCAGAAGCTATTAAATTAAAATAGGTTTGCTGCTAGTGGTGAAATGGATAGTCAGAGGCCTCTTCTTAAAGACTATCTTAAAGGGCAGGATTCTACATGCTGCAAATGGAAAAATCACAGGACTGGAACCATCCAGACCCTTGAGCCTGACCTTGACGCTGTCCCTTACTTCCTTTGTGACCTTGGACAAATCCTGTAGCATATTTGAGCTTTTGTACTGCATCACCTATAAAAAGAGATTGGACTTCTTCAGGAGGGATCCCTTATTTTCTCTTTTAACTCCAAAATTATGTGAAATTTATTTTCCTCATATTTTTGTTGAGGAGCTCATGATATGTTAAGTTGAAGAATCATAGTTGAAGAAGGCTCATAGTTGAAGAATCACTCTCAGGGAACCAAAGCAGAATATGAGAGAGTGATGAAGGATGAGCCATCTTATCTAGTTGGACTTGACTCTGGGTTTCTTCCCCTTTGGTCAAATATCTGATAATGTTTTCCTTAAACATTTCTGCCTGGTCCTAGTTGCTGGAATGAAGAGAAGAAGACAGTGTTCATCCATGTCCAGGACCTAGGGAGGAGCAGCCTTTTGATGCCAGTGTGGTGGCAGTCATGAAATAGTCAAGAGGTTAACTTCTGACCTTGGAATTTTAGATTCCAGTCAGCAGATGGCACCAGGGACAGGCAACTCCAAAGGTCAGAATGGATGGCCCAAACAGATCACCCTTCTGTGCCATTGGCAGCCAGCTCTAGAGAGCAGGATTTGGTCTTAGAGTTGATGGATTGCTTTATCTAAGCTCCCCTGTATAGGATGACAGTACTTTTAGTATTTATATTTGCAATGGTGTTGGATGGTAGGCACCATGGCTTACCTATTAAGCAGCTATGGTTAGCAAAACCTTATGCCTATGGAAAAAGCGAAGCAGAGAAGGACACTCTAATACTCTCACTAATATCTGTCCATTAAACAAAGATTAAGCACCCAACTAGTCCCCAAGTGAAGAGGAGTAAATTTTCAACATAACCAATAGGTCCTAGTTCGGCAAGTCACCAGACTATGTGGTTTTCTGCACATGGAGTATAGAAAAGCAAAACTCGAGTTCCAGTACATCAGCCCCAGAACCATGTGTGGCCCCTGGCAGATTCCCAGGGTGATGGCAAGAAGACAAATGGTAGAGCAAGAAGTTACCAGGACTCAGACTGCAAAGTCCTGAACATTCTTATGAATCTATCAGAATATCATTTTTTTGCAAAAGAGCATCTTGACAGATGATAGTATTCCATTTAGGAGTCAACTAGTCCACCGAGAGAGTTTAAGGAAGAGTGGAAAATGTGCTCTTCATATTTCTGTGTATTTAGATTATGTTTTGTCATAATTTCACATCAAAGGGCAACCAATCTCGACAACAGTCCCTGTGGCAACCGTTTTGTAACCAAGAGGACAGAAGCAATGTATTAAGGATGGAAGTATGGAAAAATAGAAAAAACTGGAGTCATGATGGTCCTGCAAAGCAGCTTATTAACTTGGACCACCTGTTTTTGGATTTTGTTTTGTAGGAAATAAATACCTATATTTTTAAGTCACTATTAGTTAGGTCTCCTGTCATTTGCTTGCTAGATTACCAGTTTATTATGAAAGAATGTAAATCAGGAACGGCCAGATAGATGAGATGCACAGGGTAAGTAAGGTATGGGGAAAGGGCAAAGAACTTCCATGCTCTTTGAATACCTTGCACTTCCCAACCCAGAAGTTCTCGTAACCCCATCCTTTGGGTTTTTATGTAGATTTCATTACATAGGCACGATTGATTAAATCACTGTCCCCTCTCCCCATCCTGGAAGTCAGGCAGGTAAGGAAAGTTCCAACCCTCCAAGCACACAGTTGGTTCCCGGCAACCAGCCCCCATCCATTCATACTTTCCCAAAGTCACATCACTGACATACACTCAGGTGTGATTGAAAGGGATCTGTTATGAATATCAAGACACCTTTATTGTTCTTTCACAAAGGAAAGGGTTTTAGGAGCTTTGTGCCAGAAAAGGGGACTAAGACCAAATATCTACTTTTTATTATAAATCACAACATCACAACCACCAATGACACTAGATCCGTGCAAGAAGAAACAGAGGGAAACAACAGAGCATCCAAAGAACCTGGAAATAGAAGAATCTTAAAATAACCAACAAGTATTCACCAGAAAGCAAGAAAGATCAGTAGAGGAAGAGTAGTTACAATTAGAAGGGGTTTTGCCCAATCTAACAGAGGGTGGGCAGGAGGGTCTACAGCATGAATTGAAGGGACAATAAGAATCTGGTTCCTCTCAACATCTAAAACTGGTATGACAGGACTCCCTTTTAGGAGACGACCACACACTGAGGAACAACTGGTAGAAACAGAATCAAAATTAAGTAGGAGGGAGTCAGTAGACACAAAGGAAGAGAAGGTACAAATAAATTTGGGGGAGAGAAATAGAGTCAGGAAAGATCAGAAAGTAAGCCACATACTTTTTAACACTACAGAAACACACCAGAAGAGGGAATTTTCTGAAGTTATAAAAGGTACCCGGAGCTACACTTCCTTCTAAAAGCTCAGGAAAACTAATTTTATATAAAAGCGAGCACTCTATATGTACTAAAGATAAATCCCATTCAAAGTTATTTAAGAAAAAAAAAAAAGAGCAAAAAGTGCAGAACAGCATTCCTGCAGACAAGGAAAGCCTGCCAAAAGAATAATCCACAAGACTGATCAGAACTATAAACTTTTATTCTAAAATGAGCTGAAGGGTGCCTGAGTGGCTCAATCAGTTAAGCATCTGAGTTCAGCTCAGGTCATGATATTGGGGTTCCAAGATCAAGCCCCATGTTGGGCTCTGCACTCAACGGGGCATCTGCTTGAGATTCTCTCTTCCTCCCCCTCTGTTCTTCCCCACTGCTCATGCTCTCTCTCAAATAAATAAAATCTTTAAAAAATAAATACATAAAAATAAGTAAAATGAGCTGAAAGACAATGAGAAAATATGCAGGACAAAAAAGAATAATATTAATCAGACTTAGGAAATCTGGAGAGGAAGCAACAGAAACTTTAAAAAGTAGAAATTTAAAAAATAATTTTAGGAAATGAAAATTAAACCAGAAGGAATACAAGTATGAATAAATATGACAGATGATGCCTTCAGGTAAATAGAAGATCAAAACAAAAACATAGAAATGCAAAAGAAATAAAAGAAGAGCCAAGCAGGGTTTGAAATAAAGAGGCAAATATTTAAGATGGGCAAAGACTGTCCAACATATGAGTAATAGCAATGGCTTTAAAAATGAAAACCGAAACAAGGAAAGAGAATGAATACTAGACATTATAATTCAGGAAAACTTTACTGGAGGAAACAGATTTGAAACTGTACATTGAGAGAGTACACTGCATACCTGAGAATATTGACCCAAAGCTACCAATATCAAGCCATACCATAGAAAAATTAGTGCATTTAGAAAGAAATAAGAAAAAAAGGAGGGAGCCTGGATGGTTCAATCAGTAGAGCATAGGACTCCTAATCTCAGAGTCGTGAGTTCAGGCCCCATGTTGGGGTTGGAGCTTACTTAAAAAAAAAGAAAAGGAAGAAAAAGGGAGGGGGGAAGAAGGAAGAAAATGGAGTAAAATATTTAAGGAATTCAAGGAAAGAAAATGTGAGTCAAGAATTTTGTATTTAATAAAAGTGACTTGAAAATGTGTCCTTTAAAACAAAGGACACAGACAAATGTTACTGCATCTAGGAACTCAAGGAATATTGTTCTCAAGAGCCACTCTTGAGGAATTTTCTAAAATATAAGCTTCCGACCACCAAAGGACTTGAAAGGCGTCAACGCAAGGACTGGTGGTAAGTGCTCATACAGTTCCTTGTGGGCTAAAACCCAATGAGGGTTAATAGGAAAGGAGTATAAATTTGTAAGAGCGACTAGGTCTGGGTATTGTCGTTACAGTACAACTATAACACAGAAGGAAGAATGAGAAGAGCACGTGGAAAATTTTAAAGAGTTTTCTCGATGACTGTGTTCATGGTGTAGCGTTAGTATTATTCTGAAACTCTTGTTTAATTTGGGGTAGGGTAAGTGAGTAATAGGAGATCTTCTGATTTTTTATCATTTCCTGTGTCCTTGGGAACCAGGGTTCTCAGTGTAGGAAATGGAGGTGCAGATGTATTACAGAAGAAGCTAAGTTAATGTTTTTTTTTTTTTTCTTGAAAGCAGTAACTACGGTCTGAAGTTGGAATTAGAATCATCAGTATAAATTCATGGGGTGCAATCAATGAAGAGTTCTAAAAATAGCTGTCCGTCGCACAAGGACTGCAATCTTGAAATACTATAGAGACTGGGGCTTCTTAGAAAAATGGCTGATGTTTATGTCTAGGGCAGGAGTGTAAAAGATGAGCCTAAAATATCTTGTCCCATCAGACATCCAGAGACCTTTCAAAAATTGGGGTCATGTGAAAAGATCTCAAGAGCCAACTTTGAACAGGCCAAAAAGGGGACCACTGAAGCTTCAAAAACAAAGCATTACGATTGATTACATCCCATCAAACATCTTTAAATTCATGAGTTTATAATGTCATTTTGTAAATAAACATTTTATTTTAGAATAGTTTTAGTTTACAGAAAAATTTGGAGATGGTCCAGAAAGTTCCCATATGCCCCATACCCACTTTCCACTATGGTTCCCATCTTGCATTGGTATGATTCGTTTGTTACAATTAATGGATTGATACTGATACCTTATTTTTAACTAAAGTCCACTAACCTCAAGTCTCTCTGTTTATTTACATCTGCTCTGATTTCTTTCATCAGGGTCTTGTAATTTTTCACATACAGATCCTGCACATTTTTATTAGATTTATACCAAAATATTTTTTTCTTTTTTTGCCCTTACCTTCTGTTTGCCCCCTCCCTCCCTTCTTTCCTTTCCATCCCTTTCTTCCTTCATTATTTCTTTGTAGTGCTCAGTTTGTTTCTTTTCTTGATGACCATTCATAATGATATTTTTAAAGATACTGATTGGCCCACCTTTGGGCTGATAGGGAGCCTATTCATTATCTTGAAAATTAGTAAATATAGGGGAAGAATTGAGCCTTTATCCAACCTTTCCTATTCAAACTATGTCACTAGGTGATCAAATACAAATGAAAGCAAGCCTCTGCCTATATTCATATTTCTATTAAATGAAAAAAATAACAAAGTTAAAATATTATCATTTTGCAAACTCAAATGAAGTAAAGGAACTGAGCACTGAATGTCTATAGCTGCTCATATCAGAAAAGAACCCCACTCATGGACTTCTCTTGAAGGAACACACCACCAACTATATTCTTCCCAAACAGATCAGACGTGAGGGTTATCAGCCTCTGGGTCGCATTGCAGGAAAAACAGCAGTTGAAGAACATGCCAAACGGCACCCTGATATTGCAACTGGCAAAATCCAGACTGTGAGAAACTCTTAAGATCAAATGTCCTAAGTTCTTCAGCAGAAGTAGTTAAGAAATAGAGAAGAACAGAGAGAAAACCTATAGATGAAGAGAAACTGTAAGAACATAAAATGCCTTTAAAAATGGGCAAGTGGCTAGAGGTGCCCGCTTGACCACAAAGAAAGGCAAGAGAGTGACATAAAAGTCAGGCTCGTGGGGAGAAAGAATGCTGTTATTGGAATGGGGGCACATGAAAGGTCTTCTGGGGTGGCTGGCCAAGTCCTCTTTCTTGATCTGAGTAGTGATTGCAAGGATATTTGTCTTAGAGTAACTCTAAGTTACACATTTGGTGGGTGTGTGTTTTTTTTTCTGTCCTATTTTACTTTAAAATGTCAAAAACTATAGGAAGAAGAAAGAAAATGGAGTATTCTCGTCTTCAAGTAAGGTCAAGTAAGTGATAAGCAAGTTACATACACTTATGAGTCATGAGTAATAAGTTAAACATTTTCACTTTACATGGGAGCCAACACTGTTGGATTAGGCTTATACAGACCCCTGCAAAATACACATCTGCCATTGCTGCTCTGAAATCCTGAATGGATCCTTTGTTACACCTCATCGTAACAATTATTCAAAGAAATTAGCAAGTGGAGGGAAAAAAAGAGAGAAAGAAATTAATGCAGAAAAAGACCCCAAATTCAACAGCCTATCCTGTTTTTTGCAAAGATCACTCTGAGAGATTTTTCAAAAATCCCAGGAAATTGAAAACATCTCCAGTGCAGATGATCAAAGCCCTTCCTATGGGATACTACTTCATAATTGAATCATGCAAACTGCTGAGAAGTTTATACCCAACCTACATTTTCTGTGATGTTAACCTATTATTCCTGGCCCCCTTGTGTACTTATATTATTCTCAAAGATATCGGTAAATAGTCCCTTGCCTTCCATCTTACCAGTCAAACAAACATGTACAGGAGAAGCTGAATGCATAAATAGTCTCCACTCATATATTTGCAGTTCAAAAGATTGGCCCTCAAAGGGAAAAACTAGAGTTGAAATTTTCTCTTTAGAAGGGTTTAGATATTCACAGGAGCAGAGACAAAAACATTCATGGCAGAGGGAAGGCCCAGCAGCTTTATATATATTATGGGCAATGACTACATGGCTGTTTTTCCAGACTGGTCATAATTTTGCCATATCTTACAGATGCCTAAGAGTGGGGATCTTCCCCAAGGTGGGAAAATCCATATTTTAAATTTAGGTGTATGATAATCTTCTCTTCAAATGGATGAATCTTTCAGGTTTGGATTTAACCTAGACCTTAGCCAATGCTTTCCATTTTATAGATGGGGAAAACTGAGGTGTAGAGAAATGAATGCCCTCTCCCAAGATCAGACAGCAAGAGAGTCAGAACCAGGATTTGGATGCAGAATTCTTGAACTGACTGCTGTCCATGGCACCTAATAAGCAAAAGCGAACTCAGAGATATTTGTCAAGCATCCTGGGACTGGGGTCGGTGTGGGGGAGCAGGTAAGATTTTTGCCAGGAAAGGCTGCTTTTAGGACATGTAACCCCCCGGGTATCAGGGAATGCAAAGAGGCAGCCTCGTTGGGCTCTCAGAGGAGGGAGTAAGCCTAGAAATCACACGTTACAGAAAGGATCCAAGGGTCTACCCTTTGAGCGGTTGAGGCCCCTGGACGTCAGGGACCAGGACAGTGCTGGGAAACACAGACTTGGCGTAACTACGACACGGAGCAGATACTAGGATGAAGACGATGGAGAAGGTATAACGCCAGTGAAGGAATGGTGTCATAGCCAATTCTGTCTCAGGACCAACCCGGAGAAAATTCTGAATCCCCAAAGATCTTAGGTGGATGTTGACAGAGTTTGGGGCCAGCCTACTGCCAGTTGGAATTATCTAGATGACTAGAGGTGAATATTTCACCAGTCTCCTCTGGTTGCTGAAGTCATTTTTGGAAATATGTACTACATAATTATGACAGATTTCTGAGACCATGAACTAAAAAACTAATTTCACCTCTGTCAATACAATATAATCTTCCTTCCACTCCAGGGTGTCCAGAAAGTAAAACGTTATCAGTGGGAAAATTGCACGTATTAAAATCTTTCCAACTTTAATGTTGTTCCAAAGGAAACGACATCATTTATTTCCCTGTACTTTGGAAGCAGCCAAAATCCCTCTAGGTCAGAACCAAAAAGCTGCAATTAGCCAACTAATTTAGACAAATGAGGGAGGGTCTGTTTGCCCAAATTACCCGAATCATTGGAACTTTGTAGACCTGGCCCCCCCCAAATAACATCAGCCTAAGTCTGAATCTTTGTGGTTACCTTACTAAAGCAAACAATATATTACACTCTGTGATTTGGGGGGGGAGGGGTTGGTCTTTTTTCTAATTTTTTGACATTAGATCTACTGGAAACCCCCGGCTAAGAGAATCCCATATGGGTAAAGAGGGGAAAAGATCCAATTAAGTAGGAAATGCTAACAAGCTGCTTGAGCGAGCACTGAGGCATGCCGGGATATTACATGTCCACAAAGAAAATATTAATTTTAAGCTCAAAGAAGAAATAAAAAAGGAAATTTAAGGGAGGGGGAGGATAAGAAAAAAGTGTCAGGATATTTATATAAACTGTCATTCCTGTGTTTTCATGAAGGCTCATGCCCTCTAAACAGTCCATCAACACTCTCTCTGATCACAGACTTCGCTCTGATTGAGGGGGGAGATGTCAGCCAAGGAGAAAAACATGTGGAAAATCTGTTAACCATGTGTGTCATTCCTGATGTCAACAGGTAAGGAAATATGGGAGCGGCCTCACAATTGTGCATTTCCACTCGGGCTCCGAGAATGGAAAAGGGCATCGCTGGCTTTGGGAAATAGATATTTATGATTCCCGTTGTGGTGGTGTTGGTGGTAACGACGATGATGAAAACACGCAGGATTCAGGGCGAGCCCAACAGAAATACAAGACCACCTGGCGCCCGGAGTGACAAATGCCACACCAGCGACGTGTGTGTAAATAACAGCGTGAGAGTTTAACATTGCATGTCTTGCCAGTGGAGGGCTGGATAGGCTCTTTTTTTGGAAACACGGGGATCTTTTATTTTTTTCTGGTCTTACCTTCAAACCTCTTTCTGACAGGGTGTAGAATTGAAATCCACTTCGGTGGAAGGAGTCAGGGAGACGCGGGAGTTCTCGTGGCAGTTTCCTGCAGGGGTGCGTGTGTGGCCGGAGTTCTGGGGCTCTAGGGAGAACAGCGGGTGGTGCTCAGAACTCAGTTCTAGTGTGTCAGTCTTAGCGGTTAACCTGGTGACGTTGGAAAAGTCATGGGAACTTCTGAGCCTTGGTTCCTGCAGAGTAACAAGTTTGGCCTAAGGCAGCATTTCTAATGCCATAATAGGCATGCAGATCACCTGGGCAGCTCGTCAAAGTGCATATTCTGTGTCAGGAGGTCTGGAAAGGGACCCGTGACTCTGCATTTCTAATAAGCTCCCGGGGGGATGCTGGCCCACGGACCACACTTGAGGGCTTGGATGATGATTACAGTGGACATCAGCTGCTCCTGCTCACCCAGCATCCGAGGATTAGAGCATCTTCATTTTCCAATAAGTCACCCGGTTTTCTTTTGGAGAGCCCCGCCTCCTCCCTCTCATTTAGGGCATTCGGGCAGGGCTCATGCTGATCCTAACCCCCAGCTCCAAGAATGGGCCCAGGTCCTAGGCCTAGCCACTCAGGGCACTCCAGCTCTGTGATTGGCTCAAACATGGGCACATGACCCATGGCGGGTTAACCCAGTGCAGGGCTCTGGCTGCCCCAACTATGGTGAAAGTGATGTTCTCTTAGCTGGGGTGATAAACTATAGCTAGGATATTAGCCACGTGGAGAAGCCGTTTCATCACATCTTGGTAAACCCTGCTTGAAAATAAAGTTAATAGAGAAGAAAGCAAAGCTGAGAGGTCCAAAGACATTCCAATGACGTTCCAATGACATCATTTGAACTCCTAGATACAGCCATGCCTGAAGCTGAAGATCCCTGGCTTCTTTAGTGACACAAGCTTGTCAAAAAATTCAGTGGTTACAGGAATGATACACTTATAAATTGCAGCTGCATTATCAATATTTTCTCCATTACTGTCTTACTATAGACCAGAGGTCAGCAACTTTTCTGTAAAACACCAGATAATAAATATGTTAGGCTGGTGGAACATAGGTCTCTATAGGAACTCCATGTTAGCACACAAGCAGCCATAGATAATATGCAAACAAGCAGCTGAGGCTGTGTTCCAATCAACTTTATTTACTAAATAAGCATCCGGGGCGCCTGGGTGGCTCAGTTGGTTAAGTGTCTGACTTCAACTCAGGTCATGATCTCTGGGTCCTGGGATCCAGCCCCGGGGAGGATCCCTGTGCAGCAGGGCATCTGCTTGTCCCTGTCCCTCCGCCCCCCCCCCCCACTCGTTTTCTCTCTCTCTCTCTCTCAAATAAATAAATAAAATCTTTAAAATAAGCATCCAGCCCTCAGGCTATAGTTTGCCAACCCTGGTCTAGACAATCAACAAAGCCTCGATTTGTCGTATTTGCCATTTTCCACAGTGTAAACACCCCCACCGTGGCTGACGTCAGGCTACCAACAGAAGTCATCGAATACAGAGCTGGGGAAAGATGAGTACCAGGTCCCCTTTATAGGGTCTTTCCAGCATATAGATACAATCATCTCAATAACATAGATCATAGTAAAATGTAGTAAAATGATTAGGTAGGGCTGAGTTTTAAGTATTTATTAACTTTGTCTTGATACCATTTTTTTTCATTGTAAGTTTGTAAAGTTTACTTTTCAATAGTAGCTTTACCCCAGGACTTCAAACGTGAAACAGAGAAACCAGGACCCAAAGATATCACGACAGTAGATCAAAGTTTGGAAAGGGATTACTGGCATCTTCAGGAATTGTAGTTTAAAATTCCAGTGCATTAGACAAGCCCTTTTTGAAATGGTAATGCCTTGTACCTGAGTAGAAAAGACAATTAAGATAATGTGTTAATTTCCCCCTTGAATCTGACAGTAATATTTTGATCCTGTTAATTATCCAGAGAACAGAAAATGTATATAATGTGATAGCTCTGTGCAGAGCTGAGAGGCTTGCTGCCTGGTTAAGTAGGCACACTTATCCTATAAGTAGCTGCTCGGAATGCAGTTTCCATCCCTTCCTAAATACACCCACTAAAAAAATAAACCGATGTGGCGTTTCAGAATGGCTCCAATCCGGTTTTACCCCCTGGGCAAGCAGCCAATGATTATTTACTAAAAGTTAGCCTCCTTTCAAAACTATCAGAAAATAGCAATCGTTCGCTAATGATTTCTGGCAGGTGAGGGTAAATCAATGCCTTAAGAACAGTGAAAGATCATGTCCTTAGAGCCCCAGCATGCTCGCCTTCTCTGAGGGGTAAGCTTATCGATGTCGCTAACTGGGCATTTTAATGAGCGTTCATTACAAAAGGGCAACCTTTTAAGTGGGCGAGTCAATCCATAAAGGGGAGAAATGTGGACCCCAAAGCATTCTCATAAACTGGCCAAGAGGGCTTTCTAGGTAATATTACGAGTTTCGGGGCAATACTCTCTTCTGAAAGGAAATTGTGGCCCGTTCAGTTGTGCATTTCGAAAGAGATTTGATTTTATTTTTTTAAGATTTATTTATTTATTTTTAGAGAGATAGACCATGAGTTGGAGGGGCAGAGGGAGAGGGAGAGAGAATATAAAGCAGACCCCGCACCGAGTGTGAGCCCGACGTGGGGCTCCATCTCACGACCCTGAGATCACGACTGAGCCGAAACCAAGAGTCGGATGCTTAACCGACTCTGCCACCCAGGTGCCCCTTGAAAGATATTTTATATTTACTCTTTTAAAACAACCCACACCAACACCTCTCTGGGAGAGCTAGTGAAGGAGGTACATACTTCCATCAGGACGGTGGCATTTTATCCATGACACCACGGCAATCTGTATCTACCCATGGTATTTAATATATTCCATAAAAGCATAAATCATTCTTGCCCTGTTTTATTCTTATCACAGGTCTGTGTATCTGCTCTCCTCTGGTTATTTTATTTTGTTTTATTTTATTTTATTATTTTATTTTATTTTTAAAGATTTAGAGAGAGAGAGCACAAGCAGGGAGGGAGAGGGAGAAGCAGTCTCCCTGCTAAGCAGGGAGCCCAACATGGGGCTCGATCCCAGGACCCTGGGATCATGACCTGAGCAGAAGGCAGATGCTCAATGGACTGAGCCACCCAGGCACCACAAGGAAACATACCTTCTAAAACACCATACAAAGTTAAGAGGTTGCTTGGATCCCCACACAGAGGGCCTCGTTCACAACAGGTGCTTACAGATCTGCAGAATGAATACATGCATGCATTTCTTCATTCAATAATCTTCTGTGTGAAATATACAGCTTGAGATAAATGCACCAGGGGAGCCTGGCAGCATGGGTTCAAATATCAGCTCTGCTATTCGCTCAGTGGCCATGTGATCTTGGGGGAAATTACTTAATCTCTCACTGCCTCAGTTCCTCCTCTGTGAAATGGAATGGTGATCACGGTGCTCCGTGGGATTGTTGGGAAGGTCAAATGAGTTCAAATGAGTAAGTTTCTCAGCACAGTTAGTGCTAAACAAGTGTTAATTATGATGGCTTCCAACACGATGACAGAGAATCTGCCAAACAACATACCACGTTCCATGTCCCACCTTCAGCATTTATTATTTCACGGAGATGTTTCTGTCAGGAATTCCATTAATAAGAGAATGTAGGATTGCCTGGGTGGTTTAGTTAATTTGGTGACCAACTCTTGATTTTGGCTCGGGTCATGATCTTGGGGGCCTGGGATTGAGTGCCATGTCGGACTCTACGCTCAGAGCAGAGACGGCTTGAGATTCTCTCTCTCCCACTCCCTCTTCTCCCAACTCTCCCTGACCCGGCTCACATGCTCTCTTTTTCTCAAATAAATAAATGAATAAAATCTTTTTTAAAAATGTGGTTTTTCCTTGACATTTTGCCTGGGTCTGCAGGCCTTGATTCAGATGTGTCGCCAACCTCTTGGTGGTCATTTGCTCTCCTTCCTCTCTCTGTGGTTTGCAGTGGTCATGGGATCCCTGGTGAGCCCAGGGCTTGGCTAAGACCAAGGGGTTGGGGCTCCGTTGTCTTGATTAATAATGAATACAGTGGGGGAATGAGGGAAATAAGCTTTGTTCAGATTGGGGACAACAGGAACGGTTTTGTAGACCAGACAGGTTGTTCAATTTTTTGTTTTTCTTTTTTTCAATGCCCAAACATGGCATGCGGCCCTGTGTCCCTGCCAAGGTGAGGCCAAGAAGGAGGGAGGAAGTCCAGCTGCTGTCCGGGGCTCTTTCTTCAATCAAAGCCAAAGCTCCACCTTTCAGGCCAGGTGGGCGATTGCCCACCTTCTCTTCACCCCCTCTGTTGGGGGTCTGTGCCCAGAGGGAAACAATCCATCCCCTGCACACCTGCGACGCCACTCTCTCACGTTCCTGCCTTCAGCTTCCACTCATTCTTCCTTCATCTCCAACATTCCTTCATTCCAATGCCCCTTCACTCCAGCATTTGTTTTTTCCATCACTCATTCATTCAAACACTTATTGAACACCTGCTGTATACCTGACACCATTCGGGACCATGGGAATGCAAGAGTAAACTAGACAAAACTTCTATCCGTGTGGAGTTGACAGCCAACCAGTTCCCAGTCGGGCCAAGGCTGCCAGACCACAGATCGCATTTCAGGCAACAAGGCAGCTGGATGTCTTGCAGATGTTGCACCCTCAAAACGAAGCATCTTTTCATAGACGTCACGTCTCTCCAGGCGGTACTTGGTACAGGGTTGGGTCCAAAATCATCAGGCACAGGGCATGCTCCTGGTTGCCCAGGAGTTCACCCTGCTACTCTTAAACTCCACTCTCAGGGAAAGGGCATCAAAGAATGCCTTTTCTTTAGCCATATCTCCTATTGTAAAATTAAAGACCTTCTCTCATGATAAAAGAGACAGATGAAGACCTAGTTTGAGGACAGAGGGACCTCACAGGTAGTCCTAAAATCACACCATGGCAACACTTCTTTTTTCTGGCTGTCTTCATGCATTGAGCAGTTAATTTGTGCCCACACTGTGCCAGGCGTTGTGCAATCTGCTAGGAATGTAGTTGTGAAGAAGCCAGACAAAACATCTGTTCTCACGGAGCTGGGAGTCCCGTGGATCACAGGAAGCCTAACCTGGCCTGGGGGCTCAGGAAAGCTTTCCTCACCAAAAACAACTCTCGTGCTGAGATCTGAATGCTTCGGAGAAGTTTAACCTGGGAAAGGGCAGAGCCTAAACAGGGAATAGTATGTGCAAAGGCCCAGTGGTAGGGGGAAAGGTAGAGTGAGAACTGAATGGAAATGGAAAAGACAAGAGGGGTGTGGAAGATGGGGCTGGAGGGGGTGCAAACCAGGCAGGTTTCAGGCCTCTGGGTGCTTCATCTAAATTTAGAGCAGTGAGAAGCTTTAAAAGGATGTGAGCAGGCCCGAGGAACATAACCGGGGCACTCTGGTTGCAGTGATTTCAAAGGTCTGGACAGGCCCAGAGTAGCTCTAGTAGGTCAGTCAGGGGCTTCTGGTCCAGGCAAGGACTGATGAAACTGAGTCCAGAGGTTACGGCTGGAATCATGAATGGGCCTGAGGAACAGGTGTTCTGGCTCTCGGGCCATCACTGGGCTCTACGTCCCCTGGTACAGTCAGGTATGTACCTTCCTGTCCCCTCCCTTTGAAGGCAGAGGCCTCCCCAGAGTCTAGTCTGACATCTGGCTTGACCCTAAAGAGCTCTCATCCAGATCGTGAGACAAACACAGAAATGAAACCATTGGAGAAATTGCAAAGCAGTGCATGAAACTGATTGCAAGGTTAGTATAAATTGGATGTGTGAGTGCTGAAAATGCATAGGGCAATGACATGATTAAAAGGGACTGAATTATTCGCTAGAAGCACATAGGGACTCTTATAAGAGGCTGTGCCGTCCCCAGCAAGCAAACTGGTGGTATTACATTAGCCAGATACAGTCACTAGGCCTCTGTGGTTAGGCCTGCATTGTGCTCAGTAATGTAGCATTAAAAAAAAATTTTTTTTGAGTTAAATCAGATGCCAATTTTTAAATAAAATAAAACATTGGGAGGCTTTGTATTAAAAAATCTGAATTGGGGCACCTGGGTGGGTCAGTCAGTTAAGCGTCTGATTCTTGATTTTGGCTCAGGTCATGATCTCGGGGTCATGGGATGGAGCCCCAAGACAGACTCTATGCTGAGCGTGGAGCCTGCTTAAGATTCTCTCTCTCCTTCTGCCCGTCCCCTTCCTGTGTGCACACGCAGGTGTTTTCTCTCTCAAAAATAAAAAAAATTTAAAAATCTAAACATCAGGAGTCCTTTTTAAGCAGCAAAGTAGTTGGAACGGGCTCCATTGTCAAGCAAAATGTAACTTCCTTTTCCACTTCGTTGATTTTTAAATCAAGATATGATCATAAGTAATTGGCCCGTGGAAATAGGTGAACACTTCTGTTGCTCATAATTGAGTTATTACATTTAAAACTTCCGTTTGACAGAAGACTAAAACACATAAGCTAAGGGACTCAAAGAAAAGGACTAATAAGTTGAAATTGGAATCTTTTTTTTTTTTAAAGATTTTATTTATTTATTTGACAGAGAGAGACACAGCGAGAGAGGGAACACAAGCAGGGGGAGTGGGAGAGGGAGAAGCAGGCCTCCCGCGGAGCAGGGAGCCTGATGTGGGGCTCGATCCCAGGACCCTGAGATCATGATCTGAGCTGAAGGCAGACGCTTAACGACTGAGCCACCCAGGCGCACCCTGAAATCGGAATCTTAAAGAGGTATCTGCATCCCCATGTTCACTGTAGCATTCATATTAGCCAAGACATGGAAGCCGCCTAGATGTCCACTGATGGACAAATGGATAAAGAAAATGTAATGGAATATTATTCAGCCTTTAGAAAGAAGAAAATCCTGCTACTTGCAACAAGATGGATAAATCTGGAGGACTTTATGCTAAGGGAAATCAACCAGACACAGAAGGACAAATACTGCATGATCTCATTTATATGAGGAATCTAAAATAGTCAAACTTATAGAAGCAGAGAATGGAATGGTCGTTGCCAGAAGCTGGGGACAGGGGGACATGGGGAAGCATCAGCTAAAGGGTACAAAGTTTCAGTTATATAAGATGGGTAAGTCCTAGAGATCTACCACACTGCATACTGCCTAGAATTAACAATGCTGTGTTATACGCTCAAAAAATTGCTAAAAAATGTGTTAAGTGTTCCTATCAATAATAATGACGATGATACCAATACAGAGGGCAGAAGGAAACTTTTGGAGGTCATAGAGATGGTTATGGCATAGATTGCAGTGACGGGTTCACGGGTGTATACTTTTCTCCAACCTCTTCAAGTTGTATTACATTAAATATGTATGGCTTTTTGTCCAACCTCAACAAAGTGGTTTTTTAAAAAAAGTATTTCTATCAGTTCTATAACATTTTTTTTAATTGAGAACACAAGGTGGGGAATGGGAGCCCCTCCTTATATATTGCCAATGAGAATGTAAATTGGCATAATCGCTTTGGAGAGCAACTCTGTGTTTGTGTTGTGTGTGTTTCTGGGGAAAGTCGACAGTGCCTCGAGTTTAGGTCTAGGTCCCTGTCCCAGAGATAGCCTTTGTCTATATGCACAAGGAGACATCACCGCCCCCCACCGCCTGATGTCCATTATGGCCCTGTTTCTAATAATGAAAAAGTATAAACTACCTAAATGTCTTTGAGTAGGAAGATGGTGATGGTGATATCTTGGCTGCCAGAGGGTCCCAGAAGATCCAGGTCAGCCTCATCCGGTCAGGGTGGGGACAATGGTCCCACAGTGGTTGCAGCAGAGATAACAGTAGCATGGGACAACTGAGGTGTCTTGTCCCTTTAGGGAACAGCAACTGAGAAGAGTCAGGTTTCTTATAGAGAGCATGGGCCAGACCACCCACAGTTCACCAACTCGCAGCTTGTGTTCATAATCCTAACAGCCAATCACAGTATCAGAATGCAAGCAGGCGGGGTGCCTGGGTGGCTCAGTCGGTTAAGCATCTGCCTTCCGCTCAGGTCATGATCTCAGGGTCCTGGGATCAGGCCCCGCGTCGGTCTCCCTCCTCAGTAGGGACCCTGCTTCTCCCTTTCCCTCTGCCTGCCGCTCTGCCTGTCTGTGAGCTTTCTCTCTCTCTCTGTCAAATAAATCAATAAAATCTTTAAAAAAATGAAATAAACATTAAAAAAAAGACTGCAAGCAGGCATCTGTATTCAAACTATGGCATCACCATCAAGTGATGTCATTCTGTTTATATATTAAGATCTAAGGGTGTCAAAGTGATTTAAGGGACATGATTACCAGGTAGCATTTGTTAGGGAGTCCCAGGTCCCAAATGAATGTTTTCCCAGAGACTTTCACTGGGGCACATAGTATATTAGTATTAACTGTAATCATAGCTTGGGGTTATCACAAAATTGTTAAAACAAAAGAAAAAAGGAAAAAAAAGGATGTGTAACCAACAAAAACTACTGAAAAAAAAAACCCATTTTCAGCTCTTAAAGTTCTAAGGTTTAGTTTCTTGAGAGTTTACTTATGTGAAGCACCTTATTCCCATTGATATCAGATTAAGGAGGCCTCTATGCATTTTCTCAAATGAATCAAGCATTGTTTCATTGTTTCTCAAAGCATTTTTAAGAGCCTGGTGACAGAGGAAATGTCTGAATTCAAAAGGAAGTCTTAAGGGGTTGTGAAGTCTCAGGAAAGTTCTTAAATGACCTAACCAGATGTTTGGAAGTCTGATACACCCTTAACCCAAACCGAAATTCATAACAAAGTCAAAAGCAATAGAGCCGAATTGATTCCAAGATGCCTTTTCTAACAAACCTGACTATTTACACCCATTGACTTTAATGGGGCCTAATTCCTGTTTGGGGGAGATTATATGGCCATGGAAACAATGAGATGCATAATAAAGTTTGAAGATGAAATAAAACTTAAAGCTCAGGTAAGTCCTTAATGCTGGCTAAACTGAAAATCCACGTTTCTGAGGCTATGCAGAACCGTGGTTAAGAACGTGAGCTCTGGGGCTCCTGGGTGGCTCAGTCGGTTAGGCGTCTGCCTTCGGCTCCGGTCAGGATCCCAGGGTCCTGGGATCGAGCCCCGAATCAGGTTCCCTGCTCAGCGGGGAGTCTGCTCCCTCTCCCTCTGCTCTTCCCCCTGCTTGTGTGCTCTCTCTCTCAAATAAATAAATGAAAGCTTTAAAAAAAAAAGAACATGAGCCCTATTGCCAGACTGCTTGTGTTGGAATCCCAGCTCTACCACTTGTGGTGACCTTGGGAAAGTGGCTGGACCCCTCTGTCCTTCAGCTTCCTTACCTGTAAAATGGGGACAAGAATGGTACCCACCTCATTGGGATGTTGTATGGGTTCAATGAGACAGTGAAGGGAAGGGCCTCTAACATAGTAAATGATCAGTAAATCTTACCTATTGGAATTACCTTATTTTATTTTTTTTTAAATGTTAGTTATATTATTGAGTTATATATATATGTCCTGAAGTCATGGACAAACTGGGACTTTTCTTTTTTATATTTAAATGTAAGACATTTAAAATTTTTAACAGTATTATTGAAGGAAAATGAGGTTCTCTAGATCTCTTCACCCAAGAAATAAAATTCCTGGGGAAAACTGAGTTCCTTTCATTGGTTTGTTTACTTTGTGGATGGGATGTATTTTAATTTGAGGGTTTGGTTTGGTATAAAGCATCTGAGACATTAACCCAAGCGTAGAGACAGAGTCAAAATAAAATGGTCCTGAGTTGCCATGGATGAATACGACCTTAAGGACTCTAAAGAACGCCAGCGAGGGTGGGCTCTGGAGACGTGATGGCCTGGGGGCTTGCCCGCTAACTTGACAGTTGACCGTGAGCGACCAAGTCACTCCCGATCTCTGGACCTCCACTTGCTGACCCACAAAAAGAGGTGGTTGAACTAAATGGCCAATTGGGTTTCTCCGAGCTCTAACTGCTTGTATGAAGCTGCGGTATCTGTTCCCTGGGAGATTTGACTCTGGACTTGACCACTAGCAGCCCCGTGCTCCCGTCCACAGCCCCTCCACACCAGCGACCTTCTCACTTCCTGCCATATTGGGCTCAAGGGACCCCGGGCATGAGGATGCCAACGAAGATGATGACGGGTCAGCCCACCACCCCCCCCCAGGTACCCTGGGAGAAACAGCATGGCTGACTCCAATTCAAACTGTGTCCCCGTCTCACACAAAGCCCTGTTTATCCCACTGGACAGGAGGGCGGAAACCACTTAAAGCAGAGCTGAAGAAATAAATATTCGAGAAGCAATAGCTCATTATTTTTGAGGACTCTGGAATGCAAGTCCAAGGTAGAAAAACAGCACAACAACCGCTAGCATTTCCATTCTGAGTAAATGCCAGAAGCTCTGAAATAAAGATAGTGCAATTTGTTTATTATTCCTTCTCTTTAAAACCTGCATTAATTCTGATTTCTATTTAAATAAGAATGATTAAATTTTATCAGCTGAGATGGAAATATTGTGATAAACACTGGCTCCTGGCCAAACTAATCTCCCAAACCCACAGCTTACGGCCATTGTCTTGTATAGATATTTGAATGGCAATGGGCTTTTATCAGTATTTCTAAAGGCACTCATTTAATTATGTGGTTGTAAGGATTTTCAAAACCCAAAAGAATACCATCAATACATATTCATTTCTTGGATTAATTCGACATTAACATCAGAAAATATTGTTATTTAAAGGATGCTCATACTTGTTTTTGCTCTTGCGGAAAAAAGAAGGTATCCAATTCTGGTCGCAATGGTGTCTTTGAGACGTTCTGTTTAACTCAAACTAGGAAAATGCAAGGCAGGGAGGTAAGGCTGGAATTTAGAATTACTGGGATTACAAGAAAGACTCAGAAACTTCGTAAGTGTTTAATAAAGAGGTCTACTTCCCAGAGGTTGGGCCGTGACGAGGAAACAGAATCTCTGATCTAGGAATTTTGGACACATGTGTGGATCTCATCAATCAAATATAATGTATCTGAAAGCCTCAGGAAAAAAAGGTTCAAGCGCAGGGGCAGTCTACCTGCACAAAATGTTCATACTTAGAAACCCAAGTAATCTAGATTTCATTCCTACAGGGGATACCAGATTTCTTCAAGAATTGATTAAAGATACAAAAATACATCTGACACCTTTAGCATTAATAATATTTCCTCCAAAGCAGATCTTTATATTTCGGTGATGATGAATCTGATTTGTGAAGCGAAGACTCACCGTCTACCTTAACCTTGGGATTTCTTCTTGTGGCAGGGTGGCTGACTGGGAGAAATCCATCCATTGTAACTGAAGCCCATGTGATCTGTGTCTGCAAAGTCAACCACCTCTCTGTATCTCTTTCTTTCTCTCTCTCTCTCTTTTTTTTTTTTTGCTTTGCTTTCAATGTGACCAAACTACCAGGAAATTCTTCCTGTGTTAATCATTTGAAGAAAGGAGTAGGGATGGGAACTGGCTAGGGAGAGAAAGAGAGAGAAAAGAAATAGAAGGTGAGTGGTCTGCCAGTCTTGTTTTAAGACTGATCTGTTTTTATGTTGCTCAGCCATCCTGGTTAGCGCAGGACTGGCAGGTTTCCTGGGATGAGGAATTTCCAGTCCTAAAACCAGGAAAGTCCTGGGCAAAAGCAGGATGGTTGGCCATTCTATACTAGGCTTCTTTTGATCTAGGTTTCTAGGTCAAGGCTTTTAAAGGCTCAAACAAGGGGCGCCTGGGTGGCTCAGTAGGTTAAGCGTCTGCCTTCGGCTCAGGTCATGATCCCGGGGTCCTGGGATGGAGTCTCATATGGGGCTCCCTGCTCAGTGGGGAGTCTGCTTCTCCCTCTCCCTCTATTCCCCCCTCCTTGTGCGCTTTCTCTCTCTCTGCTCTCTCTCTCAAATAAATAAAATCTTTTAAAAAAAATAAAGGCTCAAACAAACTGAGAAGAGTGACATTTAGATCTGATTGGGGATTACTAAGAGGTACAATCTGTCACAACACAAATGCTAACGAAAATGCATGGAGGAAGTTTGTCGTAGAGGGTGAAAGAGGTAAAAGCCACTTTAGAAACTATTTCCTGCTCAGCAACCACATAAACGTATGCCATTTAGAAAAGCCCCTTTATCGCAGGACTTCTCTGAGCCTTTAATAAGCTAGTATGCATTGCTAAGTAAAGGTACCCAGTTACACATGTTTAGCCACAGAATCCTTTCTGCCAGGGAGCATCTTATGATATTAGTGTTTGGGAGATCCTACTTTAGAAAACAACTGTTCTAGGCCAAATTCCCCATTTTTTTTAAGATTTGATTTCTTTAGGTAATCTCTACACCCAGTGCGGGGCTCGAACTCACAACCCCGAGATCAAGAGTCACACATTCTAATGGCTGAGCCAGTCAGGTGCCCCAAATCCCTCATTTTAAATATGGGAAATACTCCTATCAGTGTGGCTGGTTCCAGGCAAGACTGGTACAAGAACTAACATGCATAAGAACCACCCGGGGCCTCCTGCTCCCAGGCACATTCTGATTCCAGGGGGAGGCCTGAGATTCTGCCTTTCTCACCAACTCTCCACGGACCACACTTTGAATAAAGAAGCAAGAAAGTAGGATGCCGGTCTCCTGACATGCGTGTCCCCATGCAGGTGTACTGTAGCCTCTTCGGAACTGGAACCCACTGACCCCTCTGTCACAATAGTACCCTTGTCTTATTCTGGTTTCAGTGGCTGAGTTGGTGCCTCCAAGTTCTTCAAAGTTACTCGCGCTAGCAGTAGAAGCACATCAAGATGAAGGAAATATTTCCTGGCCCCTAAAATAAATTTCCTCTTTGCTGTATCAGAAATTAGAAACAGATAAAGCTTTTGACCGGAGGTCCAGTATAGAAATTCAAATCTAAAAAATTGCTCACAATAACCGTTTAAATGAGTCTAACCAATTAAAAAAAAAAAAAAAAAAGCCTTCCACGGCCATTTTCGTGTATTTTTCAATTCTGCTGGAAAAACATGGCAGGCATCTAACCAAAATTGGTTCAATAATTGTGCAACTATCTGGCTATTGCCAAAATATGCATACAGTGTAACCACCAGATGCTCACTCAGCATGAACATTCTATACTACAAGGAAAACATGCTCATCCTGATGTTTCAGACGCTTTTGTGCCTGCATGGATATAATACCTGCAGTCTTTTCTTTGTGGAAGTGACTGGGAAAAGTCAGTTTATTGAAACAATTTCAGTGTAATAGCCCTAGAGCTGGTCAATTTAGGGACAAGGTAGGGGATGGTTAAGGAGAAATGATCCCAAATGAAGAACATGAACTTGCTACTTGATTAAGCTTTTTGCTTTCAACAACTGGTTGTGACACAAGCCAAGGCGTAGACTCTGTCCCTGTCTCCATGACATTGAACCACAGATGGGCAGGGGGCACCAGAACAAGGTGGGTCATCCATGGTTAACATATTATTCTTGCTCATGGGCCAGCATCAGCCCTTCAAAAGGCTGAACTTGGACATTTCGGCCAACCTGGCCGCATCAGGTATGTGACAAACACCTCATAGATCTCAGCAGAAGGGGATGAACTTCCCAGTATCTAGATGGCTGAAGGGAGAAAGGAAAGCAGATCCTGCTGCCTGGAGACTCCACCCCTGGACACTAGAAGCAGACTCTAACTGCAGACCGAAGGCCCAGGGAGCCTTCACCTGACTTTGGGATCTCACAAGGAGCAAGACCGCAAAGTCCCAACATTCAAGACCTGCACTGAAGGCCTAGCTCCGCTGCCCACTAGGCAATGCATTGTTTTTGGTCTGCTCATTGGAAAATGAGAAACAGTTCTGTCTCATTGGGTAGGAGGGTTCAGTGAGAAAAATATGCATGTATTCAGTGAGAAAATTAGGTCTATTACTTTGCATACATTACAAGCAGATGTTGACAGGGCTGAGCTATAGTTTGGGTTTGTATTTTTTAATTATTGTAAGAACACTTGAGACCCCCCCCCCCACCACCACAAGGTTTTAACTGCATAATACAGCGTTGTTAACTGACTTTATGGTTTCACAATCAAACTCAAATCCTATTTCGCTGGTTTCATACAGTCTCATCCTACATGTGTTCCAAGATTAAATGGATTAAATGAGTTCTCTCTAACCACCAGCCTCATGAAGCACTAAGAAGTAGACAGTGAGTAAGACACTAGCCCTGCCCTCAAGGGTCCTTCATGGGCTCCTAGGGAGGTAGACACTGCAAGCAAGGATTATAAGTCCGCATGACAAGGAAGGAGGGGCAGCTCACCCAGCCTCTGGTGGAGAGTGGGAAGAGGGGCAGGGGAATCGTGAGGGAAGCTTGGGAGGAAGCTCTCAGATCCCCTCCTCAATCTCCTCGATTGGCTCTTCCTCCAGGGCCTGAAGTGACATGCAGATCCCATCCTTGATCCCTTCTCTTCTCAACCTCATACTCGAGAATGCCAACATCTCCTGTCCCGTGTCTACGCTGCTGACATTCACATCTGCATTCCCAGCTTGATTCTTCTTCCAAACACCAGATTTGATGGTCTATGGGTCAGTTGGGTCCTCCAGAAAGCAGAGACTAAATCAGAGTCTGGAGTTAGGGCATTTATTAGGAGTCGTGCTTATGAAAGATAAGAAGATGTATCACTCAGCCATTGCTGTGTAACAAATTACCCCCTAGTCTCTATGGGTCGAGAATAAGGGTACAAGGTAACTGGGTACATCTGAATCACTGTCTCTCACAAGGCTGCAGAGCATCAGTGAAGTTCCGGTCTTGTTTAAAGGCTCAAATGGAGCAGGATCTTCTTCCAGGTTCACTGGTATAGTAGTTGGCAGGATTCAGTTCCTTGCAGATGATCGCACTGAGGGCCACAGATGGTCGTAGCCTGCAGCCCACCTTAAATTTCTTGCCTCTCCTTAGAGCGGCTCACAATAAGGCAGCCTGCCTCGTGGGAGTGAGCAAATGGGAGAGAAAGCAAGAGAGTGCTAGTAAGACCAAAGTCCCAGTCTGTGGTAACCTAATCTCCAAAGTGACAGCCTGTCACTGTTGCTGATTTCTGTTTGTTAAAAGTGAGTCACTAGGTCCAGCCAATATTCAAGAAGAGGGGGCTACATAAAGGCATGAATGCCAGGAGGCAGGGATCATTGGGTACCATCTTAGAAGGCAGCCTGGGACAAAGGAAGAAGCAGGACTGATTAGGAGAGCCTTTGGGCAGGGCAGACTTGATGTGATGATGGGAGGAGTGGGGAGGAAGCAGGATAAGGAAGACAGAGCCTCAGAACACGAGGTTCATCTGATAAAGTCAGCTCAATGGGGAGCTTCAGAGCAAAGCTTACTCCTTGGGAAAGCTCTGCAATGGGCATAAATGGCCACCACCTGGGGTCTGCCAAGAAAGCACGTGGTTGTAGCTGAAAATGGAGTGGGTTCTGAAGGCCAACAGCTGGAGGCTGTCAGGTAACTGCCTGGCTGGCTGCTGAATGGTAGGTTCTTCCTTGAAGAGGGACGTGAGTGGCACACTTTCATGGCCACCGCCTTCACAGTATGCAGATTAATGTTTTGCACAATCTAGGCGCTCATCAAATGCATAAATTGTTAATGATGCTTACAAAAATATCAGTTATGTATTATTTATGTGAGATGAATATTCATCATCATGTTGAGACAGTAGCCAGACACACAGTCAACCAATAGGGCCATCTGATCGCTTGATACATCTCAAAAGTTGAGCTCTTTCTTACTTCTTCTAAACAATCTCAGCTCTGTGTACACAACCTCAGAAAAGTGGCCAGTGTGGACCAAGGTAGATCTAGATCTGATGGGTCTCTCTGGTTCTTGGCCTTCTAAGCTCGCTAGTGAGAAGAGAAGCTCCCCAAAGTGTTGGAGGTTGGAGTGTGATTATGTATCCTACTTGTGGGAAGTACACCATTAAACCCCAGGAAGAACACGTTCCAACTTATATGTGATCAGATCTGACCTCCTCCATCAGCTCTTTCATACTAAAGTTGTGCAAATAAAGGCACCATTTAACCAAACCTATCTTCACATGCCATTTCCTGCGGCACATTCCTCGGTGAAGTATGCCTGGTCTGTAATGGTTTGCAATTGTCTGTTAAATGCCAGCTGTTCCTCTATACTGGGAGCTCCATGAGGGCAGGAACAAGGCTTTGGATCCCCATCATTTAGCACGGGAGTGGCAGAAACTAGTAGAGACTCAATGAGTGAATGAGTAGGGAGACGCACCCCTCTTTGATCCGTTTCGGGAACCTAGATTTTCATGCATCAGTCTTCCTCTAGCAAGAAGGTGCCTGTGTATTCCCAGATCCCTCAGGAAGATGGACACAAAAAAATGTGTCTCACTCAAGGGCTCTGAAATAATGTGCCCAGTTTAGTCAACTTGATAGCCAGGTTATATTTTGTGGCAACTTCGCATGTTGAAAAGCTTTCTAAAATATATTAATCTAGCTATCCTGTCAACCTATATTCATTAAGCACCCAGGGTGTGCCAGCCTAAAAGAGATTAATCATTGGTTGATTGACTCTCTTTCACCCAATTTATCCATTTATTCTCCTTTTGGTTTTTTTTATTTACTTCTTTATCCATCCACATATTTATTCATTCACTTAGGCACACCATACCTTATTCTGATATGGATTGAAGGTGGTTTAGAGAGATTCATAAACTACACCACTATAATATAAATAATGAATAGGTGAAAAATGAAAAGGACAAACGTAAACTCAGTGTGGATGTGCTGAAGCAGGAATAATTCAGACTCTTCTCTGGCAAAAGATTGATGAACTAGACTCTCATGATCATCGTAGATACTCAGGTATAAGATACTGGGGCAGATCTACTACTAAAAAAATTCCCTGTGGACTGTTTTCTTCATTGAACCATTGGAATAATCCTTTCTTTTTCATGTTTGCGTCTGTTTTAGGGAGCTTTGAAGATCTCAAGTAGCTCATTCATTTTTCTTTTTTGTCACTTTCCTTGTTCTTGTATTTATTGAGTACTTGCTGTGTGCTGGGCCCTGTGCTCAGTATCATGGCGCTAAGGAAAAGGGTGCTGAGTGCATGTTTTTTACTGTTAAAGAAGCTCCAGGTCTAAGAGTGAAAAGACCCAAGTCCTGCTCATGGCCCTGAGGTTGCATTACTACAAGACCTTGGCCAAGTTCATCCTGGTCTCTGGGCCTCGGTGTCCTCATGCAAAAACTTGATGGGCTCAATGATCTTGAACGTCCTTAACTAGATGTAAAGTTCTGTTCTATAGGACAAACTGGGCAGAAGCAAATCAATTCAGCAGCTCTGTCGGTCTCATCCAACAGTTTGGATTAGCATAGCTTGGGGCAAACAATCTATGTCTCCTGGAAGGTGCATTTTTGGTGTTTTATCCTCACCTGCCGTCATGCACACCGCACAGACATGTTCTGCTAACCAAACCCCAAAGCACCTCAATGGACCCTCTGAAGATATGTTGACCAAAAGGATAGGTGCTTCTATAATGAAAGTTATCGCTCAGAATTCTCAAGGCCTTAAATGCAAACATCTTATCTAAAAAAAAATAATAATGGCTAGCACTAATCAAGCTTTGCAAAGGCCAGGCATTCTTCTCAACATTAGATAACGCATCATCTCATTTAATTCTGGCAACAAACCTATGAGACAAGTTTTCATTATTGTCCCTAGTTTTCCCCAGAAGGACACTGTGGCGCAGAGAAGTTAAGTTCGCCATCCCACGTGGCCGACTGGAGATGTGAGTCCAGGAAGTCGGACCCAGAGCAGGGCTCTCCTCTCCTCACTCAACCCCATCTCCTCCCAGGGTGTCATACCTGCGGTCCCCTGGGTGCTTTCCTAGGTGGTGGCTACATTTTTTAAAACCAATAGGCTTTGGGCGCCTGGGTGGCTCAGTTGGTTAAGCGACTGCCTTCGGCTCAGGTCATGATCCTGGAGTCCCGGGATCGAGTCCCGCATCGGGCTCCCTGCTCGGCAGGGAGTCTGCTTCTCCCTCTGACCCTCCCCCCTCTCATGTGCTCTCTCTCATTCTCTCTCTCTCAAATAAATAAATAAAATCTTAAAAAAAAAAAAAAAACAACAATAGGCTTTACCTTTAATCTGTTTCTGATGCTTCTAGCTAAGAAAACAGCCCAAATTCAAACAGATACAGGAGGTTCTTTCTAGAGCCGATTTCCAACTCCAGCTACCTAATTTCGATTCTCCATAATAAAGTGCATGAAGACACTTTGACGCCGCATCTAGAGCTAGCAAATGTTTTCTGTGAAAGGCAGATAGTAAAGACTTTACATCCCAGGGCCACGGGGTCAGTTATAATGGCTCAAACCTGCTTTTGTAGTGAGAAAGCAGCCAACAGTTAAACACATAAGTATGGCTGTAGTCCAATAAAACTTTATTTATGGACACTAAATTTTGAATTTTATATAATTTTTATGTGTCATGAAATGTTATTCTTCTTTTGATTTTTTTTTTTTTTTTTTACAACCCTTGAAAGATGTAAAAACCATTCCTACCTTTGAGTCAGTGTGCTGGACCCGGCCTGCGAGCTATTGTTTGCCAAACTGCCCCAAACCGCTCACATATACCCAAATCAATCTTTGGGAACAAACAAGGTTTTCTTTAAGAGAAAAATACAACCACATACACTTAGTGTTCTAATTTCTTTGCACTATTTATCCATGTTTTCTTGGTCAAACTTTTTCTTCTTCTTTTTTTTTAGAGATTTAAAATTTTATGTCAATAAATATTTAAGCATCGAGAAGATTAAATCCCACATCTGCGTTGGCTGCCAATAAGTAGAAGTCAGAGCCTGTTGTCTCCACTTGTTTTGAAATCCAAGCTCAAGACAAAATAAAATATATTCCCAAATATCTACAAATGCACACATGAAATATAGGTGTGTTTTAAAGAATAACCTAACGGAAAGTACTTTAAATTTCACAGCCTTTGCTAATGCAGGCAGCTAATCCTATTTACATTCATATTAGCCTTGGTATCTTTTTCCCTAAGATTTACCTATTTGTATGCTTGCATGAGTTAAACTGCCTTTTGCATGATATCAGGACTTTTGTAATTTAAATCTATAAAAGGCAATTTCTTTTAAATATCCTTCCTAACAGTGGGTGAAAGAAGCACCGAAGTTATTTGAGGGCTGTACACCTCAGTAAACATGGACGCTGAACTCCAAGCAATGTGCAGAATGCAGGAATTAATCTTCTACCTCGGAAGAGTGGAACAGAAAATAAAATCAAGGCTGAGAAAGAAATAGCCTCTGAAAAGGGCCAGTTTGGGTTGTTATCGAAGGAAATGGTGTGTTTTCGAATTGGTCTTCAGACAAGGAGGACCTTCTCCCCGCCCAAAAGACTGTTGAGGACTCTAGGCTTTCCTCGTGGGGACTCTTTACGTTCAAAATGACATGAGCCACACAACAAGCAAGCTTTACAATTTAATGGTGGTGTTGGCTCATCAACAGAACATGGTGGGCCAGTTGGTGGCCAGGGGAGAATTTTAAGATGTCAATTGTGGCCCCCAGAGGGACACCGGAAGCAGCAGTAAGGGGGTAGGGTTTGGGGGGCGAGGGGTGAGAGGTCCAGAGACACAGAACAAATTTTATCCAGTTGGAGTTACATTTTCCCTCGCATAATTCCTGTGACGTGTTCACCTTCACCATCTGCAGCTGACAGAAATGAGATGCAAATAGGTTCATATATAATCTTGCCCCAAAGAAGTAGTGTCTTCCCTATATGTAGGACATAACACATCGACACGCTTCTTTTCTGAGCAGGGCTGGGCTTTTCCTAGTGAAAAGTAACAGTGCGTGAAAGCAGCAGGGAGGGTCCTCACATCTGGCAACACAGAGCCTGTGGTCCCCAGGGCTCTTGGGTTCACTTCCTCTGACTCAGGCCAGGGCACAATTCCCAGAGCTTACCAGGTCACAGGCCTGGGCTGGAAGGAACCAGATTCAAACTTCATTCTCCCGTTGAAAGTAACCCCAGGAGGAAGCCAGGAAAACCCAGTGTTTTAAACTTTGCATCTGGAGCAGTGAGAATGGTCAGACTTGGGGCCTGGGGCCCACAGGGAACTACCCACCCCCCCAGGTTCAGATGGACCTCGGGAAGGGAATGTCCCTCCAGTTAATCTCTAAACTTTGCCCTTCCTCCTTCCCTGTGGCTATAAGTAAGGTCTATACAACCTGAGTGTCTGGATGGAAAGGGGGCGTTCGGCTTACTACCCAGTTAATTACACAAAACTCATGACTACTGAAGGCTACGTGAACACACGCACACACACACACACACGCACACACACATACCCCCAAACCCACCACCCTGAAAGGAGCCATTATAAATGTTTCATGTGGAACTTTCACAACCCATCAGACTCACCAGAGTTTTCAAATTAACTCCCTTTCTGCCCAAGGGGATGGCTCTGAAAGAGATTTCTCCAGCCTGGAACCTCTGCAAGAAAACTCTGAATTTGAAACAGAATGCGAATAATGCATTTTTGACTCCCTAATCAACAAATGGGATCAACTTGAATTGATTAAGAACCTTTGAAATTAGCTGTCTTTAATTCTCTCCGTGGCCTGCTGATGGTACTCCGAAGACTGGAGGGGTGTGTGTGTGTATGTGTGTGTGTGTCTGTGTGCCTGGAGCGGAGGTTGAGAAGTTGGGTCTCATTTTCTTTCAAAGCTCGTCTGATGGTCTTTTAAAAAGAAAACCATTTTTTAAAATTTTAATGGTGACACAACAGTAAGAAAGAAGGCAGTCACCTGGCGCAATTATCTGGCTTTCCGTGAAGTGCATTTCCAATAGTTCCTAGGCTGCCGGAAACCCACACAACTTTAGTGGGGAAAAAAAAAAAAAAAACAACCAAACATAAAATCTGAAATGAATGTATAAATAATATTCAACTGTCTAGACAGTATAGGGCACTTGCAAAGAGAGCAGGTCGGGGAAAAAATTGTCCATCAGTCAGACAACCATAACTGATTCTGATGCTAACTAATGGTGCAGATATTCAGCATTCTTTCTATGCGAAAGGCTTCGCTGAGCATTCGTTCTTCCCAAGCCAGTGGTCTTCTACTTATCTAGTGCTTTATGCAGCCTTTGGAAAATGCACTTGCTATTTAAACATTAAAATTAATGCCCAAAGAATAGCGGTTGAGCACAGGGGTGCCACTGACCTGTGTGATTGGCCTTTGGTAAAGCAAAAATAGCCCTCCTCCATCAACAACATGCGCTTTCTATACCCACAGAATCTTAAACAGATGTAGTTACGGAAACTTTAGGATAGCAAAAGACCCAAACACAAGCACACATGCACACCCTTCGTGGAACATTTTTGTTCGCCGGTTATAATGGGCAATGACAGGTTCGGGTATTTAAATCGTGTACTGTTTTTAAATTTTACTAATCTGTATACATAACAAAAAGGGGGGGTGCTTGAAAATGAAATCAAATGTGTTAAATATTCCGGCCTTTTAGCACGAGCAGTGATCGCCCTGTGATAGCGGAAGGGGGGCCCCCCTATGCAATGGGGCACCATGTTGAAATTGTTCTCCTCCCAAACTCTGAGCACGAACGAGGTTCATCCGCTTGTGCCTAAGGCTGGCTCCCCAGCCTGCCAGCCGCACCTGCTCTTGGAGAGAGACCCCAAAGCCACACTACCGTGAATTAGGCCTGATGCCTGCAGGAGGTAAGAGCCTTGCTCACATGGCAGGGAGGGAGTTCAGGGGCAAGCAGGTGGCTGTCCTGCTCTGAGTCGAGCACCCACGCTCTCCAAACTGGTCAGACCTTTAGGGCAGGCCATGACAACTATAAAATAATAAGAAGAGTAACAGTCTCCACGTATTGAGAGCTTACTCAATGTCGGGCCTGAATCTGGAGGCACTGTCCCAGTTAACCTTCTCAAAGTCCTACGCAGTCGTTACGATTTATTACCATCATTTGACTTTGAGAAACTCGAAGATCAGGAAGGTTAAGTAACTTGCCTAAAGCCAAACAGCCAGGAAGTGGCTGAGCACAAGGTTGATTCCAGGCTCCCTGAAAGCTAAACTCAGGCTCTGACGTCGCCTGGCTGCTCAGATCTGCCTGCCCTAACTCAGGGCACAGGGCTTAGGGTCCCCCGGCACTAGAATGCTTCACTTCTTGCAAAAAAGCAAGAGACATCTCTTGACTGTGAATGTGAAGACAAATTCGATCTGGACTTGATCATATTTCTATTCTACCAAAGCTGTAGTAAACTGTAATTTTAATTTCTTTTTTTTTTTTTTTTACTGGAGGGGAGGGAGACGACAATGAAAAAAAAATTCTTCAGACCCATAAAATTCATAAAGCAACCCTGCCCCCAGGAGATCCTGGAGATCTTTCGGAGTCTATTTTCTCGCTCTACCCAGAGGGACACTGAGGCCTGGAAAGGGTAAGGGATATGTCTTAGGTTGTCCAGCACGCGGATGATTAAGCCTGGACCCTTGATTTTCCCATCTCACTTCTGAGCCATTGCCATGAGTCAGAAACCAAAAACTTCTTTTTGTTCCTTCTTCTAGTAAGTAGGGGTGTCCCTCTAAAATGGCCTTTGATCGACTTTTGTTCTTTGCCATTTAACATCTCACAAGTTAATGTCTCGTGACTTTTTAAATAACGTAAATAGGGAAAGCACAAGTGACTCCAGCTGGTTCTTCCCTCGAGTTGCCACCATTTATATGAAAGACAATCCCATAGGCAAAGGGGTTCTGGGAAGGTTCAAAGGCCTTATAGAGCTGAAAGATTATTATGAGAAAGCATTTATTGGGCTAGATGTTTAGAACTGAAAAATGAAAACAATTTCCTTTCGAAACTGCCGGCGGACATTCTAGAACACTTATCTGCGTGATCTACCTTTTGGGGTTAGATTGGTCAGAAGCGCCCTTGCTCGGACCCTCCCACCAGGAGCGGCGGCAGCTGGCCCTGTCCCTGTCCCCCGAGGCCTCCCTCCGCTGCCTCTCCTTCCTTCCCACCAGCGAACAGCCAGGGACCCCACCATGAGCAGGATCATTTCAGCCACCATCCCTCACTCTGGGCTGCCCCTGTTGTTTCTTTTTAATGCCATCGATTCATTTCTCTCTTGTTTTGACCAGGCAAACAGCACACATCTGCTGCCACCAGGAGGTGTCAATAGTTCATACTGCTCAATTTGTATGCCCCAAACCCACGGTAGTCCTGATCTGGCAATGCTTGATTCTCGAGTTTCCATTTCAAAGTATTATGCGGCATTCTTGCCATTAAAGATTCATAGGTTGAATTAAAGATTTATTTTAGGGGGTGCATTATTATAAGGCAAATCACGTTCTTTTCATTTTAAACATACTGGCTATTATGATTTCATCTTTTTTTTTTTTTTTTTTTTGCTAAAAGCTCAATTACATCAATATCACTCGAGACCCTCCAAACACTAAGCTAAAAGCCAGGCTTCTCAGCGGCCAAATGCCTATTGCCCTTTAAGGATTAACTTTGCTAAGAATGAATCCCATCCCTCCAATGCAGAGTTATCTCCCTAATAAAAAACGGAACGAGTTACACCTTTGCTTAAAACCTCTGCGGGCTTCCTGTGGCTTGCAAAGCCTTCTGCAGACTGGGTCCAGCCTGCCTCTCACATTTCCTGCTGTGCCTCTCAGCTCCCCTTCACACTGGAGGAGCCCTCTCTTTCACATAGGAAGGCCCTCTTCCTCCATCTTTCACTCAAGACTTAGATTAAGTGACACCCAAATGTCCCACACCTTAGGGCAGAGCGCTCACCCAAGTTTGAGTGCCTCTATGACCTGGTTTACCCGGCCATATCGTAAAATATCTCTATGTGCATCCTCCCTGCCCACCCCGAGACTGAGTTCCCCAAAGATAGGAATTGAGAATGATTTCTATTCGTAACCCCAGGGTTCAGCACAGTGGCAAGCACACTCCATAAAGATTAGTAAGCGTATCAGTAAATGAATGAGCAAAGGAATGAATCCACCTGCCCAAGGACTAACACGCATATGGTCAACAGAACAAAACAATAAAATCAAACAATACAATCAACAACAGTATCAACATTTTGATTCTTCTATTCGGTACGTAGGGGAAAAAGGCGAGTAGATACAGGGAATAATAAAATTCCCCAGGGAGGCTTCTAATACAAGGTGTGATTACATTAAGTGCTGAAGAAATAATCCAAATGGTCCAAACCCTTGGTTGGGACCAGAACTTCTGAGCGTCATGTCTGTTGATCTGATCTAATGAGATTTCAGATGGGAGACAGTGGTCAATTTGCAGTTGACCAAGAAAGTGTCTGCTCTACCAAGGGGCGGTCCCAAAACCTTGTCTTGGAGGAGGGTGTGAGAGGCAAGTGTGGAAGCCCAGTCATGGGGCCACAGATTCCGGCCTTATTTTCCAGTTGAAAGATGCCAGCAATAAAAATGTTTTGACTTTCATCTATCTGATTCCTGTAGCTATTTCTTGATTAATGCTGAACTCAGAGGAGGAAGCATTTAAATTAGCCACTTCCCAAAGCCCAACGAGTTGCCTACATTCTTTTAGCTCTGAATTGAATGACCGATCCCCGGACCACGGCAGGACCCCATAGAAATAACTCTTTCTTCAACAAACATTTCTGATTGAAGGAGTCTGCCCCATTTGATCTCATTCAGGGTCTCCATTTGCTGTTCCAGAAGAGAACCCTGAGTCTCACTCACATCAGGGCTGGAGGTATGAGCTATACACCAAAATGTGAATGACAACCACCGTAGCACCAACAACACCAGAATGAAACATAGCATCTTGGTGAACTACCAGCCAGGCTGAATCCAACCGTTCATCCTACTCAACTCAAAACAAGCCAAGTTTCACCGAAGAGAAAGAGAGAGATACTAAAGACCTACCCACGACATTGAAGCAAAAACAAATCTTCAAGATACTTTCTGAACCAAGCTGATGTTTCATTCTGTTCCAGTATTGAATACATATCAGGGGGATATTTTTTTCCAGGCAGAGAAAAATATTCAGCAAATTCAACCACGTTTATTGCTTCCCTCTCTGCCTTTTAATTCCCTCAAATTAAATCGCATTCCCTCTTGGTCACCACCTTTCCGTTCTGTTTCATCTTTGACAATATATATGCACGAATGACCCAAAAAAAAGTAGCCAAAAGATTTTTATCTAAGTTGGTATAATATTTCATGTTTTCTCAAAAAAGAAATTTTGAAATTCATGGCTGCAGCACGTATGATGACAGAATTTCCTCTTCTTAAGAAGCTTGAAAGAATTTGTGAAGGATGATCTTTTAATAGATTTCAAGTAGATGAAACATGTCCCTTTGCCATCCGGGTAGTTAGCCTGTGGGGCTTCTAGTTCTGACTTGTACGCTGTTCAAACCTGACAGTGGAGCTCAAGTTAAATAAGAGGGCTGGAGGGCCATATGCCCATTCAATTGTTTGTTCATCTGCTCATTCATACATTCATTCATTCAACAAATATTCAGTGAGCCCCTCTGTGATAGACCCATAGCAGATCCAGGAGAATTAGTAGTGAAGAAATCATAGCCCTCTTTGGAGTTCACAGATTAGTAAAGGAAAGAAACAGCAGTGGATAAATCGCCCTAGGATCAGGGCCACGGGGAGGTAGCAAGGAATTCTGAGAACACCTAACGCCTCTGATTAATGGTAGTGACCATTTATTGATCCATAGATGAAACGCCTATTTCCAGGGAATTTGAGTTCAAGGACATAAGTTTATTCAACTCTATTTAACTGTATTCTGTCAAGCAGGAAGTGCTTTTAAACCTGACAAGGGGCCCTTACCAGCATCAGCTATACAGCATCAGCAGGCTGAGCTAAGATTAGAAAAGACCTGGGCGTGCCTGGGTGGTACAGTCCTTTTGAGCATTTAACTCTTGATCTCAGCTCAGGTCTTGATCTCAGGGTGTGAGTTCAAGCCCCACGTTGGGCTCCATGCTGGGCATGGAGTTTGCTTAAAAGAGGAAGGAAAGAAGGAAGGAAAGAAGGAAGGAAGGAAGGAAGGAAGGAAGGAAGGAAGGAAGGAAGGAAGGAAGGAGAAAAGAAAAGAAAAGAAAAGAAAAGAAAAAAAGAACCCAAAATATTAGTTGTAGCCAACTGACTGATTTTACTTTGGGCTAGGCACACTTCAAAGCACTTAAATTCATTGCACCCTCAAAACCACCCTATAATGTAGGTACCACTGTAATCCCCATTCATAAATGGTGAGCCTAAGGCACAGGGAAAATGAATGACTTGTCCAAGCGCAGTCAGCATATATCTTTATTTACTCAATGGAATACAACCTGGAGACATTCTCTTGAGCTAACCCCTTGCTGTTAGTTTTCTCTCTTTCCCCGTCTTTCATAAAGATTATGTGCACTGTTTACAAAAGCAAACAAATGAAAAACCCAAACAGTCATGCTTCGTGCATTTGAGGATTCTAAGTTCATAGGCATTCTCTGTTTTCTCAAAAATTAAACTTTTTATCTTTCATGAATGCTCTCATACAAGACTAAAACATAACAGCTTATATTTTTAAAAAGCAGCAATGTGAAATCTAATAGGTTAGAAACTTAGAATCAGAAAAAATGAGTAAAGCATATTAAAGTAATAACTTTTCTTTCAATGAGACAAACTAAATTTAAAACAAAGTCAGTAAACTTTGGCTCCCTAAATTCATTTTAGAAACATGAACATAAAATCACTGCAAAGTTATAGATTATTTTTTTCAATAATAAGAACAAGTT
Organism: Mirounga angustirostris; assembly: GCF_029215605.1. NCBI lineage: Eukaryota > Metazoa > Chordata > Mammalia > Carnivora > Phocidae > Mirounga > Mirounga angustirostris. The sequence continues at coordinate 28,848,931 of NW_026991724.1, read as the reverse complement.
CCTCCCTACTTTTTTTTTTTTAAGATTTTATTTATTTATTTGAGAGAGAGAGAATGAGAGAGAGCACATGAGAGGGGTTAGGGTCAGAGGGAGAAGCAGACTCCCTGCCAAGCAGGGAGCCCAATGCGGGACTCTATCCTGGGACTCCAGGATCATGACCTGAGCCGAAGGCAGTCGCTTAACCAACTGAGCCACCCAGGCGCCCCCCCCCCTTTTTTTTAAGATTTTATTTATTTATTTGACAGAGAGAGAGATTGCAAGAGAGGGAACACAAGCAGTGAGAGTGGGAAAGGGAGAAGCAGGCTTCCCGCCGAGCAGGGAGCCCGATGCGGAGCTCGATCCCAGGACCCTGAGATCATTACCTGAGCCGAAGGCAGTCACTTAACCAACTGAGCCACCCAGGCACCCCCTCCCTTACTTTTCAAAGATGAAAGCAGAAAGATTTATTGAACTCTAGTGAAATAAAGGTTTGAGCATCCATTCTGCCCAAGGGACTGTTACTTAATCATCATGCCTCAAATTCTCACAACTAGAGATACTCCTTTGGATTAAAACATTATATCAGAAGGTTTCTATACTCTATATATTAACCTAAGAGGCAAGGAAGCCTATAACATATGAATCTTTTGTGATAAAATATTATCACCTAATTTGTAAAATTAGCTAACTACAACCTTGGAAAGCATTCAGCACAAATACAGAAAAGGATTTAGGAAGAGTAAATTTAATTAATGATGAATCTTCATGGCTTAGAATTCTATTTCTTATTGATTTGTAAGAACTCATTATATATGTTAGTGAAAACCTGCTGGGTTTGATCCTTTGCATTTCTTCTCCTTTCTTTTGGTAACAGAGTCACTTTGTATTATGAAAAATGCACTCCAGGTATTTTGCATGGCACTGACCTACATTTCTCCCTGCCACAAGGGTAAGCACACGATCCATGCCTGGCCAGAAACATTGGTGGATAAACGACTAGAACCTAAGAACAAAAGAGAAAGTAACCCTCCTCCAGCCACAGGCTTATGCAACAATGGACCTGAGACCCAAGCTGGGCCAAAATCTTTCCAAAAGCTTTTCTGCCAGAACTTCAGAGAAGCGGCAGTCTTTCCTGGAGGACTGTCAAGCTGGTAGGGTAGGAGGCACTGGACTACGGACAACCAACATGGCTTCCTTGTGAAGAGAGCTTCAGGCCACTCCATCCCTGGACTTGCCAGTGACAGAAGCCAGCAGATCCTCTTGTATGCTTCAGCAGTATTTGAATTGGATTATTTTCACTTCAGGTGGAAGCAGGCTTACAAAATCACATATTAAAGATATTCACATCTTGTCTGCCACAAATGTGGCAAGTGCTTTCCCCAATGGTTGCCTTTTAATTTGATGGATTCAGTCATATAAAAGTGTTTCATTTTTAAGGAGCTAATCTTTTCCTGCTTTAGGGTCTAGTTTCGTTGATACACTTCAAACATCCTCCTCAAAAGCCTTCTCTCATCAAAGTTAACAAATAATTATCTATTTTTTTCTAGTATTTTTATGGTTTTGTTTTTACGTTTAACCTTTAATCCATCTTAAATTTGTTGTACTGTCAAGTGTGTAATAAGTAGCCAATTTTGTTTACAGATAGTCAGTTGTCCCAGCATCGTTTTGTGAACAATCCAATCTTTTTCCAATTATTCCAGTGCTACCTTCACTTTGTCCCAATCCATAATCATGCTTGGTTTTTTCTTGGCTATCAGTTATGTTCATCTGGATCTCCCACTTCCTGTACCAGTTTTAATTAGTTAATTTTTATACCTGGTAGAAGAAAGTTTACTTCCGTTCTTTTTCTTTTTCTGGCTATTCTTGCATATTTATATTTCCAGATTACTTTTAGAATCGTTTTTCTTTTAAGTTTCATAAAAACCTTACTGGGATTTCCTTGGAACTGGATATATGTATGAATTTGGAGAGAAGTGATATGTTCATAATATCAAGTCCACCCATGCAAAGATGAGATGCACTCTTGATTATTAAATTTATTTTTATATTCCTCAGTAGAGTTTGATAACTTTCCTTACACTGGTCCTGGACAGTTTGTGTTTTTGTTAGATTTTTAAATGGGATTGTTTAAGCCATCATATTTTCTAAATAGTGTTTACTATTACATAAGATACCTATTGGTCTAAGATAGTAAAGCTCCCTTGGTCCTAACAGTCTTTTAGTATTTCTTGGGTTTTTCAGATGGACAATTTCACTACCTGTAAATAACAATATTTGTGCCACCTCCTTTCTAATACATGAACCTCGTTTCTTATTTTCATTAATTAGTTGGCAAGTGCTTCCAGAAACTTGTTAAAACATATCCATGACAGGATGTGTTGCTCTTCTTTCCAAATGTAATGATATGATTCTAGTGGGTTTCAGATGGAATATTGAAAATATTGGAATATTCTGGAAGAGAAGAAACCATGTACCCATCAGCAGTCACTCCTCATCCCCCTCTCCTCCCAGCCCCTGGCAAATACTAATCTACTTCCTGTCTCTATAGATTGGCCTATTCTGGTCATTTCCTATAAAAGGAATCATGCAATATGTGGCATTTTGTGTCTGGCTTTCAGTTAACATAATGTTTTTAGGTTTGTCCATATTATTGCATGTATCAGTACTTCTTTTTTAAGGCTAAATCATATTTCATTGTACAGCTGTATCACATTTTGTTTGCCCATTCATCAGTTGATGGATATTCGGGTTGTTTTTTGCTCTTATAAATAATTCTGTTATGAACGCTGTGTACACGTTTTTGTGTAAACATGTTTTCCATTATCTTGCATATATACCTTGGACCATAGGTTAGTTTTGCTTGATTTAAAGTTGATATAAATGGAATCATACTTCTTTTGTTCAGCATAATATTTCTGAGATTTGTTCACATAAGTTGCTCCCCTTTATTGCTGGGTAATATTTCATTCTTTTTTTAAAGTTTATTTATTTTAAGGAATCTTTATACACCTAATGTGGGGCTCGTACTCATGATCCCAAGATCAAGAGTCACATGTTCCTCTGACTGAGCCAGCCAGGCACCTCTGGGTAGTATTTCAGTCTATGAATATATCAGTTTCTTCAATGGATGGACATTTGAGCTGTTCTCAATTAGGAGCTATTATGAATAAAGCTGCTATGAACAATCCTCTATATATCTTTTTATGAACCTATGTTTTCATGTCTTTTAAGTATATAGCTAGAAGCTGAATTGCTGGACCAAAGAATAAGGGTATGGTTAGCTCTACAAGAAAATGTCAGTTTTCCTGTGGTCGTACCACATTAAATTCTTACCAGTGATGTATTCAAATTCTAGTCACACCACATTCTCATTAACATTTGGAATTGTCAGTCTTTAAAAATTATAGTTATTCTTGGGGCAGCCTGGGTGGCTCAGTCGTTAAGCGTCTGCCTTCGGCTCAGGTCATGATCTCAGGGTCCTGGGATCGAGTCCCGCATCAGGCTCCCTGCTCAGTGGGAAGCCTGCTTCTCCCTCTCCTTCTCCCCTTGTTTGTGTTCCCTCTCTTGCTGTGTCTCTCTCTGTCAAATAAATAAATAAAATCTTTAAAAAAAATTATAGTTATTCTTTTGGGTATGTAATGGCAACTCATGATTTTAATTAATATTTTTCTAATAACTAATGATGTAGAGTGTTTTTTCATGTTTTCATTGGCCATTTGTATCTCTTCTATTGTGAATTGTCTGTTCAAGTCTTTTGCACATTTTAAAAGTTGTGTTGTCTTTTTAGTAATGAGTTATAAAAGTTCTTTATATATTCTAGATACAAGTTTTATGCCACATATGTTTTTTGTGAATATTTTCTCCCAGTCTGTACTTTGTCTATTCATATTCTTGATGGTGGGATTTGATGAGCAGAAATTTTCAATTTTGATGAAATTGGATGTATCATTGCTTTAAATTTTATGGTTATTTTTTGCAGTATCTTTTCTAAGAAGTCTTTACCCCAAGGTCATGAAAAATTTCTCCTATATTCTCTTCTAGGAACTTTATAGTTTTGGCTTCTATAATGAAGTCTATGATCCATCTCAAAATAATTTTTGTGTGGTGTGAGATAAGGGTCAAGATTCATTTTTTTTCCCACTAGATACCCAGTTCTTCAAGTGGCAATTGTTAAATGTTTTCCTTTATTGAATTATTTTGGTGCTGTTGTCAAAAATCAGTTGACTGTGTAAATATGGATTTATTTCTGGAATCTCTATGTGTTTCATTGATCAGTCTATTCTTACACCAATCCTATACTATATTGGTTACTGTTACTATTACTATTATTTGATTACTATTATTTACCTTTTTAGTAAGTCTTGAAATTAACTAGTATGAGTTTTCCAAATTTGTTCTTATTTTTAAGGTTCTTTTGACCACTTTCATTTCCACTTGAGTTTTATAATCTGTTTGTCAATGCAGACCAAAAGCCTGGTGAGATTTTTATAGTGGTTGCATTTAATTTAGAGACCAAGCTGGGGAGAATTGATATCTTAACCATACTGAGTGCTTAGATCCATGGATATTATATCTCTCCACTTATTTAAGTTATTCAGTTTCTCTCAGCAATATTTTGTCATTTTCAGTATGGTGGTCTTACACATTTTATTAAATTTATTTTTAAGGGTATATTTTTTATGATATTGAAACATTTTTAATTTATTTTCCAATTTTTTGCTATAGTAGGTAACAATACAATTAATTTTTATACATTTACCCTGTATCCTTGTACCTAGCTAAATTTACGTATTTTAGCTTTTTTTTTTTTTTTTTTGTAGTTACCTTGGGATTTTCTGTGTGCATAATCAGGATATCTGTGAATAAGGACAGATTTACTACTTACTTCCTCCTTTCTAACCTATATATTTTTATTTCTGTTTCCTGCCTTAATCGTACTGGCTACAATCTCAACACAATGTTGAACAGAAAAAGTAGAATAGTATATATTTACCTTGTGCACAATACTAAGAGCAAAGTGTTTAGTCTTTCGCTATTAAAGCTATAAGATTCTCAAAGATGCTTTTATTAGATTGAGAAAGCCTTCTTTTATTCCTAGCTTCTAAGAGTGTTTTCCTCACAAGGGAAGAAATGTCCCTGTTTTTGACTGGGCTGAAGCAGGAAAGGAGGTCAATATTAAACTAGAGGAGACATTTCTTCTTCTTTCTGAAACCAGGAGAGGTTGGGTCTGGAATCAGGGGAAAGAGCATGCTTAGAGACCATACGGGAGTCGAGACGAACTGGCTTAGCCAACTGAGGTAGGCTAATGGCAAAGATGAGACCCTATGTGAGGTCAAGTCAGGGCTGTGGGCTCAAGACACACTTGTGGTTTAGTAGGGTGAACAATTCATCCAGGCTTGCCTGGGACTATCCCAGTTTTAAAACTGAACATTCCTGGGAACTCCCTTAGTCTTGGGCAAATTGGGATGGTTGGTCAACCCATCTATGAGTCATACATTCCCCTTTGTGCTGTACTGCTGATCCCCCAAGACTTCAGTAAAAATCTTGTTGGAAGCCCCAGCTCCATCTTAGCTGTGCTTTGGAGAATAGGGCGGGGCGTGCATCCAAGAGTGAGGAGAACCTCCCTCAAAAGTGACTTATCTGGTGAGAGGCAGTCAGCCGACACTATGTGTATTAACCAGGACTGGTTAGTGGAACACAGAAATGGTCTTCAGGGACCCCAGGAGAAAGATAGGGGAGGCGATAGGGACAGGATGGAGCCTGGACCACCTGTGGGGGCTTAAAGTATTATTTGATTACTATTATTTGATTACCCAAAGAAGTCCTGACCTTGAACAGGTGAACTTGGGGACATCCGGGTTACATATAGTTCTAGACATCTTCCTACATTGTGTGGAAAAACACGTGCCAACCTCAGAGTTGACTTGCCATTCCTTTCTTTGTTAACAAATATACAAGTGACATTTTATCATTCCCAATACCAGGCATTCAGATGCAGAATTGCCTATGCATTGCGATTTTCTTCGGTGGAATGAGTTAGACAATTGTCTAAGGACCTGGCTCTACCACTTCCTGGTTTTAGGACCTTAGAAAGTTTTCCTAAGTCTCGAAAGGATCACTTTCCCCATGTCTTCCAGTCTTTTAGAATAACCCAAAAGAACTAAGTGAAATAAGTTATACAAGCAGGGCCCTTGGCACTCTGCCTTCATGGGCCCCTTCCTCCATAAAAAAGGATAAAAGGACAAATATCCAGGTGGGATCCATTACTAGGTTCATTATTATTATATTAATTTTTAATCTTATTATATGAATTGATTAATATGTTTGTATGTTATATTATTATTACCTTTATTATTTTCTTCTGGTTTTCAAAGAAATTAAAATGAACACATTCTTGTGGGCTCTGCGGCTCTCAAACCAGCCCTGAATGTCAAGTGCTGTACAGGATGAGCGCACAGTAGGTGCTCTGGGATTTTTATTCTCTTTCTCTTCCAACGCACTTCGAAAGAAGATTTTTCAAAAACTTCGAGTGGCAAATTAAAATTTAAGAAATAAGTAAAGAGCAAATGCTCCTCAAGCCAGTGGATATCTGTAACAGCAGGTTTCACTTATAGTGAATATCACTTTACTGCTTTTAACCAACTTCAAAGAAAATGTTGTAAGGCCATTCATTCTCCATGTCTGTTTCGCATCAGTCACAATTATATCCCGGCTTCACTTCTCCCCCCTTGTTATACCTCATAAATTGTGTAACTAGAATGTATGTGTAGTATATGGATTACATTAGGAATTGTCAGAAGCAGCGTGATAGTAAGCATCTGCACTCACCGCCCCCCCCCCTCGCCTTTCTGGCCTATCTGAATTGCTCTGAAGGTACCTTAAGACGCAGCACCCGTGATATTGGGGATCGGGAACACAGCGCAGAGAAAGGGACCCTACGTCCTTAAGAGGCCCTCTAGAGAAAACTGAAATTGCCACGGTCACGTTTAAACAACGGTGCTACACTTCTATGAATACCACGTTCAGTTCCTCGTTGAGTGGTCGTGCAAAAATGAAAACAAAAATCAAATGTCCAGGGGCTCCTAGTTGGCTCAGATGGTTGAGCGTCTGCCTTCGGCTCAGGTCGTGATCCCAGGTTCCTGGGATCGAGTCCCGCATCGGGCTCCCTGCTCAGCGGGGAGCCTGCTTCTTCCTCTGCCTCTCTTTCTCTCTCTCTCTCTGTCTCTCATGAATAAATAAATAAAATAAAATCTTAAAAAAAAAAATCAAATGTCCAGTGACAATGAAACCATGCTTGTGCATCATGGGAGAAAATGCAGTTTTCCAGGGCAAGAGAGTGGAGCCCCCAGAGATGTCATTCTGGCAGAATTTCCTGGAAGCAATGAAACATCTCTGGGATGCCCAACTTGGTTCTTCTCTGCTCCTTTCATTCCAGGCAAAGACCCCTGGGTGTCAGCAGCCATCCTTCCCATAAGGAAGCAACTAGGGAGATGGAATGACAACCAGGGGCCTCTCTGGCAACCGTTTGGACTCCTCAGAGGGCTCTATCTTCCCTCCAGCCCTCCCGCCTCCACCTCTGGTCCCCTCTCCTCACATTGTAAAGAACCAAGGAAATGACTCCGCAGTGGCCAGCAATTTTTTCTGTCTGAAAGATGCAGTTAAAAAAAAAAAAGTTATATGGCAGAAGAATACAGATTCCTTGTTCTAAATGAAAGAGCTTTAATAGATTTATATCTATCACTCTTGTTGCATTTATAAGATCATTGAAATTCAAGACCGTCTCATTGATCCTGCAATGGGAGAGAGAGAGAGAGCGGCTTCCCACATGTGGCTTTTCCTGATAACCTGAGCTTTCTACCCTTTGAAGCGCCAGTACCTGTTACAGTGGGATCTCTTTATTTATTTATTTATTTTGGATAAAAATTTCCAAAATGTCACACGTGTTTTGCAGCTTTTCAAACAGACTTTCCTGAAACATAATTTAGTCTTTGTTGAGGGTCAGCCTATGGCGTTCTGCTCAATGAGAGGAGAGGGTCGATGCTGCAAGGACTCTGGCATTTACATGGGCTGGCTTCCCATGACACTTCCCTGTGGCTGCCGCCGCCGCCCCGACCTGGGACAGTTGCAGATCTCTGAGCACAGCCGCGTTCCCATCCCCAGCGATGGGCCAGAGCCTGCCGCCTCTGAGGGATGCTGGGAGAGTTCAGCACCTGCTACAGATTTAAAGTGTTCCCCATGGTGCTTGGGAGATAGTAAGCATTTTTTTTTAAAGCGTAGTTTAAAAAAATGGATAATAATATTAAAAAATAGATAATACAAATAAAATGAATAAGCAAAATGAAAATACAATAAAAAACTACAGTAAACTGAAAGAGCATCTCTATGATACAGACATGACATTGAAAGCTTTTTAGTAGGCATAATTAATTCCACCTACCCTAGACGGCCCCCAAGCTCCTTAGCTTCTGTTCCTGGTTTCCCTAACATTTCTTTGTCCGGTCCTGCTGTTCTCCCCTCTCCCTGGGCTCAGGGCCGACTTCAGGTCATATCTCTGCTAGTGTTTTGCTTCTCACATCCCGTGAGAATGAAAGCCACATCAGGCTGGACAGAGGTACTTTTGTAGCTGGAGCAGGTGAGTTCTAAGGCGTGGCTTTAGGTGGTTTTTTCTGAGCTGGGGGTGGAAACGTATGACCTGGGCATTATACTAGTCAGGATGGGCTAGGTTTTGCTGCAGGAACAGACAACTGCAGAATCTCCAGGGGCCTGACACCAAAAAAGTTTGTTTCTCATGCATTTCATGTGTTCCCTTGGGTGGCAGGAGGGCTCTACTCGATATGGTCATTCAGGGACCAGGCTGACAGAGGCTGTCTCAAAACATGCTTCCACAGTCCCAGGTAGAGAAAGGGGAAGTGGCAAATTGCTCAGTAGGTCTTACACATCTTGTAGGAAATCACCTATGTCTTAATGCTTACATATCATTGGTGATCATAAATAACATGGCCACATTTAACTTCTAGAAGGCAGACAATGCAATTCTGTTACAGGCTGGCAATGAGGATGAGGGAGAACTAGGTTATCCCATGCATGGCTTTGAGTTTATGTATTTTAGCTAATAAAAATCCTATTTTATATTTACTGTGGGCCAGTGCTGTGCTAAGTGTTTTACATGTAATACCTATTTTCCCCTTTATGCACATGACAAAATTAAAACTCAAACTACCTAAGTCACTTGTCCACAGCCTTAAAGATAGTAAAAACATGGCTAAACTGATCTTCAGAACTGGTCAGTCTGACACCAAAGCCCCATGTTCTTAACCAACTTTTTCTGAATCTCAAATACATTCTAAATTACTGAGGTCAATAAAAAACCTTGAAATGGGGTTGCCTGGCTGACTCAGTCAGTAGGAAGTGCAGCCCTTGATCTCGGGGTCCTGAGCTCAAGCCCCATGTTGGGCATGGAGGCTACTTATAATAAGAAAATAAAATAAAATAAAAAAGAACCTTGAAGTAGGTGACTTATATTGTTTCATCTGTGCAATTTATCCATCAAAGAACAGTGAAAATTTCCTTTGTTCCTTTTCTCTTCCCCATTGTCCTTCCACCAGAGGGACTGCTTTCATATATATATATATATATATCTCTCTTCATATATATATGGGAGTTAACAGAATATAGTTTGCATTATGTGCCACAGACCATTCTATTTGCTGTTATCAATATTGGGTTATAAGAAGAAGGGCCTTTACAGACTGGCAGAACTTGGATAACTAAGGCACAAACCCTAAAGAAGATTATGTATGAAAAAGGAGGAGGTTGGAAATGGGAAATGTGGGCTGGAAGGAGGAGCTAAGCTGGCTGGGAGAAAAGGAGGCAAATTAGGAGGGACCTTGAATATGAGGGAAAAATCAGGGTCCTATCCCATTAGCAAACAGATAAAGAAAGATACAAGGCATGTGCTTTTTCTTTCTTTTTCTACAGGTTTTAAAAATATAGAACATTTCAGATAATGTGAACTTTCTTTTGCCCTCCCACCCCAGCCCCTCCTGGTTGCCATAACCACTTCTTTCTCCCAAGAAAAATCTACTCTCATGATTTGGTGGGTAACATCCCAGTTCACATTTTTACATTTTTCTTCTATTGGCATGTAAGTTACGCATTCGATTTCTATCCTTACTTTAATATTCACACCAAAATTAAAGTCTAGAATTAATCAATATCACTTACCTCTTTTTAAATAATACATGCTTTAACTTGGCTCCGCTCTCCTATCATTCATGGTTTTATGACTTAGAAATTTATTTCTACCTTAGTTTTAAACTCATAAAGGAGACTTTTTTAAAAAAAGTTATATTTAAGTAATCTCTACAGCCAACCTGGGACTCGAACTCAGAACCTGGAGATCAAGAGTCGCAAGCTCTACCGACTGAGCCAGCCAGGCACCCCATTAAGGGCATTTTAAATTATACTACTGAGGGTTTATTTAGCTTTAGCCACACGTTTATCCATTCCTTAATCACTGTATTTTACTTCTTTTCCCTTTTTTTGCCAAAGTAAATCTTCATATACTACTCGACAAAGTATTATTTGCTAAAATAGTGTTACGATGTCTGGAGTTGACTTTCTTTTACTTTCACTCTGAGACAATAGTGTCTGTCAACATTTACATGCATTTTTCCTGTGCACATAGCCTTGCATTTAGAACACAACAGCTGTGTTCTGTCAGCTATTGTTACTTTTGAGAAGTATGCTCTTAGTAGTAGGTAATGTGTTTTTTTTTCTTTCTGTTAGTTTTTAAGGCTGATACTCTGCAGTTCAACTACTGTGTTTTTAAGATTTTTTTTTTAAAGATTTTATTTATTTGTTTGAGAGAGACAGACAGACAGAGATAGTGAGAGAGAGCACAAGCAGGGAGGAGAGGGAGAAGCAGACTCCCCACTGAGCAGGGAGCCAGACACAGGGCTCGATCCCAGGACCCTGGGATCATGACCTAAGCCGAAGGCAGATGCTTAACTGACTGAGCCACCCAGGTGCCCCTCAACTACTGTGTTTAAAAGTGGGTTTATTTCTAATTATACTTCATGATACCTGGCGTGCTTTTTAATTTGAAGATTCATGTCTTGGATAATGGCAATTCTTGACTATTATCTTTTTTTTTTTGCCTTTTACTCTATTTCTTTATCCATTTGGAACTCCTCAGAAACATGTAGGACCTTCTCATTTAATCAACTTTCATATTTTCTGTCTCTTTATCTTTTGTATTATAGTCTGGGTGATTTCCTCTGATCTGTCTTCCAGTTCGCTTATTCTCCCATCAGCCATATTTACTCACAGTCCAACTGGCCCCATTAGGTTTTCATTCCAATTTTTTTTTTTTTCATTTTTAAAATACCCCCCCCCCCCAACAAATCTGCCCATTTTCAAATAGTTTTATCCTTGGTTTGTGTTACCATTCCTTTTCTCATGTCTTGAAATGTTTTAAAATATTCATTTGAAAGCCTTTTTTGATTGTTGTTCTATTATTTCTAGTTCTTGAGATGCAAATTTTCCCATTTGTCCCCTCTATTGTGGTTGGCTTCCTTCTGTGGTTTCTTCTCTTTTCTCTTCTTTTTTTCTTTCTGTAAACTCTTCTTTATGGAGATGCCAGAGAAAGAGGAGTCTGTGGAAGTTTCATGTGTTCTAGAGCATCCCTGTGGAGCGTTTTTACATGTACCAATTCTGGATGAGATTTTAGGAGAATTCTTAGTTTGAGGTACCTGAGTAATGGTACCAGGCCTTACACCGTTTGTGACACAAGTCTCCATTTCTTTTGGATGATTTCTGTTATTTACATGGCCTAGGAAAATTATAAGCTTCCCTGCTATTCCCCGAGACTAGTGGATGGTTTCTCTAGTCCCTGACTCAGAGGATACTAGATAAGCTCTTCAGGACCCCTGGCTTCATGCAGGTAGCCTGGTTCTTGCTCCTGGAACTCATGAGGCCTACTTGGGCCTACACAATCCTGCTCACAGCACTTCAAACTTTAGCTGCTAAGGCCTCTCTGTTCTATTGATTCACATGGGAGTATTTTCATTTCACCTCCCTCTTGTCAGTGCAGCTGAGCATTCTGTCTGTTTCTGACACTTGTGGATGTTCTTTTCTTGGTTTTGAGCTTGAAATTGTATTAAGAATTGGGGAGGGGGGCATATGTTCACCCACATATTTATATATGTGTGAAGTGGAAGGATGTTGTTGTTGTTTTTGTTTGCTTATTTTATTTATTCATTCATTCATTCGTTTATTCATTTTTTTTATTTTTTTAAGATTTATTTATTTTAGAGAGAGAGCAGGGAGAAGGGCAGAGGGAGAGGGAGAGAAGCAGATTTCCTGCTGAGTACACAGCCAGACAGGGCTCAATCCCACAACCCTGAGATCATGACTTGGGCTGGAATCAAGAGTCGGACACTTAACAGACTGAGCCACCCACGCGACCCCTATTCATTCATTTATTCTTTGCATCAGTTCAGGTTGGTGCTATTGAAATGCAGCCCCAGAAAGAGAATTTTAAATGAAAATGCACGGAACTTGGCAACTGGTTTTGTGGAATTGACCTGTGGAATTCCCAATTCCCCCAAAAGATGCGATTCTGAGATAAGGACTAGAGAGCAGGTATTTAATATGGAAAATGAGGGAAACACTGGTAGGGAAGTGAAGAAGTTAGGCAGGAAAGGGAAAGTGGCCAATAAAGGGTGTTATCAAGCCAGTTATTATTCTGGGCTACTGGAACTTAATCCTTCTGGGGAAACTGGGAGTTCAGTTATCCTACCCAAGGGGTGAGAAATCTATGGTGTTTATACAACCTACTGTTGTCACTTGTTGAGGAATGCTTCCAAAAGGTAATCTGCCACCATATCTAGCCTGCCACATGGATGGGTTTAGCTCTATATTGATGAGCAATACATTATCCCAAAACTTAGTGACTTAATATAATGATACACATTTATTATCTCATATTGTTTGTGAGGGTTAGGGATTTGGGAATAGCTTAGCTGGTTAATTCTGGCTTGGGTTTCCTCTTGAGGTTGCAGTGAAGAAATCGGCAGGACTTTAGTTATCTGAAGACTTGACTAGGGGTGGAGGATCGAAGATAACCCACTCAACGTGGCTGGCCAGTTCCTCTCCACGTAGACCTTTCCACTGGACGACTCCAGGGTCCTCATGACATATGGCTTATGCCAGAGTGAGTGATCCAAGACAGAGCATGGTCACAGTGCCTTTTATGACCTAGTTTTCAAAATCACATTGTCATTTCCACCACATTCCATTTGATAGAAGAGAGTCAAGTCATAAAGTCTGGCCCACATTCAAGAGGAGAGGAGGGAGGAGTGTCAAAAGATCTGTAAACATATTTTTAAGCCATCACAACAGGCAAAGCGGACTTTGGCAGCCAGAGACGGCCCTCAGGCAAAGAAATGCAGGTGCTTCTGGAAGTCAGGCAGGCTGAAGTGGGTTAAGAGCAAAGAGGAATGGGTAGGGCACCAGTAGCGCCCTCTATAGGAATAAGTAAAGATGAGACCAACCCATTTTTAAGGCATGAGGAAATTGACCTGTTTGATGAGAAGTTAACAAAGTGACATTGCAAAGGACATGGAGACAAAGAGGGGGTGAAGATTTGGGACCTTTTAAGGATCAGTCTGCTGTGACCACTAAGAAAGAAAAAAAATTGTCGGTTAGATTATGATTCCCCATTGACTGTAGGATGTGTCCCAGGTTCAGAGGCATGAGTATAAGAGAAAAGAAAAGACATCTTAGAATCAACAAATATAGTAGTTGCACAAAGAATTTCAGAGTTTTACATACACAATTGTTGCAAAAAAAAAAACAAACCAAAAACCTAAACTTTACCTTTCATCTTCTATAGATACCATTAAATATTAAGCATAGTCAGTAGTATGATATGGAGTTGTAGGTTTGGGTGCTTATAGGGTCATATGTCAAAATTTGAATGAGTCACATTTTAGTCTGTCCGAACTTCAATCTTCGCAGCTGCAAAATGGGGATAAAGTACTGCTTTGCCTCTCTTACAGATAAATTAAAAATGAATTCAAAATAGTCTTAAAATTAAAATGTTATCAAGATGTGGGGTACGGATGCCTATGATGCATGTTCAGAAGCAGCCAGAAAACTCACAGGGAGCATGGAAAAAAAATGAACATTCTCTCTTTGGAAGCTCCAGGAAAAAAAAGAAGCTACTCCTTCCTTATCCTGCTAGCCAAACTGGAATGATTCCTGCATTTTATTTTATTTTTATTTTTTTAAGATTTTATTTATTTATTTGTCAGAGAGAGCACAAGCGGGGAAAGCGGCCAGCAGAGGGAGAAGCAGACTCCCCACGGAGCAAGGACCCTGATGTGGGACTCGATCCCAGGACCCTGGGATCATGACCTGAGCTGAAGGCAGTCACTTAACCGACTGAGCCACCCGGTCATCCCTGATTCCTGCATTTTAAAGAAATTTTTCTGCTTAAAGACAACATGGGGAAAAATGAGAGATGGCAGTTGGGGAGGCGGTTGGTGGTTGAGGGTAGTCCTCCACAAGCAGTTCCTGCACAGAGATGAATTGAAGGGGAAAAAAAATAAATAAATAACCCAGTGGGTCATTTTCAAATACAGGCTCAGGAGAGCCACGTACTCATTGGCTGGAGCTAGCAAACCTGGTTATTGTTCACACACGGTTGTTTCCTAACGGTGTCTGCAGGAGCCGAAACAGAGACAGAACTTGGGGCTTTCAACCAGAAAAACCCAGGCTGCCACTTGGGGAGCAGAAAGCTCCCGATATAAAGAAATGACACACACCTGAGCAGGTCTGATATATATTCCTTTCTGCAGAGGGCAGTGGAATACATTCCCAGGCCATTCATCATGTTGCTAAAATTAGATCCTGCTTAGAAGGAATGATCTATTACTGATTACATAATAAAGATAGCTATATTTCTCATGAGAAACAGAAGGGAGAGATATATTTAGGCGTAGGGCAAATATATCCTTGATATGAAAAATGGATTCATTAAGTATTTAATCTTTATACCATTCCTGTGAAATAAATGCACACATACATCACACGTGTTTTAAAGTGACTTGATAATTCATATTGTTACACTTGAGAAAAATCCTGGCGCTCTATCGAGAAGTCATGTCAGGAGTCAGAGAATGCGGGCCGAGGCCTGCCCTCCACCGACGTCTGAACGAGGCAGCTTGGATGCACTTTCAAAGCCAAGTGAACCATCCCATGTGCACGGAGCGGGGGAGTTGTGGATCTGCTCTGCGATTTCATCTTGTTTGCACAGGGGGCCTTTCCTGAAGTAGATGCCACGTACATTTCTAAGGGTCACAGGCATGGCAGCTGAGACGATCCTAGGTACCGAAAGGCCTCTGTTAATGGAGTAAACCTTATTTTCCCCTTTTCAAAAATAACCCTCTTCCCTCTCTGTCTCATTCCATTTCCCTCCTCCTAGATCCTTACCACAAAGGGCAACCCTGGCGTTTCTGAAAACCTGTAGAGGCATTTCCAGATAGCCTGGTGGTGATATTCCAACCTAAAACAAACACGAGTGTGTTTGACTGGAGTTTAAACAAACACACAGATTTGTAGCACCTCAGGTGTCAAAGATCAGTAAAAACAAATCTGGATGGAATGAAAGAAGGACATAATTCTAAGAATAATAGCTTTGAATAGTAGATTGACCTAACTAAAGATTATTTTAAAGAGATTATAGTGAGGCGAAAAGCACGAACAGGCTAGGAGTTAAGAGCTCACTCCTTGTATGTTTATGTTGGGGGAAAAGAAACACATATTTTGAAGGCAAGATGGGCTTGGGTTCTGGTCCCAGCTCTGACATCTACCAGCTAGGGGATCTTTAGGCAAGTGACTTAACCTATTTGGAGCTCTCCTTCATCTCTAATAGAAAAATGAAAATCTTGTAGCCAGATGGTCCTACACGTTGCCTGCACGCACAGTACTGAGTAAAATGCCAAATTCTCCATTCCCTAGCCTCCACCCACTTAGATGAGCACAGGAAGGTAAGGCCAGAATCTCTTTCGCTCTCTCGGTGAAGAAAAATACCACTCCCTCTACTGTACCAGGCAAGAGGGAAACGTTAAAGTTCTAGAGAATCTGCAGGAGCACATTCATGGGGAAAGTCCTCAAAGGAGTTAGGATAAGCTAGGCTCTGCTGCCACCGAAACCATCCCCTGCCGCTCCGTGGCTTAACACAATCAAGATTCGTATCTCTTTCATGCTATCCTTCCAGTGGGGGTCAGCAGGTGGCGGAGCTCTATGGACTCACTCAGGGACCCAAGGCTCCACTGTCCTCCACTGAATGACAATCAGGCACCTCTACCCAGCCACCATCAGATGAATGGCTCTTGATTGCGTCCACAAGGAAGTGATAGGTGACACTTCCTCTCACATTTCAAAGGGTCAGGGAAATGCAATCCCCCCAGGTGCTCAGGGAAGAGGAGATTCCGAGCTGAAGCCCCTTGTGCCGGAAGCCAAGTGATGAACCCAGGGCACCTGGGGCACCACTGGGTCGACACAGGTTTCCAAGAACCCAGCTGTGGTTGCAGGAGCCCCGGCTTCCCTGCTTCCCTGGGAGAAGGCAGCTTTGCAGTGGGGACCTACCCGTCCTGGGGGGATCTAAGCCAATCCCATTCTCTCCTCTGGCTCATGCCTGCGAGTAGCACCCCGAGGTTTCCACTAGTGACCTATCTAAAGAGTGTGCGCACCTTTCTCGTGCGACGCTGAGTTGCCACATTTTTGGACACTCCACGACAATGTAATCACCACTGTTATTTTGTCACACCTTATTTTCATCTCAGATCAAAGTGAACTCCCTGTGTAGCTGACGTTCCTACGATGTCTGTTTCTTTCCAGAAATGCTCCATGAGTACCTCCTCTGTTGGTCTCCCACCGTGGTTGACTGATTGCACTAATGGTCCCCATTCTTCACACCCCCTGACCTTGCTGTGCGACTTTGCTAAAGAGGTGAACTCATGGGGCGCCTGGGTGTCTCAGATGGTTAAGCAACTGCCTTCGGCTCAGGTCATGATCCTGGAGTCCCGGGATCGAGTCCCGCGTCGGGCTCCCTGCTCGGCGGGGGGTCTGCTTCTCCCTCTGACCTTCCCCCCTCTCATGTGCTCTCTCTCATTCTCTCTCTCTGAAATAAATAAATAAAATCTTTAAAAAAAAAAAAAAACTCTGGAGCTGATGGGGCGCCTGGGTGGCTCAGTCGGTTAAGCGACTGCCTTCGGCTCAGGTCATGATCCTGGAGTCCCGGGATCGAGTCCCACATTGGGCTCCCTGCTCGGCGGGGAGCCTGCTTCTCCCTCTGACCCTTCCCCCTCTCATGTGCTCTCTGTCTCTCATTCTCTGTCTCAAATAAATAAATAAAATCTTTAAAAAAAAAAAAAGAGGTGAATTCATTTCTTCATGAACTCAAAGGTCCTGTTCGAGGAGATTGACCTGTCAGGGGATTTGGCAGCAGTAGGCTTTGCCAGCCTGTGATGAGTCACGAGGGACTCCTCTCTGATTCGGGGGTTTCAACCCATTTGAAGCAGGACCCCAGCTGGTGGCTTGGGGGGCGGGGAACAGGCCCTGACTCCAAGAAGAAGAGGTTGGCAGGAGTAAAGCCAAGAGTGGTCAGGCACAGGCAAGCGGGCTGAGGTTTGGGCTGAGAGACCAGGAGGGCAGCTGAAGAACAATCAGGAAACTGAAGACCAAGACCAAGGGGAGGGTGCAGGGGCAGCCCCACTAGGCTCCTTGGGCACTGTGTTGAAGATAGTGAGACTAGTTCCAGAAACCACAGACAGGTGGAGAGAGGGATGCTGAGGTGAATGAGAATCAGGCACCTCTACCCGGTGGCCTGGGGGGAAGCAGAGGCTGACAACAGTTGCTCACTTTCCTCAAGAAGAGATGTTAGCTGCCTGCTGACCTGCAGTGGTTCTCATCCCTCACTGTAAATCAGGAAGACATAATGGTGCCTGAGCTCACCCCCCACCCCCAGGATCCGGGTTTGATTGGTCCTCATTGGTAGGATATGACATTATTAATAAGGTGCAGCCTGAGTTGAGAACCACTTAACCAGTCTGCCTGTCCCCCGGCCCCCTGCCCCAGTACAGGCCTCTGCCCTGATCTTTCCTTCTTTCTTTTTTTTTTTTTAAAGATTTTATTTATTTGACAGAGAGACACAGCGAGAGAGGGAACACAAGCAGGGGGAGTGGGAGAGGGAGAAGCAGGCTTCCCGCCGAGCAGGGAGCCTGATGCGGGGCTCGATCCCAGGACCCTGGGATCATGACCTGAGCCGAAGGCAGACGCTTAACGACTGAGCCACCCAGGCACCCCTCCTTTTTTTTTTTAAGATTTATTTATTTATTTTGGGGGGTGCAGGAGCAGAGGGAGAGGGAGAGAGAAACTCAAGCAGACTTCCGTGCTGAGCACAGAGCCTGACGTGGAGCTTGATCTCATGACCCTAAGATCACGACCTGAGCGGAAACCAAGAGTTGGACTCTTAACCGACTGAGCCACCCAGGTGCCCCTGCCCTGATCTTTCTAACCACACTCGAGTGAAGCACTCCTGCCTATAAGTTTTAAAGGAAAAAATTAATATTCACACACATGCTTACAAGGATGAGAAAATATATTTTTTAGAATAATTTTTAATCCTCTGATTACACATACAAGTTGTTTAGAACCTGTAAGTTGACCAAATATAAGCATTTGCCCCAGCCACACATTTGCATGCCCTCCTCAGTAATGATCTGGGTCCTTAAAAAGACGGGGAATGTATTGTAAGCCCTCAGAATACTTTACACTAAAGAGATTCCTTAAAAGATGAATTTTAAAGCAGGCTGTGGCCATTTAAAAATGACACAATAGGGGTGCCTGGGTAGCTCAGTTGGTTAAGTGTCTGCCTTCGACGCAGGTCATGATCCCAGGGTCCTGGGATTGAGCTCCACATCGGGCTCCCTGCTCAGCAGCCAGCCTGCTTCTCCCTCTCCCGCTCCCCCTGCTTGTGTTCCCTCTCTCGCTGTGTCTCTCTGTCAAATAAACAAAATCTTTAAAAAAAAAAATGACACGATAGTGGCTCATCAACATATTTTTTAAATCTATTCTCACCAAACCCTGGAACTCTAGGGTTCTTAACACAAAGTACCATGTGCTAAAGAGAAAATAAAAGACATGTCAGGATACACCCCGGACAGGGGGTTCTTTGGGATCTGGGGCTGGGGCAGGCCTCTTGGAGAAGGTGCCTCTTGATTTCAGGCCTGAAGACACTGAAGTTGGCAGTTACGTGACCATCTAGGGAAAAGATATCCAGGTGGAGGGAATTGTCAGCAAGAAACCTCTGCAGAAGATTCTTTTTTTTTTTTTTTTAAGATTTTATTTATTTATTTGACAGAGAGAGACACAGTGAGAGAGGGAACACAAGCAGGGGGAGTGGGAAAGGGAGAAGCAGGCTTCCCGCCGAGCAGGGAGCCCGATGTGGGGCTCGATCCCAGGACCCTGGGATCATGACCTGAGCTGAAGGCAGACGCTTAATGACTGAGCCATCCAGGTGCTTCATGCAGAGTATTCTTGCCTGAAGATCAATGAAAGAAGGACATAGTGTGGCTACTTGAGGTGATGCTCAGCAAAGTCATTTCCTCATCTGAAATGTTGAGTTCCCCAACCATCTGAAGGGCAGAGAGTGAATACCACAAAATAAATGAGGAATAGGAGCTCAATATATTCTTAAAGCCCCACGAATAAGCACAGCTGGTGTTGTAGACAGTATTCTGGGGATGGTATTATCCTCTTTTGCATAACGTTTATAAAGAACAGAGACCGGCATGGCCCTAGTCAGTTTTCCCTATGAGTGATACGAAATAATCTTTTATTAATCTTATTTAAAATTTGTTACCATTGTACATGATCTCAGAAGACCAAGTGGAGAACATATTATACAAATCAAAGGAATAAATGAATATGAGAGAAAAGACAATTATATGCCCAAATAAAAATTTCTGCCCATTCTGTTACACTATAAAGCATTTTGTAAATGTAAATATTGTACATAAATATTGAATAAATATATTAATATAATCTTCCTCTGGGTTTTTTTAAATAAGACTCTCAGTGGGCAAAGAGTTATCATTTCATATTGAAAAGTTCTCTCAGGCCTCTGTTTTCCAGCCTCTAGCAGTTACCACAGGGGAGCCATTATCTTGGGGAAGACAATGAAGGTGATAGTTGAAAGCATTGAGTTGTGAGTAGACAGAACTAAGTTCAGGTCCCCACTTGGCCATTTAATAGCTATGTGACCTTGGACAAAGTAGATCATCTATCCAAGCCCTTGTTTTGAAATGTGCCAAGTGTTAACATTTCTTCCCAATTCAAATTATTGTTGTTGGAATAAAGTGAGATTATTTTGAGAATGAATGTAGCACAGTGCCTGTGACATCCTCATGCCCGTGATTACTACGTCATCTCAGCAGAGGGCATGGGTGTGCACAAGGATCACATACCTGAGTACTTGGAAATACACAAGACAGGCTCAGCATAGACTGGGACATGGTAGCTGCCCTCACACCAGAAGACTTGGCATGCTCAACAGCTCTTCAGGGCTTTATCAGTCAACCCTCTCTGAAGAATCCAGAAGGGAGAAGATCAGCCTGTTGCCAACCGGTTGTACCTAGAGGCTAGCCACTTTAGCTTCTAATTCCTCATTAAGGAATTTGACAATAATCTTAAGAATGTCCATTTCTGGACAGAATTTCTGTCACCTGGAGACTCAAAGGATGCTGCCAATCCATATAAATAGGAAGCCAACTATACAGTAATTATTGACTTTGGAGAACTGTAAAGATTAATGTTATTCATGATGGTGAAAGATATTCCATTTTAGGCATATTTCCTGTGCTGCCACAGGGGGATCAACATATTTTCTCTCTTTTCCATTCAAAACAAAGACCGTGCATTAGCTAGAAATAGTGGGATTTATTCTAGGTAACAACCTGGAATATAAATTGAGGATGAAAAGGATACTACAATCAGGAAGCATCCACCAAGATGCTGGTAAGGTTACACCTTCTGGAGTTCCACCGCTCTCTGTCCTAAGATTGATTCTGCTTAACAGCTTTCAACCTTCCATGGAGTAACTGATTAAAATAACCACAGCCTCATGCTTCATCGTCTAACCAAAGGGTGTGGATGTTTCCTTACTGGCATCATCAAAGATCTGGGGTATCCAGAAGAAAACCTTCATTTCCTGTTAGATCAAAAAGAGAATGAGGTTTAAAAAATGGGCTGCTACTACCAATTATGAAATCATTTTATAAACACAAATGCTTAAGGGCCTAACATGTTTGCAAGCACATTTCATAATCAAAATAGATGGATTCTGTAGGACAAACAGCCTGCTAAAGTTTCATGGAAAAAAGGAATGAACCGAGGGTGAGGACTTGGGTTCAAGTCTGAGGTCAATTATGGAGCAGCCGAGTGGCCTTGGGCCTAGTCACTTCACTTCTCAGAATGTATTGACTCATCTATAAAATGAGAGTGGTGATATTTATGTCAGGTTCCTCATAGCATTATGATGGAAATTAAAACAGATAGTGTGTGTGGAGATACTTTGAAAACTGTAGGAAGAACTGCTGTGTAAATGGTATTGTTATTACCGATTTCTAAGAATTATTGAACACCATATCCTTAGACCATATCAGCAAGCTGACACCTGACAAATGAGAACTCATTACTGTGTCATATCCCATTGTCTGTGGCTGTTTTCATCCTCAGCTGATAGGGGGGCCTATGTTGCCTTGTCAGCATAAATCCTTGGTAGAGGGCATTTCTCTAGAAGTGGAAAGGATTTCTAGCTCCCATCCCATCCCCTACCTTTCCACACACCCATAAGGCCAAATAAAGGTCACTCAAAATTCCTAAAGCAAGAAAAAAGGAACATAGGAAGGATATAGACTCCTCTGTTTTAGGTTTCCCCATTTTTATTAAGATTCTCTAGAGATCCAAATGGCCACAGCCTCAACTCCTGAAATCTCTGTGTAACAATAACTCGTTATTTACCATTTGTTGAGCACATAAGGTTGTTGGTCACGAAATAAGCTCTTGATGTGGAACATCTTACTTAATCATTACAACAAACATGAAATACTGTTACTGCCCCACATTGAAAAATTGGAAGATGAAGACTTGCAGAGGCTGGGCAACTTTCCTGAGGTTACATAGCTAGCTTGTAAGTGGCGGGGTTGGTACTAGATCCCAGGTCTGCATGGTTCCAAAGTGGATGGTCTGACCACTGCATTGTCAAGTTTTTCCTAAAAAACTGTTCTATGGTTACTGTTAGTTTTGTCTGGAATTTCCTCCTGGATAGGTTGTTATATAGACTTCCTCCAGCATCAAACCAGATACTGTCAAATGATTCATTTTTGCATCCAACAAATATTTATTGAGTGCCGGCTAGCAGCCAGTTATAGCACTGCAGAGGGGAGACATGACTATAAACAAATACAGCCCCTTGATCCTATAGCGTGTCCTTTCTCCCCGAGATATGTTGGTTCACATTGCATTAGAAAAATCTCTTCAAATCAAATTACAAACTCATGAGGATTACTGTTTATAAGAAGGTTCAGTTTAGGATTCCTTTCATTTCATTCATTCAATCAGTGAAACAACAAATATTAGTTTGGTGCCTCTTAAGAGTCAGATATTGTGCCAGCCAATCTAAAGATAATATTGTATCAATTACACGCTTTATTTACTCACAGTTATTCCAGAAATACTAGGGAACACCACTAATACATGTTAATTCTCAGTTAACCATCTTGATGGGGAAAGGAAGATAGTGGGATAAAAAGTGTGTGCGCACGTGTGTGTGTGTGTGTGTGTGTGTGTATATCTCTTCCAGGTGATACATATCTGGACCAAGAAGTTGAGTGTGACCAAGAATTTGGGACTCTTTCCACTTTAAGCTTTTATAAAGAACTTCTGGGTTTTTGAACAATCCTCTTACTTTGTTCTGCAGAAGAAGTATTTATAAACAGTACAACAGCTAAGAATTTGGGACAAAAAGAAGCAAAAGGAAAAGCGAAAATCTCCATGGGTAATCCAGGGGCTTTTGAATAATCATCATTGGTTTTAATGTGTTTTCCATGGTTTCTGAGCACCTGGATCATATCAAGCTTTCTTTTTTTTTCTGAATGGTGATACCACTCTGGACCATAAAACTTATTTTCACGTTTTGGGGAGCCTTTTCTTTGGAGAAATGTAAACTCCCTGAAGGAAATAGCCCTGCTGTATTCTTTATACCACCACAGTGAACAAAATTATTTGGGGCACATAATAGGCATTAAATATGTACTTGCTGATAAATAGTTTAAGATTCTTGGAGAGTAATAGTAACACATGAAGAATTCCAGAGACCAAAAGCAAAGATATTACCTAAAAGCATTTATCTTCCCATTTGCTAAAGGCACTCAGCATAGAGTGGTTAAGAAACCAAATTCCGTCATTTTCTATTTCTGCATCTTTGGGCAAATTACTTAATCTAATTGTACCTCAGTTTATTCTCAACTTTAAAACTAAGGATAATAAGATTGTCTATACTGTAAAGTCACTGTGAGGATTAAATCAGTTAGTACGAGAGTGGCGCTTAATAACACCAGCACAGAGAATTATGATAAATGTTAGAGATCGTTATTTGTGATTCTTTTCTCTTATTTCTGAGAATGCGAAGTCTTTCAAAATGAGAAGATAAGCTATAACACATTAGTTCATTCCAAAGATAATGGAAAATGTAGTCCTTATCACCACTTAAGCTTAATTTAAATAACGAAATTCAAAGTTGACTTCCTGGTAAAGATGCAGATTCCACACATGCATCTACTTTCACTCAACTTCCTAAAGTAGCAGAAAACAATCTTTTAAAGGGATGCACCCACAAGGATTTGGAGAAGAAGAGGAGACAACAGCAACAAAATTTCTTTAGTCAGCCTCACACATATGGAAACTAGATTCATAACAGTTCTGGCACTGATTTGCGAAACAGTGGGGAAGGATGGAGTGTGGAGGAAAAAACACAGCAGAGCATCCAAGAGATATGTAGATAAAAGATCTAACTAAGTGTGATTAGCATGCCAGGAAGAAATGATAAGAAGAAATAATATGCAAGAAACTTCTAAAATGAATGACAGATACCAAAGAACCATTCCAAGACACTCAAAGAACACCAAGCAGAATAAATGCTCCCCTTCCACAAGAACCCCCACACCAAAGGCATATTATATTCAAACTGCGGAAAACCAGGGACAAAGGGAAAATTAGGAAGGCAGGACAAAAAGAACATTCCATGTAGCAGAATACAAATGAAAGATAAGAATCCACAGACCTCTATTCAGAAACCATGCAACCCAGAAGATAATGGGTGATGTTTCTGTGAGTGAACAACAACAAAAATCTGTCAAATCATAATCCTATACCCAGCAAAAATGTTTTTCAAAAAAAAAAAAAAAGGCGAAATAAAGACTCTGCCAAACCCAAACCCAAACCAAATCTGAGTGAATTAATTGCCCGCAGACCCACGCTGTAATGGAAGGTTAGAGAAAGTGCTTCAGGCAGAAGGAATCCAATAGCAGACAAACTGGAATCTACACAAAGAAAATGAGAGCACCAGAAATGACATAACTAAAGGTAAACAAAGTTCAACATTCATTTTGTACTGTTTTTAACTGCTCTGAAAAATAACTGTCTACAGCAAAGATAGTAGTCTTGTGGTTTTATGGCGTATGTAAGAGTAAATATGCGGCAGCAATAGAACAAGAAGGTGAGCAAGACATTGGGGATGGTTTGGTCTCCTTACACTAGTCGTAAAACAAAAGATTATTTGAAAGTAGACTTCAATTACATAAGACATATATAGTAAACTCTAAGGTAACTACTGAATTTTTTTTTCAGAAGAGGTGTCCATGATCATCCAATGGGGGTAATAACATTGAATCATAAACAGGGCTCAATTAAGCAAAAAGGAGGCAAGCAGAAAGGAAAAGAGACACAAAGAACAAATGGAACAAATAGAAAACAGCTGGTTAGATGATAGGTTTTAATTCAATAGTCGCATTCAATGTAAACCACGCTATTTAAAATTTAGATTGTTAAGTTAGATAAAAAATCAAGAGCCCACTATCCATTGCCTCTAGAACTACCACCTTAAATAGAAAGACACAAGCTGGGATGAAAAAGACATGCTGTGTAGACACTACTCAAAGGAAAGCTGAAGTAGCTTTATTAAATAGCAAAGATGGCTTCAGGAGCACCTGGCTGGCTCAGTCGGTTAAGCATCTGACTTCAGCTCAGGTCATGATCTCAGGGTCTTGGGATGGAGCCCCGGGTTGGGGTCTCTCCTCAGGGGGGAGTCTGCTTCTCTCTCACCCTCCGCCATTCCTCCCACTCGTGCTCTCTCTCTCTCTCAAATAGATAATAAAATTTTTTTTAAAAGTTAGCTTCAGACAAGAAACATTACCGGTAAATAAAGGGGCTTATTACATAATGAAAAGGGCTTCAACTCTCCAAAAAGAGAAAAGCATTGATAATTTTTTGCCTACAAATTCAAAGCTTAGCGAAATGGTTAAATGCCTGGAAAAGCACATCTTACCAACATTAGCACAAGAAGAAACGGAAAAATGCAAATAGCCTTCAATCTATTTTCAAATAAAATTCATAATTAAAAATCTTTCGACAAGGCAAACCCCGGGCCCAGACAGCTTTACTCACAAATCCTATCAAAGTTTTAAGGAAAACACCAATACCAGTTTAATCCCAAACTCTGAGAAAATAGGAGATGTTTTTCAAGTTGGTTTATGAGGCCAGTATGACCCTGTTACTGAAACCTGACAAAGACATTACAAGAAAAGAAAATCAGAGACCAAGATGATGCATGAATAAAGATATACAAAGTCCTTGATAAAATATTTTAAAAATCAAATTCAACATTATGTGACTGGGATAAATGTTACTAATAAGTGGAACTTAGGTCAGGATTACAAGGTTGGTATTACATTTTAAAATCAATAGTTGGAGTTCACCACATTAATAGAATCAAAGAGAAAAAAAATATTTCGATGCAAAAATTTTGACAAAATTCCACACTGGTTCATGAAAACAAAACTCTCAAAAAACTGGGGGGAAAAAAGGAATTTCATTAGCCTGATAATGGGCATATACAAAAGAACGACAGTTAATGTCATAGTCAATGGTGAAATATTGAATGCTTCTTAGTTCAGGAACAAGATAGTCACTCCATTTCCACTCAGTAATATACTGAAAGTGCTAGCTAGTCCAACAATGTGAGAAAAATGTAAAGGGATACAAATTAAGAAGAAGCAAAATGTCTTTTTCACAGTTGACATGATCGTATATATAAAACATTCTAAGAAATCTACCCCAGAAAGCTTCTAGAACTGGAAAGTGAATTTGGCAAAGTCCTAGGAATCAAGGTCAATATATAAAATGTAATTATATTTCAATTTTTTACCAGCAATTAGAAGATAAGTCAGAAAGCAATTTATTTACAATCACAGGAAGAACATGAACTACTCAAAAATAAATGTAAGGACATATATGCAAGATTCATATTCCAAAACCTACTCCATATTGCAGAAAGATATCAAATAAAAATATAAGCCATGTGACATGCTTAGAGATTGGGCAAGTTAATATTGCTGAAGTGTCAGTTCTCCCCATATTGAGCTATAGATTCAGTGCGATCCCAATCAAAATTTCATGAAGGTTTTAATAGAAATTAACAAACCGATCGCAAATGGCTATGAAAATGCAAAAGAGGAAGAAAAGGAAAAAGAACCTCTCACAGAAGAACACATTTAGAAGATTTACACTGCGTGCTTTCCAGACTTACTTTAAAACCACAATAATTAAGACACTGCTGTTTGCATCAAGCTAGATAAACAAGTCAATGAAGCAGAATAAAGGCCTGAAAGAGATCCACACATATATGGTCAGTTGATTTTCAACAAAGGCGCGTGCGCCCACACACGCGTGCGCGCACCCACACGCACACACACACGCAACGGGGACAGGAAAAATTTTGCAACAAATCACACTAGAATAATCATCTATCTGTTAAAAAATTACAAAAAAAGAAAAAAGAACCACCTCACTACCTCACGCCATACACAAAGCTTAGGCTGTGAGAGGTCTTAATGTAAAAATCTGAAACCATAATGCTTCAGTGTTTTCTGAAAGAAAACATAGGAGAGTATCAATATGATCTAGAGGTTGGCAAAGATTTCTTTGACAGGATACAAAAAGCACTCATCATAAAAAAAAAAATCACAAATGGGACATACTCCAAATTTTAAATTTGTGCTCTTCCAACAACACCATTAAGATAAGACGAAACACAGATGGGGAGAAATATTCGCAAAGCCTATTTCTGACAAAGGCCTTGTTATTTAGAAATACAAGAACTTCTGCCACTCAGTACTAAAGAGACAAGTCGACAGCAAAATCCTGGAAACAATGGAACAACAATTAGCAAGTCCATTTGTAAACAAATGGTAGTAAACTCCCACAGTGGAAATATTACTCGGTAGTTAGAAGGAATAGATTTCTGCACGAATCTTAAAAACATCCTTTTGAGTAAAAGCAGCCAGTTGCAAAGAAGTACCTACTGTATGATGCCATATAGGAAGTTCTAGAGAAGCTAAGTGTAATCTATGATGATAGAATAAAAGCAATTGCTTCTTGGAGGGGTACTGTTCCAGGGAACTCTCTGGGGTGATGGGAACATTCCACAGCTGGACTGGTGTACAGTTATGTGGGTGTATTTATTTGTTAAAACTCATTGAGCTGTACATTTCAAATCTGTGCATGTCATTGTATATAATTACACCTTGACTTTAAAAAAAAAAAAGGAGTAATTAAAAAAAAAATACCTTAATGGTAAGTGAAAGGAGCAAGTCACAACAATCTGATTCCATTTATAGAACAATTCAAAAATAGGCAAAGCAAAACAGGCTATTTCTCACTGTGAAATTAATTTCGAAGCAATCTGCCACCAGAGCTGGAAGTGGTCGTCTCTGGGGAAGGGGGAGATGGGGAGACCGCTATTTTTCTTCGCAAAACTTAGAACTATTTGACGCTTTAAAAATCTGTGCCTCTATAACTCAGTACAAATAAAGACCAAAAGAAAATATATATATATATATATCATACCCATTTGCAGCCTGGTGATATTAGCTTCCACAGAGAATTGTTGACATTCATTTCAGCTAGAAAATTGTTTCTGGTGGGTGAATCATGCAGAAACTTTCGGCCCTTAAGTCCATTTGCTGTTGGTTGTATAATATGGGCCACCTTGTTACCAGTCAAGCATGAAAGACGGGGGGGTGGGGGGGCTCTGCACATCAAGTGTGACAATACGCTGCAAAAAGTGTGCCTTAAATTAGAATATGGGTGCAGAACGGTGACAGGAAACCGCTCTGTGCTCCCTAATTACAAAGTCTCACTCCCACCACACTGACACAAATGTTAAGTCAAATTAAATATTGTCTAATTAACTAGCATACACAAGACTTCAAGACCGGTGACTAGGTATTATTCGGCTTA
This sequence comes from Mirounga angustirostris, assembly GCF_029215605.1. Lineage (NCBI taxonomy): Eukaryota > Metazoa > Chordata > Mammalia > Carnivora > Phocidae > Mirounga > Mirounga angustirostris. The sequence goes on along the minus strand of NW_026991724.1, from coordinate 28,820,305 downwards.
GAACATGAAATGCCAGGACTTGCAAAGTCTCCGCCAACCCCAGATCTGCTAGCTCAGCCAGCTGCGACAAGGTTAGGCCATTTTGTTTTCACACGTCTCTCCTTCAGGGCTCTGCTTGTAATATTTACAGAAAAAGGCAATGCTGGTAAACAGTTTCACACAATGAGGTGTGAGAGTGGATAGGGGCCTATTCAAGCTCTGAACTCCCCTGATGAGCTGCCAAAAGTTGTTATGAATGGCCCAGCTGACAGGGTGATGACTGATAAAGCAAAAACAAACAGCTCGGGTAATTCATGAAAACACACAGCACCAAGACAACTCAAAGTGGCGAGTGACAGTTAAGATAATGGAATTTTGGAAGCTTTTCTTCAGGGGTCCTTGCCATACAATTATTCTGTTAATAGATTCTCCCTTAATGTGGCTGGATCTTCAACTTTTTTTTTTTTCCCCCACCAAATAATATTTATTATGACTGCTGGCATAGAAGCACGGACCCTGGCCTTTCAAACAATGGTCAGTTTCTCCTACAAAAACCAGAGCAGGATGAATTTTTTTAGTTGAAACCCGTGTCTGCTGTTTTAAAGAAATAAAATATCCTATTTCCGTTCCTGTTACTAGAAACATCTCGAAGCATTCTTCCCTCATCTCTTTCATTTATAAACCGCTTGCCGCAAACCTTTGATTAGAAAATAAATATTGGTTTGCACACTCAACTGCTAATATTTTAAAGGAGGACAATTTAAATGTGGTCGAAGTCAGTTTCCAATGCACATAGCCTCTTTGGGGTTCATTCCCTTACATCAGGCGTGACCAAGCAAAAAAGTATCAATTTGTCAATGTTTTGCCTTTGGGCCCAATGGTTTGTCACGAAGTACACTGTGGTTTCTGTAACAATGAATGGCCTATTTCTCAATTAATGTTTTAGAAAACAGAAATATGAAGACATACGTGAAGCGTGTGTTTGCGTGCATATAAATACTATCAGATCATGTGCCCGGAGAAAGAACGAGGAAAGCAGAGGCCAGCAAGCATAGGAGGAAAATTCAGGTTCTGTGAACTTTATTTTGTTTTTGTTTTTGTTTTTTTAATATTTATTTGAGAACACACACAAGCGGGTGGGGCAGAGGGAATGAGAATCCGAAGCAGGCTCTGGCTGACCGCGGAGCCTTGCCCACGGCTTGACCCCATGGCTCGATCTCACAACCCTGAGATCAGGACCTGGGCCGAAATCAAGAGTCAGATGCTCAGCCAACTGTGCCACCCAGGAGCCCAGGTTCTGGGTATTTTAGAGCCTGGCTACCTTGAGGTCTAGGACAAGCAGCTAGTTGGAAATGCAGTCCCACCCTAGCTCCCAGACAAATCAGAGCTTGCATTCTAACGAGATCTTCAGGTAATTCCTATGCATATCAAGGTTTTGAGAAGCTCTGTAATTTAGATGACTGAGTTTTCCTTAATAGTGTAAGCTTTATACCTGTAAAAATACACAAGGATGATGATCTGTTTTACCCAAAGTTGAAAACTAGATAGTAAATTATTCAAAGCTACGTCAGGGGCGCCTGGGTGGCTCAGCCGGTTAAGGGTCTGCCTTCATCTCAGGTCATGATCCTGGGGTCCTGGGATCGAGCGTCTGCTTCTCCCTCTCCCTCTGCCCTGCTCGTGCTCTCTGTCTCTCTCGCTCAAATAAATAAAATCTTTAAAAAGAAAAATAAAGCTACCTCAAGGTAATTTAATGTCTTCCTTCTAATTTCTTATTTTCTCCTCCCCATTCCCCGAAGAAGTCTCAGAGCGTCCTTGAGTTCACCAAGCCTTCGAGGGAGGTTCAGCCTCACTTTCCTTCTGTCCCAGACATTCACGGACTCCTCCAGCACATTTTTGAGGGATAGGCATGATGTTAACAGGCTGGATTTTAAAAATCCCATCACTGCAGTGAACTGTTTGACTTCTCTGGCAACAATAAAGACATTTTTTAAAATCATTATCTTTTTTTAATGTTTGTTTTTAAAGACTTTATTTATTTATTATTTGAGAGAGTGAGCAAGCTCTCCTCCTGGGACCCCTCCTGGGATTCCAGGATCATGACCTGAGCCGAAGACAGACACTTAACTGACTGAGCCACCCAGAGCCCCTAAAAAATCATGTCTTGACTGTAGTATCAATTATTAGCGGCTAGAATCCAGAGTAATGCAGAGGAGAGACGAATCTTACAGGAGAGACGAATCAATTGTTAAATCCTACACAACAGAGCGGCCCTACACTTGCCTGCCAAAGTCAGCCAAGACCCACCTCTGGGCGTGCATTCCTTTAGGCTGTGTGGTCATTAGTATAACTAGCTAATTATAGTTTTCTTTAGACTTAGGGACCCTGAGACCTGGTTCAACTCTCAACAGCTTTTCTGGGTGTTGATAAATTTAAATATGTATAAATTTAAAAACCTTAACATGGCCCCAGATACTCCAAATATAAGGCAAAAGACAAAAGATAAGTTGGGGAAGCTATTTGTGACACACATCATAAGGGCTCATTTCCTTAACTGACAAAGGGTTTTCATCATTCAGTTTGAAAAACGCACACCCAGTGGGAAAATGGACGAAGGATATGCATAGGCAATTCACACGGAGACGTAAAAAATACAAACTGAATAAACGTATGAAATGGTGCTCAATCTTATTCATAATTAAAGACATACAAATCAAAGCAAGTGTGAAAGAATGGTTCTTACCGATCATGTTGGCAAAATTAAAATGTTCGGTAATATCAGTAGCAGGCAGATACAGGTGCTCTCGTCCATCGTGGGTGAGCATGTGTTGGTTCAGCTGTTTTGAAGGGCAGCTTGGTAACATCTACCAAAATTGTGAAGGTGCTTACACCCTAAACCAACAACTCTGCTGCAAGGAATTTAATCTAGGAAAATATTGGCAAAAGTGCCTTAAACTAGATGGATGAGGGTACACAGTACAACAATATTGGTGTTATTGGATGTCTGGAAGCAATCTCAAGGAGCATCATGCCAGAGGGCTGGGCGACCCAGCAAAGGAAGCTGGTGGCAGCCATCTAGAGAATCATCTAGATTAGCACGTGCTGCTACAGAATGATTTCTGAGATGTACCAGTCATGGAGGGACAGAGAACAGAAAAGCAGGGGACAGAGCAGTGTGTACAATTTGATATTTTTAGGTTAAATAAAAATATGTATATATTGGTTTATGATTGACATTTTTTTTTTACCCTGGAAATATAAGAAGCAGCTAAGATTATTTACCTTTATGGTAAGGTCGAGGGATGGGAGAAAGCCTTTTCATTTTATTTATTTATTTATTTATTTTTAAAAGATTTTATTTATTTATTCATGAGACAGAGAGAGAGAGGCAGAGGGAGAAGCAGGCTCCCAAGGAGCAGAGAGCCCAATGCGGGACTCGATCCCAGGACCCTGGGATTGACCTGAGCCGAAGGCAGACGCTTAACCATCTGAGCCACCCAGGTGCCCAGCCTTTTCATTTTAATTATATGTTTAGCCTTTGAATTTTCTTAAAAATGGTGTGTGGGTGTGTGTGTGTGTGTGTGAGCAAGCAACACCTTGGCATTGAGATTATAAGCCATTTTGTTTTATTAAGTCCCAGATGCAAGAATATTGCAGAAAATTCTTTGGAGTGATATTATTCTCCATAAGATTATCTTCACCATCGAATTTTCACAGGCAAGCAGATTTCTCAACCACAAAGCAGCTAGATTTCCCAAAGAACTGTTGTGTTCTCTGGAGCAATGGTGAGAAATTTTGGAGGGTATGGAAACTTTGAGAATTTGGGGAAAGCATAGTCAGAAAAATTTAGCTGCACACAAGATTCTGGGTCCATTTCAGGGTTTTATAAAACACCTGACACCTATCCATGGACTGTGTGGGTTCAAGGTCCTGAGGTTAAGGATCAGCCGCCCTAGAGAATCTCAAGGACAGAATGCCTCCAGCTTTATAATTTTATACACAGCTCTTTGCCTGGACCATTCAGCCTTCAAGACCTTGCTGGGCTGCTCCTATGGGAAGGCCTTCCTGTCTCTTCCAGGCCCAGTCCAGCTGAATCAGGCGGCTTGCTTTGGCAATTACATGGCACTCGGTGCTTGTCTCTATAGAGTGTAATATCTATCATGCTGTGTTATAATTGTTCACTTGTCAGAATCAACATCAAGATGGTTGGCTCCTGCTGGGCAAGGGCACTGGTTTTATTGATGTTTCTTTGTTTAATACTTAGAGACATTAAAAGTGCCCAATAAATGAACATGTGAATGAAGGTCCAGTATAAATCATCAAATCTTTGTAACTATCTACAAACCTGGTTTAATCCATCCTGGGCAACAGAGCCATCTTTCTGGCCCCATCATAGAAACAGTATGATACCCTTTGGAATCATTTAGAAGCTCTAGAGGAATTACAATTTTATAACCCCAGACCCACATGGACCTTACATGTGATTTCTCTACTCCAGGGCTCTGACTCTTTCCTTTACCCCACTCAGCCCTCTGGTAAATTCCCTGGTCATAAGGTGGATCCAGCTTATGAATAGGGATGGGTAGTTCAAGTTAAACCATCTAGGGTTGGAAGAATGAATATTATTCAGACTGACTACCAACTGGGTTTCCTCTGAGAAGGAAGAAGACAGAATCTGAGTATAATGTCCCATACCAGCATACTCTAGGGGCAGTCAGTGTTGCATTCTGGACTTCATTCAGCTCTTTTCCCTGTTCTAACCAAATAGATAATGCTAGGAAGGATAAAGGGTGCTATGTAGTCATAGATCTGAGCAGGAGTTCTAGATCAGCATCCACGAAATCATAACCAGGTAAGTTATTTCCTATGAGACTCAGTGCATTAGTCAGGATAGGCTGGGCTATGCTTCAGACAAATAAACCTCAAAAAAAAAAAAATCAGTACTTAAATATAATACATGCCTATTTTACTCGAATAAAGTCCTCTGTGAGTTGGGTGAGTTCACCTGGGTGGCCATCCACCATGTAATGACTCTGCAACCCAGCCTTTATTATTGAATTGACATTACCAGCTCAACACAGGTTGCCATGATGGGAAGACAGAGTGTGGAGCACCAATGCTTATGCTTATACTCACTTATGCTTCCTCTGGAAGTGACAAGTGCCATTTCCAATTTACCAGTGGCCAGAACTAGTCATGTGGTCCCAGGCTAACGGCACGGGAGTTGGGGAGTACAGTCTTTAAAAATGAGACTTGCCCAACACATAGAATCATCTCTGCTACAGTCAGTGATCCCATCTGTAAAATGAGGATAATATCCACCTTACAGTTTGTCTGTAAGGATTAAATAAGAATTCACGTAAAGAGCCTGATACATAGCAGATACTCATGAAATGGTGTTGGTTATTTTCATTAAGGCCAATAACTCCCTATTTGTTTGACCATTCAAGAGGCTTGTTAAATTGTGTGTTCACCATGTCTTCAGGGAGTGAAGCACTGTGATGGTGTGAGCTAGTGTGCCCAGCAGCATGACTATTCACCAAAGGCAGAAACCATGGCCCTGGAGTATGACACGCAGGACATCATGGGGCACTGGGCCCCTGCCCAGAAAGGCCTGTGATGACTTCCATGTGGTCACAGTCCAGTGAGATACCTGGACAGACGTACATCACAATACTTTCCTGGACGTGTACCAGTGGCCAACAACAACAGCAAACTCCAACTCAACTTTTTTTGATAGCAATGGTGTCTATCTCTCTCTTTTAATTCTCTTTTAATAGCCCTCCAATTTGTTTTGCTATCACATGTGTAACGACTGCTGGATAAAGTTAACCTTAGTTTGGTTAAATATATTCATGTACATATAATTTCGGGGGGGGTAGACGATATATTTTTAAACATGATGTGATTAATATCTAACTCCTGGGAGAAGGGAGGAGAGATAAAAAATTGGGACTATTACATGCAACCCCGGAACTTGTTCTGATCCTATTATATTCGAGTTTTCCAGTTTCCTGACTGCACTCTCCATGTCATTGTAAGCACGAAGCCTGTAAATACAGGGCTCACCATCCAATCACATCAGTCAGTTAGACCATTTATTTCAATTATTTTCTCTAAATAAAAAAGCAATACTCACAAAATAACCAAACACATAGATTCTCCAGTAGCCTAACCTAACTAAGGATAGACAAAACTTTTCTAGTATTCCTTAGTTCATTTGATTTGACTTCAATTTGTTCTTAAATATGGAAGACCAGGAGCACAAGAGGCTTTGTTGAGAAAGATAAGCCGCCTTCCACCATTCAACGTGGGCTCTGGTGGACCTTATTCTACAACATTCCATTGGCCCAGTTTAGACCTAAGCCTAACAGAGTGACTGTAGAGTGTGGGGCCATTTAAACACTTTTTAGGGAATAATTATCATCTCTTATAGTCTTTCAGGATTCCCCAGAAAAGCATTCAGCTGCTACAACAGTCTGGCACGTCACCTAACTCCAAGGAAAACCTACTGGTACGCCCAGCACGTGTTATAAGCACATACTGTCTGTCTGTTTCTCAGTGCTGTGTCACATTTATGACACATGGCCAATGAATTCAATCACTTTTGACATATTACACTAATCTCTGACATGCTGCCAACAGAAATGACATGACATACTAAAAACGATAATATTTAAAACCGTGATAATATATAGATCCAAATAATTGGGATGTAATAACACTTTCAAATGTTAAAATGGAGTGATAATCATTTTGTCCCATTGTGAAAATACATCTTGCTTAGACTAACAACACATAAATAATAATAGCTACCAACATATTTAATGCCTGTTATGTACAGACATTGTTATAAGGACTTCATGTACATTAGCTCACTTCCTCCTCGTGACAGCCCTCTAAGGTAGGTACTATTATTTATTGCCCCCTTTTATAGACAAGAAAACTAAGGGCCAGAAAGGTAAAGTGACCAGCCAGAAGTCACACAACTGGTAAGGGGCAGAAGTTCCATTAACTACCTTGCTATATAAACCTCCTTTCGAAGCAATCTAGAAGTTTTAATGGGCCTTCTAAAATTCACTCCATCAGGGCGTCTGGGTGGCATAGTGGGTTATGTGTCCAACTCTTGGTTTCAGCTCAGGTCATGATCTCAGCATTGTGAGATCGAGCCCTGCATCGGGTTCCCCTTTGGGCATGGAGCCTGCTTAAGATTCTTTCTCTCCCTCTCCCTCTGCCCCTTCCCCTGCTTGTGCACGGGTGTGCTCTCTCTCTCCCCCAAATAAATAAAATGGATCTTAAAAAAATAAAAAAATAAAATTCACTCCATCAACAAAATATCCCTGATACACACAACAGAATAAGAAATACGGAACACACAGATAGTATGCCAGTCTTGCTACATGAAGATCATCAGGCAAAGGACTCAGCTTCTATGAACCTCCATTTCTTTATCTCTAAAATGGAGATGATGTTAGTTAGTCCTTAGTACAAACATAGTGCAGCTTCAACACTGTTAGGTTGAAACCCTAATAACCCCCAGGACCTCAGAATGAGTCTGTATTTGGAGACCTGGGCTTTGAAGAGGTGATTAAGTAATCCAATCTGACTGGTGTCCTAAGAAGGGAAATTTGGCCACACAGAGACACCAGGGATGTACACACACACAGAGGAAAGACACAAGGAGAAGCTGGCCATGTGGAAACCAAGAAAGCAGACACTAAGCCAGCCGACACCTTGATCTTGGACTTCCAGCTTCCAGAAGTATGAAAAAATAAATTTCTGTTGTGGAAGCTACCCAGTTCGTGGCATTTTGTTATGGCAGTCCTAGAAAACGAATCCAAACACATTTAAAATGATTAGCGTAGTCCCTGGCAAATAATAAGGGCTCAAAAGGGTTTTGCTATTAGTTGAGTTGTGAATACACACAAATACATAGGCATACAGCTTTTATTTGGGCTTAAAGAACATGTACCCTGAGATATTTAAACATGATCTGAAAAATGCTTCTTTCCCAATCAATAGACTTCATGAAACTTTAATTAAAAGGTTGAATATGGTTCACTTTTCAACCTAAGAAGGTCTAGTAAACATGGTTAAGTGTCAGTGACTATTACCTTGCTTCATACTGTGATGTGAAATTGCACATGACTTTGAAAAGCTCCTTTCCTTCTTCGTAGTTATCAGAGCATGTGTAGTAAGTGTAGGGTGGAAATTGACGCCATGGACAGTCCTACACAAAAGCCATGAGGCAAAGAGGATGGGAATACCCAAACACAAAACAGTGTGGATGAAAACAAGGAGCACGTGGAAATATCTTTGACTGAGGCTACTTAGATCAGAGCTGGCAGATAAATGTCATCCCGAGGGCCAGTTCCAATCACTTGTCTTGAACTCCTGTGTTAAGAAAGGTTCTGATGTAGGGGCGCCTGGGTGGTTCAGCCGGTTAACTGGTCAACTCTTCATTTCGGCTCAGGTCATGATCTCGGGGTCCTGGGATGAAGACCCGAGTGGGGTCCCTCGCTCAGTGGGGAGTCTGCTTCAGGATTCTCTCTCTCTCTCTCTCTACTCCTCCCCCCTCAAATAAATAAATATATATATTTTTAAAGAAAGGTTCTGATGACACATCTGGGCTCAGAGAGGAGTACCACAGTGGATGAGAGACACTGTTGGAACATGGGGGGAGAAGGGTAGGGGTAAGTGTGCTGAGCGGTTACTAATTGGATCTGAAAATTGGTTAACGGGCCCTCCTGATGCTCCTCTTATAGGTTTAAGGCTAATCAAAGATCCAGGCTCTTGTGCATATTGCATGTATTTGAGGAGTACCATAACTCAGCAATTCTAAACTCACTAAAAAGTAAATGTTTTTCTTTAAACATATATGTCTTGTGACATTCAAGCCTTGTTATTCAAGAACAGAAGGAAAACTTTCTGTCTTGAGCTAACAAAGTCCATCAGCTGAATCACTTTTTAGGTTGCTCTAATTCGAGCTGACTAACCCATAGAATCACACATTTTTAGAAAAGACACTTTTTTCCTCAAAAAGTCAGCATGGTGGCCTTTCGGTCACCACCAAAAAATAGGGTTATAACTCATACGATTGCATCCATGCTTTGCAATCTCTAGGTACTATTTAGCAGCTGATAAATGCATATTATCTTGGTGTAGGCTAGGTCATGGGGTGCACTGTCCACTGAGCTGTCCCCTGGAATGGGAGAGGGGACCTTTTGGCCCCATAATGCCCAAACTGTGTTTGCTTCTATTCCAAAGGATAGCTCACACGGTAAGAGTGAGCTCTTCCCTTGGTGACCCCATTAGAGAAAGCCATTGCTAATGATTAACAATTAGCATTGACATCCAAAGTGCCAAGTTGTCTAAAGAAAGGTGCTAAGAAGTTTTAAGAACCTGAGTGTAAGCCCCAAATGGGCCAATTGGCTTCATGCAGAGAAACATCAACCACAGTCCCCCACACCCATGGTTAGAAGGGGGAGGGGCAAAGGGACTGACTCCTGTCAAGCTCAGACCACTGTGGGACAGCTCCAGGAGCAGGGGCTGCTCAGAGGGCCCCACCCCTTTACTCCCAGAGAGAATGGTAACCCAGTCAGATTCAAGACTCAATATATATCACTGCGGTAGGGAAACAGAAGGGCTCCAATGTGCTACATTAAGTCATGCCCTCCTACACACGTGATGCCTACAGCATCTAACACGGTTCCTTACACACCTTGATGTACGACCAACAGTTGCTGCCCGACTACATTCTAAAATAAACGTCAGCCAACCACTGTTCACGCAATCTAACAAAGTATGCTAACCTCTAATCGGTTGGACTTAAGCTGGCTCCTGTAGTAAACTATTGTGCTGTGCTAAAAATTCTGCCCCAAGCTTGCAGATTAAAAAAAAAAAAAAAAATCCATTACTCTATTACTTTACAGGTTCATGCAAAATATAAAGTAGAACAAAATACGGATTGCGTCGGTTTATGTTCAATATGGAAAACTATGGAGAAGATCGTATTGCTCCCTTGGAGCTCTGAGAAGCTCACAGGCGGAAGAAAAAAATAAATCAACAATTCGACAGGCTAGCCACCATTAAGACTTCTCAGATCAGGGGGTGTCCGGCTAGCTTATACGTATTGCAGCCTCATGCATGCTTTCCAGTTATGCACAGCGAGGGTTTGTAAATGGCACATTTCCTCCGCCATTCTGTAAGCAGCACCTTGTCAGGCTGGCTTTGCACCGCCAGTGGCGTTGTCGTACGGCGGCACATGCTCAAGTGGCTCTTTCTTCCTGGGAGAGGCAAACAGATAAGCTTGTATATATAACAAGGATTTCCTTAACTGATTCAGCATACGTGTGTGCACAGGACCCTTCCCAATCGAAATTGCATTTAGTTATGCATTTAAAAACGTTGCTTCTAGAGGCGCCTGGGTAGCTCAGTTGGTTAAGCAACTGCCTTCAGCTCAGGTCATGATCCCAGGGTCCTGGGATCGAGCCCCGCATCGGGCTCCCTGCTCCGCGGGGAGCCTGCTTCTCCCTCTCCCTCTGCCTGCCGCTCCCCCTGCTTGTGCTCTCTCTCCTCTCTGTCAAATAAATAAATAAAATCTTAAAAAAAAAACCAACATTGCTTCTAAGAGAATACAGTCTCTCACTCAAATATCGGGGCTTCTAGCACGTTCTCTGAAGACAACCCCTCAAGTCCCTCTGCACTTCCGTCTCCTGCATGGCTCTAAGAAGCCGCAAGAGCACAAGGATGGAAAATGAATTCAGGCAGCGTAAGTGGTAACCCTGTGGTCCATTTCCTCTTCTCTGCAACCCCATGGAATGCTTTTTGAAGTCAGGAGGAGCTCCATGGGAGGTGAGGGCCGATTCTAGCTGCCAGCGAGCAGAAATGTTCAGCTACTTAACACGGGGCCACATGTGGCAGCTACAAAAACATCACCAGGATGTGAAACCTACTTACTTCAATGCCATTCCCCTTGCCCTCAAAGCTTTTCAAGCTTAAGGAACCGTAGGAGTAGATGAACTTGGGGGGAAAGGTGGGGAGAAACTTCTTGTGCTTTCAGTCCAGAATTTGTTCTGTGCAGTGAATCTTGGCACCGGGTCCTGCTGGTTTTATTCCACCTTGTGTCATGGGTCTGCGATCTCGGGCTGCGGGATGGCTGCATTTAACACAAAGCCCAGGGGCACTGGGAGCTCTAGCAAGCCCGCCCACTGGAATCTTCGGGGTTTTGCATTAATGAAAAGTCAGAAGGAAATACTTGCCAGGGTATGTCCCTCCACGGTGTTTCTCAGGCTATGCACTGTATTTATTTAAGTTATTCCAGAGTACAGGTTCCTTTGTCCTGTGCATTTGCTAAAAATGATTTGGGGCCGGCTTTTGCGCTCCTCTATGCCTGCGGAAGCCGCAGGTTCGAGTCCTGGTGTCATGCTGAGGAATCAGCCGCCCAGCGCGGGTGTTCACGCCAAGAAAGATCGGTGGCTGGAAATGTCATTGCTCCTCCATGCCAACGGGAGTTGGATCGGACAGACGACGTCTGCGCTCTTTCCTTCCTCCCTCTTTGCTTCCAGGCGGTGATTCTGCGGTGCCGCAGTGGAAAACAGCAGAGCGTGACTTTACCAGCAGAAGCGCTTAGCATCGGACAGATGCGGACCCGGGACCTGGTCCTTGTGTTCGTGAATCCAATGAACTTGGCTTCTGAGCCTCCGTTTTCTTACTTGTGAAATAAGAATAATGGGGGTACTCTACCCCCGTGCGGGAATTAAATGAGATCGCGCAAGTTACCCGCGTAGCATGGTGCCTGGCCCGCAGTAGATGCGCGATAAATGTGAGCTCCCCTTATTTAACACGGCGGGTCAGCTTCCAACCCCAGAGCACTGATCTACACACTTTACCCCAAAAGGAACAGAACTTCGCTTGTCCCAGATGGAACACAGGTGTGGGGCAAGGAGGGGAGGAATGGGGGTGGAGGGAAGCAGACAGACTCTTCCTTTCCCAGCGCATCCCAGTGTCACTCCTTCAGAAAGCAGTATGCGGTTCCGGATCTGGCAACATCACAAGGAGACACAGGTGCTTCTGGTGGCAGCTTCCTCCAGGCCAGGAGCAAGGAAAACTGCACACTTCTTCCGGTCTAGAACAATCTAGCCCTGCTTTGGTTAGTCTCACTTATTCATTCAACCGAGATGTACGAAGCTGGTGCTAGAATCTGAGCAGAGTGATAATAAAAGACACAGCCTGCAGCTTCGAGAGGAGGAGACAATCCAGGAGAGAGAAAATGGAGACCCAGGAGGAGCTTTCTGAGGAGATGATAGTTGAGCTAAGGCCCTGAAGGAAGAGGACAAGAGCTCCAGGCAAAGCAAATACAAGACCTAGAGGTTGAAAAGGGCACTGGGAGAAGCAGGAAAAGTCCATCAGCAACATCAAAACCCCTGGGGGTGGCTCGCCAGGTATCCATGGTCAAGGACACCTCCTTCCAGAATCTTCCACATGGAGATCATTACCTTACCCTTCCATAGGGTTCTGTGAGCACAAGCAGCCAGCACCTTTCAGAAGCTTCTCGGCTCTTCACTAGTTTAATTAAGATACTCTGTAATTACACTGAGATGGATCAGACCCAAACGCTAAGAGGCCTCAGAAGTTTGCACAACTGGAAAATGACCACCAGGGTGACCTTCCTGTGCATCAGTTCAGGAAATGAGAAGTGGGTGGGGGGCTCAAGTAGAGGGTTTCACACACCTTTTTACTTGCCTTGTCCACAACCATTCTCTATGCGTGTTCTGCCCTTGGAATTCAAGCTATTAATAGGCGCAGAAATTCTAAGTTGTATACTAATCACAGTTAAGCAATTAAGACACTTAGTCCTAGCAGTCCTTTTCACTTGGCGTGGGTTAAGACCAGAACCAGAAATGATATCATTCCTAGGCTACTGTTTATTCTGCTTACTGAGCCAGCCAGCGCATGTCCGAGTCTCCATTTGTGAGTCTGTCCTTCAGGTTGCCCTGTCCTCCCCTCAGTGAGCAGATATGGAGCACCTGCTTACTGCAGATACGGCACCGTGAGGATAACCCTACTGAAAGGGGTAGCACCTACTCCTGCAGCATTTACCAACTAGCAGGACAGGACATGCACATAAGTCATTTATGCAAATGACCATAGTCAACAAGCCAGCCATGGTCCAGGAAGACCAGGATCTCGCCAAAGGGGGGCTTAGGACTAATCTCTCTCTGAAACCATCCTGTTCCTCTATGACCCCTTGTCTATCCGTGCTCTATTCCCCAAGGATGTAAGCTCCAGGAGAGCACAGAGCTGGCAGAGCATGCTTAGAGGAAAGACGATGTGTTTGCTTGTGGGTGTGATTTTCACCATCCTGGAGGCATTGCTCAGTGGCAACAAAGAGGGATGTAGATTCACAAGAAAGCTGTGTGTTCTTAACACTAGGAAGCACTCCAAAAACAAGGCATTTTCTCAGGGCTCTCCTTGCTTCCTGAGCTCTCCTGTTCATCTTAAAGTCCACCAAGACTCCACCGGGATTTCACTCCAGCTGGATTTTCTGTGAACTAGTCCTCTTTCCCCAGGACACGTTCATTCTTCTCCCACTTCTCACCCCAAACCACTTCCTCTGAGATGCTTCAGCTATAAGAATTTCAGGAGCTGGGTTCTCATCTCCTTTCATTTCCTTCTGCTTCATTATGTTTCTCTAGAAACCTTTTACATCTGTAACCATTAGATTGACTCATGATCTTTCAAATCCCAAAAAAGAGCATATCTGCTCTTTTTCTTCTCTAACAAGTGCTACACTGCTTGACCTAAACCCTTGACTAAGACTCTTCCAACTTCCCATCTCTCACAACAGCCCATGCCCACCAGAAGTCTCAGTCTGACATTACTGACATTCCTCAGCCATTGTCCTAAACACCATCACTTACTTTACTGGTAGAAAGAAAGGATGATAGCCCATTCCCCATATCTAAAGTCAATAGGTACATTGTGCAAATTAGAAGAAGACCCTCCCCCCCCCCCGCCGCCCAGTGTGCCTGGGTGGTTTGGTCAGTTAAGTGTCCAACTCTTGATGTCACTTGATCATCCCAAAGTGAAACTCATCTACCAACAAGCTCCATAAATGTACACAGGGCTTCCAATCAGCTTTTTAGGAACTTCTTCTTAAATATTATAGCTACTGACTGCAAGACATTGGAAGAGATCCTCCAACATGGAAGAAAAACACCCAAGCAAACAGAAAAATGGGATCTGGAGGAAACTGAGACCATGCAGAGAATGAAAGAAAATAGTGTTTAAAATGAAATTATTATCACAAGCCAAGGAACAAAAGCAGCCACCAGCTGGAGGAGCAAGGGACAGATTCTCCTCTGGAGCCTCCAAAAGAAACCAGCTCTGTCAACGCCTAGATTTTTAGCCCTGTAGGACTCATTTTGAACTTCCGGCCTCCGCAACTCTAAGTGAATAAATAGCTGCTGTTTTAAGCCATTTAGTTCGTGGTAGTTTGTTATACCACTGATAGGAAACCAACTACAGGCCTAGGTTTTGAATTTAATTGTAACCTATAAAAGTGAAGTCTAGGAACCCCTCCCCCCCAAAAAAACAACTTAATGTCATTCATGAGTTAATTTTGCAAACTTCCCCCACTGGCTAGAAAAAGAGAAAATCCTTCCTAAAGGCTCCCCAAATCTATTGGAAGGCAGATAAAATGAGATGGCACTTTGGTGACAGGTCTATGTTCAAATTTGGGCTTTCCCAGAATTTGTCAAATTTCAAGTGGGAATAATAATACTCATATACATTTGTTGTCAGGATTTATTGCAGATGCTACCAAAAATAAAGCAAAAAATAAGACCCATCAGATTATTAATAACCTCAGAGAAATAAGAGAAGATGCTATATCTATGAAACAAGAAGAGGCTGTTACCAAACAGGAACCATCACAGTATAAAATAGAGCTTTTGGAAAAGCATGATGCCTACAGTAAGAACATTTTCAGATGAAAATATTTTATTTCCATGTATACTTCTTTAGAAAGTGGTGGAAGGATGTGTTCCATGAAAATGAGAAGCAAGAAAGAGGAGGACATAGAACTGAGAAAACAGAGTCCAACACAGAAAAGCACAAAGATCATCATTCTTGGCTCATTGCTGGCTCTGAGCCAGCAATCGGCAATGCTCAGTTGATCTGTCTCATGGTGCATCACTCTGACACTGACCTTGCAGCCTCCCTCTTGCACTTTTAAAGCCCCTTGTAATTACACTGGCCCACCTGGGTAATGCAGGATAATCTCCCTATTTAAGGTCAGTTGATCAGTGACTTTAATTTCATCTGCAACCTTAATTCCCCCTTGCCATGTAATGGAACATATTCACAGGTTCTGAAAATTAGGACATAGACATCTCTCTTCACCATGACTTTATACCTTTCTAAACTATTTGCATTTGTTAATATAAGTCCAATTGCTTTTATAATTTAAGATTAAGAGTATTTGCTGGAGAATTTTTTTTTAAATCTAAAAGATTTAAGCTTCCTTTTACATTCTAATGATAAAAAGTGTGATGTTGCAGGATTACACAAATGGAATATTCCAAAGAACCGGCAATCCAGAGACATGTGTAGGTGGAAAATAGCATTAGACAAACATCATATAACAAACCAGGAGAAAAAAAGAACAGATGGTTTACAGAAGGAACCTGTGGTTGTTACCAGAAATAAAAGTTTTGATCTTTATCTTGCACCACACACCCAAGTAAATCCCACGTGGCTTAAAGATCAAAACTTCAGAAGAATTAAAAGTAGTAGGAGAAAATGTAGGAAACCATTACTTGTAATCTTGAGACAGTGAAAGGCTTTCTCATACCTCAATCTATAAAGCAAAACCTGGTAATATTGAAATAAAACAAAAAATACACGCAATGGGCTTAAAAAAAATTTAATAAAGTATAACAAGGAGTAGGGGCACCTGGGTGGCTCAGTTAGTTAAGCATCTGACTCTTGATTTCAGCTGAGGTCATACATAATCTCAGGGTCATGAGATCGAGCCCCATGTCAGACTCCACGCTCTGCAGGGAGTCTGCTTGAGATTCTCCTCCTCTCCTTCTGCCCCTCCCTCCACTCACGCTCTCACTCTCTTTCTAAAAGAAATAAATAAATCTTTTTTAAAAAGTGTAACAAGGAATCAATAGCCATTCTCAATAGAGATCTTCTGTAATTTGATAGGAAGACAATGCTACAGGAAAATGAACAAAGGACAGGAACAGGTTACCTCTCCGAAGAAGAAACATAAAGGCAATAAATACATGAAACTACATGCAAACTCACTAATGAAGAAAGTCATATTACAAGGAAAAAACACAAGGTGTTTCTGCAGGCACATTGTATTGGGTAAGAACGCAGACTCTGGTGTGCCAGACCGCCAGGGTTTGAAGCCTGGCTCTGCTGATTTCTCACTGATGGCCTTAGGCAAGTTCCTTAACTTCTCTGTGCCTCAGCTTCCCTCTATGTAAAATAGGGATGGGGATAATAATATATCACACCGCTTTATTGTAAAGATGAAATGAGGTAAGACACGGAAAGTGCTTCAAATAATGCCTGGCACAGAGTAATCGCTAAATTATTAGTTCAATATTTTATTATGAAACATGCACAAATATACACACACACATGCTACCAACACACACACCCAGGCACACTCAGAAGTTTGCAACATTATTTGCCCTAACAAAAAAACTGGAGATGACTTTAAATGACATCCATAGGCAGTAGATAAGCAAATTTTATACCTCCAAAATTTGGAAATGCATTTAGCTATTAAAAGGAAGGAGGAAGATCTAGGTATGGGTATAGGAAGATGTCTATGACAAATTAGGTAGGAAAAAAAACAAGTCACAGACATCTACAGAATGATCCAAATTCTGTTCTTTAAATATATTATATGTAATATACACACATGAATAGATACCTGTATGTGCACATGTATAATACGCACAGAGAGTGTCATGAACGTTTGACATGTTATCAAACTTTTCACAAAGGTGACCACCAAGGAGGTAAGTAGGATCAGGGATGAAGGTGAAAGTGAGAACTTATCAAAGAAATTCCTACATTTTTCTTTTCTCCTTTTTGTTTTATTTTATTTTTTTAAAGATTTATTCATTTTAGAGAGAGAGAAGAGGGCACAAGCAGGGGGAGGGCAGAGGGAGAGGGAAAGAGAGAGAAGCAGACTCTCCACCAAGCATGGAGCCCGACTCGGGGCTCGATCCCACAACCCTGAGACCATGAGCTGAAATCAAGAGTCGAACACTTAACCGACTGAGCCACCCAGGTGTCCCCACCTTTTGTTTTAAAATAAGCATGTGCTTTTCTAAAAATTACAAAAAATAAAATAGAAGAAAATCATGATCAGTTTGGATACACTCTCAAAACACTGAATAGACACAATGGCAAGCGAAAGAAAATTAGGAAATCAAGTCATCCTGCAACCTTTTTTTTTTTTTCCAAGAAAAGATGGAATGAGTGGCAAAGGAATTAGTCTAGTTGTGCTTCAGAGGGTGTCAGTTTAGTTATGGTTTTGCAAATACTTTGACTGTGGGCTAAAAATGTCAAAGTCCTACATCTTTCAAGGACAAAGACTCTACAACAAATAGCCTCCATTAATTGTTTCCAATGTCCGTACTATTTTGTGAGTTTCACGTCCCCCGGAAAATGTTTACAAAATTCAAACCATGGGCCTTCAATATTACTTAGATGACATAAACAAATTAAAATAAGGCCAGCCTAAGCCAGTTGTGTTTATCAACCTGATCCCCTCTGAAAATGAGAAATGAAGTCAAATACCCTTTAATGCTATTTATTAGTGGAGTCATACAATACATTTTGACAAGTTGAACAGTTGTAACAGGCAGCTGTTAAAGTCTCTACAGGGCCTGTTTAGAATGAAAACAGGAGGGAGAGACAGCTCTATAACTGGGTTTTAAGAACAGCTCAGCCATCAACTATATCCTAACCAAGTACTTTTATCCAGTTAATTTACGGAAGGAATCCCTTAGGGTCTCCAGCCGTCTACCAGCGCAGCTCATTAGAGCCCAGTATCCAACCTTTCACATTGTAACACTGAAAGCATTTATGCTTAAAATGTAATTAAACTTAAAACAAACAAGATCTTTATTCCCTGACAGTCCTGCTATTTTTAAATTGACAAAGGCATGAACTTATATAGGATTATTTAGAAAGCACTATACATTTCAGCCACTTACGGCAAGACATTTGCCCAACTGTTCATCCTGCACGCAATTAGAAATCTAAATACTTGGGTAACGGGTTTCTACTGGGAATTAAACTTGCAGATCTCTTACAAACGAGTAATGTGGTTAAGACTTGCTGTCCAATGAGGTGTCTTATTGAAATATCCCAGGCCGGTTCACTTGTCACGGCTGTCGTCTTAGCCGCTCGTACTCTCAGCGTATAGCTTTCATTACGAAAATAGAAATTTGTGTCCTAAGTGCTGTTACATTACTAATGCTAAATATTTAATTCCCTGGGGTTCCAATTATGGTTGAGCACTGGCAACACTGATTCTACTTTTTAATAACAACTGTAAAAGCAATTTGAGCATTTTTCAATTAATTAAATACATAGCGAACGACTAACCTCTTGTCATTTTGCCCTCCAGGACCTGAGCTAATTGGTGTAGAATAAAATGTTTTGAAAATTAACTGATATTCTGGTCTGCACAGTTATACCATTAAACTCCGGTTTGCAGAATGAAGTTTGTTTTCTAATAGTTACACTCAGTAGAGTCTGCAGATGTGAGGAAGTACCTACATTTTATGTATTAACGGTGCCTCTAATTAGAGCAGAGTTGAAAGTCGAGCGTAGCTTCTCTAAACATCAGTCAGTATCAGTAATGCTTTGCATTGTTCACAGATAAGTGCAACAGATTTCAACAGAGGAAGGCTCCCCAGATTTCCTTCCAGGTAGTCACAATTTAGCTTAGCCATTTAAAAAGTTTGCCCATAAGAATTCCTATCGTTAATTATAGTCACACACACAAAAAGCACCCAAAATAAATTCTGACATTTCTGTCACAAGAGAAAGTTCCAAACCAAACGTCTGGGAAAGTTCTTCCTTTTCAACACGCTGTTGCACTTTCTCCTTCTTCCACGGAACAATGTCATAAGTAAGTTCTAAATTGGTCTCTCAGCTTTAAAAGTACGGTGAGGATGAATCATAAAAGCAGATGCTGTTTTACCCACATTTTTAAATGAACCTTTTTCTCAAGTGCAATGAAATCTGATTAAAGAGACCATCTCCTTGTAGAAAAACGTCTCTGACAGGTGTTCTTCCAGCTCCAAGTCTTGATTGGCCATAATCTAAAATCCATGCTCGGAAAGTGAATGCCTTTTCGGCAGCTGTCTTTCTAACAGAGATGATCCCCTAAACAGGTTTCACTGAATTAAGAATCTCAGAAAAAGCATTGTGGCTCATGGAATAAGACTTGGAAAGTGAAATTAATCACTCTGGGAGAGAGGAGAAAAATAATAGGGAACATGTAATCATTTCCATACCAATTTTTAGGGCTTAAGTCTTTAATATTTTGAAGATTTTAGTAACATCTTTGAGAAATGAACTTTAATTACAGGATTAACTTGATAGTACCCGTCTGTTAATATAAATAGGTCAGCCTGTATTTCTGATGTTTTAAGAACTAAAGTAGATAATGAGAGTACTTTAGAATTTGGGGGGGTTGGGGTAACTCCTCAGGAAGCATTTCCAGTCTGTCAGCAAGTACACGCCCACACATAAAAATGAAAAGAAAAATATACATCTGCTTAAGGTTTATTTCAATATTATTCTATATGGAAGGTAGCATCTTATCAGACCTTCAATGGTTCGAAACCATTGGCCATCGGCTTAATACGGCCTATCATTAACAATTCTTTTTTTTTTAATCATTAACAATTCTTAAAACAGAAAGCCACAGAATTTGTAAATGACATATTAAATTCAGTATTGTCAATTATCTTATTTCCAGCCCAAAGAACAGCTTAAATTTTAAAATCTAAAATAAAGACACAAGTGGTAAAGATATTGTTTGTATTAAGGAATGGGTAGGTAATGATTCCAAAATAATTTAGTACTTCTGAAAAATAAGGATTTCATTATCAGTACTAATCTATGTCTGAAACACAACTAAGTAAAACAATACGAGGCTCCCTAAAACACTGGACAGTTATCCACATAATAACCAAAGCCACTGAATTTCGTCCCAGGGTCCTTAAATTATTGACCAGCTGGCCATCAGATCCCAAAAAGGCAGGAGCAGATCAGGGCTAGTTGAAGACAACAGAATTTTCCCCTCAGGATCACATGCCCATCAATTTCCCCTCCTCTTGCTTTGGATGATCTGATGCTTCATCTACTCAGAGCGGTTGGCAGCTCCAATCTGCACATTGAAAACGAAGTCGCACCTATTACTCACCAGTACAATTACATAGGAGCTGGAGGTGGGGGAGGGGAACTCACTTGTCTGGGAAGCAGAGGATCTGGGCTCAGTCCTGAAGGCACTCACTGTGGTATAACCTTGGGCGGGTCACTAGATGCCCCCGCACCTCTGATCTCCTGGTTCTGTCTGACATGCGGGACAATATAATCCCTGCGTTGTTCAGAAGACCCAATAAGAAAACACGATGAAAACACTGGAGAAGCTTCAAAGTGCCATGGAAATGTTAAGATAACCAAGACTTCTGGTCTAACATTCACCTACTGGGACCTTTAACAACACATTTTTCATTCTGTTATTGTGCGAAGAACCTAAAAATGTATGTAATGCATCCATAATCATGTGCCCTTAAAAAAATTTGAATAATTGGGGCACCTGGGTGGCTCAGTCTGTTAAGCATCTGTCTTCGACTCAGGTCATGATCCCTGCGGTCCTGGGATTGAGCCCCGTGTCAGGCTCCCTGCTTAGCGGGGGAGTCTGTTTCTCCCTCTGCTTCTCCCCGCACCAACTCCTGCTCTCTCTCTATCAAATAAATAAATAAAATCTTAAAAAAAAATAAAACAACAATAAAAAAATAAATTAGAATAATGAAGGACACCATAGTTTTAACTAGAGATTCTTTTAGAATTAAGGCTTTAGCTTTAGTCCCAATAAATTACAAGCCTAAAGAACATATGTTGGGCATTTTATAAAAAAAGGAAAAAGAAGCAATAGGATAAAGGAGAAAAGGAGAACTAGCAGGATATTATCACAATATAGTCATCACTTAATAAACTCTGAACAAAAATGAGGTCTGTTTTAAACCTGATTTTCTCTTCTGAGGAGTGTTCAACTAGCTGCGTTCAGTCGCAGACGTGAGGCCCAGAGCTCCCCTGTCCTGCAGGGGACCATCAACTTCTGCAGAGTCCTGCCAAGCAGAGAAGCATGTTGAGGGAAGCAGTTAGATCAGCTGTCCCCCAATTAAATACCCAGTTGGCTCAAACACATGGAGCATGGACATGTTAGGGAACAAGGGTTTGCGGAGGGACAAAAGCAGCTTGCAAATTAATACACCACTGAGGTATGTGAGCCGCTATTGGGCCCCCAGAAGCCCCTTCTCGGGGCTGCCTGTACTCTGACGAGTGCCATTGCTGGTCCCCAAGGGCACAGAAGCATAAAAACAGCAATCTGAAGGGCAGAGGGAGGACTACAGGCAGGGACGGTGAGAAACAGCTAACAGCAACGGAAGAAACAGGACCATTTTAACAAATGGCAAGGAGACCCAATAAATAAATAAATAAATAAATAAATAAATAAATAAATAAACAAACAAACAAACAAACAAAACAAAACAAAACAAAACTCCCATGTCCTTTAACAGCAGCTGAGTTATCCAGGACAATTCTTACTGATGACCCTGAGTTACTATCAAAGTTCAATGAGACTCGGCTTCCAGGATAAGAGGGAAAGGCATGATCCATTTTTAAAAGGTTTCCATCGCAAACAGTTAATGTTAATTCTTAAGATTTGGCTATCTTGTATAACCCACTCCCTGAGGGTTCCAGATTACCGTGGTTTTACTGTAGTTAAATAGTTTTATGGTTAATGTACTGTGGTATAAATAAATACAGCTTAGCCTAAGTGTCTCCACTGAAAATATGCATGTCATAAAATGACAAATAAAAATAAGTCAGTAACCAAACCCATAGTAAATAAAAGGTAGGAAATAACAGGAATATCATCAACGCTTCCTGGGAGCATTTAGACATCTAACACACAAGGAAAGAGAAAGAGTCGGAGTCCACTGCCAGCTACAAAGGACATGCTGACTAGGACCACATCTAAGAGCAGGAGATGCTGGGCGAACAATGTCCTGTTCTGGTTAGCTTTCCGAGTAGGGGACTGTGGCCAATCTGAAGACACTCCAAATAGCATCAGGAGATGACAAGGACAAAGTCAGGGTTCCAGCCTCACTGCTCCCCTGGCCTCAGCGTCGTTACTAGGTGGTCCTGTTCAGTCACGACGACAGAAGATGTCCTGATTTGTGAATTCAAGGAGAGAGGGCGGCAGGGTGACCTCCAAGGAGCCCCTTGGGGGCCGAGGGAGGTGACAAAGGCTGTATCTTCCTTCACCCCCTTGCCTGATGCTGGTTATGCCAGGCTTTTAGTAACCCCATTATTTTAGATTTTATTTGACGTGGCTCTTCGTTTTGGGCATTTTCTGGAGTATATAACCGTGGAAACGAGCATGTTTGCCTTTAATGTCTACTGGCTTAATGCATGCATTGCTCTACCGTCTACAGCTCTATTAACTCAAAGACATTAGTAACCCGTGCAGTTTTCTACACAGCCTGCGAATTCTAGACAGTCTATCTAGACTGTGGACATGCGTGTCCTTGAAGTCCCAGCAGGACCCCAGTTTAGGAAAAGTTTAACTCGCCTCTCCAGCTCCAACGTTCACACAGCCCACCCAAACCTGGGCAGGGCGAGGCTGCCGTTCCAGAATCGCTTCATGGCAACGTTTCATTCCCAAACAGTTCCGCAGCAGGAATCTCACCGTGTCTGTCTCATGCAGACCTGGGTTAAGGATTCATTTTACAAACACTCCCACGGTGTTCAGTGCGTGTCATGCATCTTTCACTTTACTGGTAAAGGACATTTCAAGCCTCTGCTACTGATAGGCAAGTAGAAGCAGATGACGCATTGTTTGTGCTATTTGGAAAGGAAAAAGAAAAGAAAAGAAAGATCCAGGGATTTAGAAACTGTAAAGGTAAAGCTAGCGAGGCCTCTGAAGGGTTGTTTAGAGACAGCGCTGGAGCAGGGGGATATTCTGTGTCCTGTGAGCGAGGGTTGATGACCTACGGCCCATGGGCTAAAACGCAGCCTGCGGCCAGGTCTTGTAAATGTTACTGGAAGACTTTAGGGAAAGTGTCATTGGAACGTGGCCATACCCACTTGCCTGAGGCTGCTTTGGCAGCCCAGTGACCAAACAGTTGCAATGGACGTTGTCTGGCCCTCAAAGCCTAAAATAGTCACTCTGTGGCTCGTTAGAGAAAAAGCTTGCTAAGCCCTGCTTCCTTGGGGTTGACTCTGAGAAGGATGGGAATCCCAGGAAAGCTCCTCCATCCTGGAAAGCTACTGCTCCTACCCCCAACCTCAATCAGCCTCTTCCCTGCTCTCCCCCATCCCCGAGGTATCCAATGCTGGCTTCAGAGTTATTTAGTGAGGAGGTGGCAGGGCCCTTTGGGGTCTACTCCAGGAAAGCAACCGCTGCGGGAGGAGGATGCATGGCTGGAACGGTAGACAACGATGCTAACAGAGTCCCCTTGTCCAGTGGTGAACAGCCTTGCAAACGGCGCTGAGGGGCAGAGGAGTGTTAGGCAGGAGGGTGTCTCCATTGTAGGCAGATCACTCTGACAGCAGGGGTGAGGTAGAAGGGAGGTGGGGGGTGTCTCTGCTCTCCCATATGCTGTTGTACCCTCCCCACCATGTCCACTCTGAAATTCCCTAATCATCCGTCTCTAGGTACTCCAGGCACTTCGACCTTCTTCCCTGGGCACTCAGGGCATCTTCTTGGACAACTACAAAAATCTATTGTTTCCACCCCAAATCATCATTTTTCTCAACTGCCTCTTTGTCCCATGCTTTTCCATCTATCTGTAGTGATGGACCAATGCTTTGTTGTTGTTTGATTTTGTTTCTAATTCCAATCTTCTGCAAATCGGTATTTTTGTAAAATACAAAATTGTGCCCTTGGGTATCAGGGCAATGTCAAATTGCTATACAAATATCTCCAATCTTTTTCTTATTTTTGGTATTTATCTTGTCACAGGCTGATAATAAACATCTGTGTCAATGAATTCACTAAAGTTGCAGGATATAAAATTAATATACAAAAATCAGTAGCATTTCTATACACTAACAATAGATTTTCTGAAAAAGAAATTAAAAAATCAATCCCATTTTTAACAGCACTAAATACAATAAATGACTGATGAATAAATTTAGCCAAGGACATTGATGAAAATACAAGATATTGATGAAAGAAATTAAAAAAGTCACAAATAAATGGAAAGGTATCCTGTGTTCATGGATTGGAAAAATTAATATTGTTAAAATGCCAATATTACCAAAAGATTAAATGTAATCTCTACCAAGACTCTAATGGCATTTTTTGCAGAAATACAAAAACATTCCTAAAATTTATACGAAATCACAAAAGGTCTCCTGAATAGCAAAAGTAATCCTGAGAAAGAACAAAGCAAGAGGCCTCACACTTCCTGATTTCAAGCCATATTATAAAGCTGTAATAATTAAGCAGTATGGTACTTGCATTAAAAAACAAATAGACCAGTGGAACAGAATTGAGAGCCCAGAAATAAACCCAAACATATATGGTCAATTAGTATTTAATAAGGGAGGCAGGAATAATTACTGGGGAATCATTAAACGGTGGTAGGAAAATGGGAAATTCAAATGTAAAAGAATGAAACTTGACCGCTATCTTTCACCATTCACAAAAATTACCTCAAAATGGATTAAAGACTTAAATATAAACCATGAAATTCCTAGAGGAAAACACGGGATAAAAGCTCCTTGACTTGGGTCTTGGTAATGAATTTTTTAAAATCACACCTAAGCACAAGCAACAAAATAAAAAGCAAACAAGTGGACTATATCAAACTAAAAAGTTTTTACACAGCAAAAGAAACCATTAACAAAATGAAAAGATGACCTAGGGAATGGGGAAAAGTATTTGCATATATCTGAAATTTCTATATATCTGATAAGAAGTTAATATCCAATATATATATATTATATAAAGATTTCATACAACTCAATAGCAAAACAAAACAGGACAAACAAAACCCAAAATAAACAAATTATCCAATTATAAAATGGGCAAAAACTTGAATAGATTTTTTTCCAAAGAAGATATAGGAATGCCCAACACATACATGAGAAGATGCTCACCATCACTAGTCATTAGGGAATGCAAATGATAACCACAATGAGCTATCACGTCACACCTGTTAGAATGATTATCACCAAAAAGACAAGAGATAACAAATGCTGGCATGGATGTGAAGAAAAAGGAACCCTTGTGCACTGTTGGTGGGATTACAAAGTAGTACAGCCACTATGGAAAACAGTATGGAGTTTCTTCAAAAAATTAAAAATAAAACTACTAATAATCCATCAATTCACTTGCTGGGAATATATCCAAAGGAAATCAAGACACTAACTTAAAAAGATATCTGCACCCTCATGTTCATAGCAACATTATTTATAATAGCCAAGACATGGAGAGAACTAAGAATCCACTGATGGATGAATGGATATTCATAGATAGAACTACAAGGAGAAATAAATGAATCCACTAGTACAGTTGAAGACTTTAACACTTCTATCATAATGAAAATAAATGGAAGCAGTTAGAAAATCAGTAAGGACATAGTTGAATTCAACACCACCATCAATAAACTAGATATAATGGACATCTATTGATTATTTCATCCACCAACACCAGAATACACATTCTTCTCAAGCTCACATGGAACATTCACCTAAGGTAGACCACATTCTGGGCCATAAAACATACCTTAACAAATTTAAAAGAATAGGACTCATACAATATATGCTCCCAAACTACACTGGAATTAAACTTAGTGAAACCAATAAGATAGTTGAAAGACTCAAAGTACTTGAAAATTAAATAACACATGGGTCAAAGAAGAAATCTCAAGAGAAATTTCAAAACATTTTGAACTAAATGAAAATGAAAACACAACTTAGCAAAATTTGTGGGATGGAAGGAAAGCAGAGCTTAGAGGAAAATTCATAGCTTTTGAATGCATATATGAGAAAAAAAGAAAGTTCCAAAAACCATAATCTAAGTTTCCACCTTAGGAAATTAGAGAGAGAAGAGCAAGTTAAATCCAAGCAGAAGAAAAGAAATAATAAAAAATTAGGGCAGAAATCAGTTAAATTAAAATCAAGAAATCAATAGAGAAAATCAATGAAACCAAAACCTAGTTCTTTGAAAGAGATTAATGAAACTAATAATCCTCTAGCCAAGCTAATTAAGAAAAAAGGAGAGAGAATACAAATTACTAATATCATAAGTGAAAAGGGAGACATCAGTACAGATCCAATGGACACTAAAAGAATAAAGGAATATTATGAATATCATGCTCACAAATTTAACAATCTAGACGAAGCAGACCAATCCCTTAAAAGACACAGTCTGCCAAAATTTACCCAAGAATAAACAAACAATCTGAATAGGCCTCTATCTATTCAAGAAATTGAATCAATAATTAATAATCTTCCAAAACAGAAAACACTAGGCCCAGATGGGTTCACTGGTGAATTCTACCAAACATTTAAGAAAGAAATTATACCAATTCTCTTCAGTCTCTTTTGGAAGACAGAAGCAGAGGGAAAACTTCCAAACTCATTCTATGAGGTCAGCATTACCATAGTAAAAAAACAAAAAACAAAACAAACAAACAAAAAAACCAGAAAAAGACGTTTAGACATTATAAAAAAGAAAACTATAAACCAAAATCTCTCATGAACATAGAGCAAAAATCCTCAACAAAATACTGACAAATTGAATCTAACAATGTATAAAAAGAATTATATAACACAGGTGCAGAATTATACACGATGGCTGTATAAATGGGATTTATGCCAGGTGAGCAAGGCTGGTTCAACATCAGAAAATCAATTAATGTAATCCATCACATCAACAGGCTAAAAAAGAAAAAATATCACATGATCTTATTGATACATGCAGAAAAAGAATCTGATGAAATCCTACACTCATTCATGATAAAAAACTCTCAGTAAATTAATAGAGTAGAATTTCCTCAATTTGATAAAGCATGTCAGCAAAAGCCCCTGCAGCTAACATCATACTTCATGGTGAGAAAATAGAAGCTTTACCACTGAGATTAGGAGAAGACAAGGATGTCTCAACTCACCACTCCTTCTCAGCATTGTACTAGAAGTCCTAACTAACTAATGTAATAAGACAGGAAAAAGAAATAACACGTATACAGATTGGGAAGGAAGAAATAAAACTGTGTATGCAGATGACAAGATTATCTATGTAGAAAATTGAAAAGAATCAATAGCCCCAAAAAACCCTGTAATTAATAAACAATTACAGCAAGATAGGAGGATACAAGTTCAATATAGAAAAGTCAATTGCTTTCTTATATGCCAGCAATGAAGAAGTGGAATTTGAAATTATAATTATAATGAAATAGGTATAAATCTAACAAAATGTGTACAAGATCTATATGAGGAAAACTACAAAACTCTGATGAGAGAAATAAAAGAAAAACTAAATAAATGAAGAGATAGCTCATGTTCATGGATAGGAAGACTCAATATTATCAAGATGTCAGTTTTTCTCAACCTGATCTATAGACTCCATGCAATCCCAATCAAAATCCCAGCAAGTTATTTGTGGCTATAGACAAACTGATTCTAAAATTTATATGGAGAGGCAAAGATCCAGCATAGCTAACACAGGATTGAGAGAGAAGAACAAAGCTGGAGGACTGACACTACCCACTGGAAGACTTACTAAAAAGATACTAATCAAGACAGTGTAGCATTGGTGAACGAATAGATTAATAGATCAATGGAATAGAACAGAGAGCCTAGAAACAGCTCCATGTAAATCTAGTCAACAGATCTTTGATGAAATACATGGAGCAAAGAGAGTCTTTTCAACAAATGGTGCTGAACAAGTGGACATCCAGATGCAAAAAAGTGAATCTAGACACAGACATTTAGCCCCTCACAGAAATTTATTCACAATGGGTCACAGACCTAAATGTAAAACATAAAATTATAAAACTCCTAGCAGATAATATAGGAGAAAGTCTGGATGACATCAGATTTGATAATAACTTTTTACATGCTGCTAAAAGCATGATTCATGAGAGAAAGAACTGGTAAGTTGGATTTCATTAAAATCAAAACTTTTTGCTCTGTGAAAGACACCATCCAGAGAGTGAAAAGACAAGCCACAGACCTGGAGAAAACATTTGCAAAAGGCGTATCTGATAAAGGACAGTTATCCAAAATAGACAAAGAATCCTTAAAACTCAGCAAGAAGAAAATGAGCAACCCAATTTAAAAGTGGACCAAAGACCTTATCAGGTACCTCCACAAAGAAGATACACAGCTGGCAAATAAGCATATGAAAAGATACTATAGGTCATCAGTGAACTGCAAATTAAAAGAATTATGAGATACCACTACACACCTATTAGGATGGCCAAAATCCAAAGCATTGACACCACCAAGTGCTGGTGACGATATGGAGCAACAAGAACTCTCATTCATTGTTGATGGGAATGGACAATGGTATAACCACTTTTGCAAGCCAGTTTGGCAACTAAATATAAAACTAAATACTCTAACCATACATTCCAGCAATGGCCCTCCTTGGTATTTACCCAAAGGAGTTGAAAATTTATGTCCACCCAAAAGCCTGCACACAGATATTTATAGCAGCTTTATTCATAATTGCCAAAACTTGGAAACAACCAAGATGTCCTTCATTAGGTGAGTGGATAACCCATGGTACATCCACACGATGGAATATTATTCAGCCCTAAAAAAGAAACGAGCTATCGAACTATGAAAACACATAGAGGAACCTTAAGTGCAGATTACTAAGCGAAAGAAGTCAATTTGGAAAGGCTACATACTGTGTGATTCCAACTATATGACATCTGGAAAAGACAAAACTACAGAGACAGGAAAAGGTCAGTGGTTGACAAGAGTTTGTTTGGAGGAGGAAGGAGGGATGAATAGGTGGAGCACAGGATTTTAGGGCAGTGAAACTATTCTGTATGATGCTGTAATGGTGGATACGTATCATTATACATTTGTCCAAGCCCACAGAACGTCCAACACCAAGAAGGAACCCTAATGTCAACGATGGACTTTGGCTGGTTATGATGTGTAAATGTACTGACTTGAATTTTTGACTTTGAAAACCTTGACATCTACTGAGAAGCTGAATTAGTGCACATTTTGATTGTAAAACCAAATAGGATCGTTTTTTAAGTAAACCACGGTATGTTATTTCTATACCTTTTCCGTGCCCAACCTCACTACTGTCCATCATTTTTCAGAATGGGTAGCTTGTCTCCTATCTAGCTAACCACTTCTTTTCTCTTTTCCATTTTCTCCCAATTTCTTAGCTATCTTCTGCATCTTAAAAATCTCCCTCTTCGCTTAATTTCTTTTCTTCAATTGCTCCCATTCTGAAATGTTCCCTGTAGACTGTCTCTCCCACTAAGCTCTCTGCTCAGAATATTCCCTCCTCTGCCGAGCTTGTAGAAAGATGTGTCTGTAGAAATGTGGCTTTATGTTAGCTTTCTCCACTCTCGCTTTCCATTTATCACACGTGATCTGGCTTTCTAGTTACCCAAAGGGCTAGATTTGATGGTTTTCAATCTCATTGGACTTAACCACACTGTGCATGTTTCAGTGTCTTCGGCTTCTGAGATGCTGCTGTCCCTGGGTTCTTTGGCCTCTGACTCTGTTGCTTTTGTAGACCACCTCCCTTGATGTACCTCTCAAGGGTGACTGCTCTCTGGGGTGCAGCCTTCCCTTCAGGACGGTTCCCTTACTCAAACCCTGGTCTCAGATTTTCAGCTGTCTACTGGGACAGCTCCCGATCACCCCTCTGTCCTCTCTGCCCTGAGTCTACTTCTTCCCATGCCCTCCTGAACATGTTGTATTGGTTCATAACATCACTCTTGCCCTAGTTATGAAATAAGGTCAGTGTTACTCTCATAGCTTCTATCAGGTTGGGTCAACTTTACCTTCTAAAACCTCTTAAATCCCACACCTCTGTCTGTTCCTACTATCATGCAAGCCTCCCCCACTACCAACATTCCCCACCAGGGTGGGACATTTGTTGGGATTGATGAGCCTACATTTACTAGCCCCTCAAAACCAACTGTTTGGACCACACGGTGTCTTTTTTTCCCATCAGACCCACTCTCTTGGGATCTCAGTCCCAGAACACCAACACCACCACCTGATTGCCTAAGTTCTGTGGACACCCTCATTGCCATACTTTTCCTTCACCCTCATGTGAAACCAGTCACCAAGCCCTTTTATTTCTAGCATCTCAGTGTTTCCCATCAATCCTTCAACACCTCTCCTTCCCTTGTCCCTCTCCTAACTCAGACAACTGTTCCCTCCCTCTTGAACACTTACCGGCAACCATCAGCCAACTAGTCTCTCACCACCCCATCTTGGTGGCCTCCAGGGCACTCCCCCACCAGCCACCACCAAAGAGGTATCTGTAAAACGCACACCTGATCAGGTGGACCTAAGATGAAATCCAAGCTCCTCTCGCCAGGCAGATGAAACCCCTCTGTAGCCCGGCCCTGCTGCCTCTCATATCTCTTTCCCATCATCCCCCACACTCTTCCTGCTTGGCTCCAACTTCTCAGACTCCCAAATGCATCAGGCTCTCCTGCTCTTTGGTCTTTGCTCCCCTTGCGTGGAGCCCTCTTCCTTCAGGGCTCAACCCTAATGTCCCTCTCCTCTGGGAAGCCTTCCTTGACCTTGTCCGTCGTCTATCAGGCTTGGTTAGGAACTGTGCCCCTGTGGTCCCACAGCATCTGGCTTTCCCTCTTACTGTGCTGGGCTGAGATGGTGAAATGGTCTGTTTAAGCCCCGTCTCCATAGTAGAGGCTAAGCCCTGTGGTCCATAAGCAAACACTGCCTGGTGTCCACCATTTCATCTCCAGGCCTGAGCCCCATGCTCCCTTTACTGAATTCAGGGAATTCAGTAAAGTTCCCTTTACTGAATTCAGGGAACAGGTCGGATTCATATTTGGCTCCCTAGATTTATCACAACGCTTAGGATCAGCAGGTAGGAGTAAATAGTAGTGAACGAATGCGATATTCTACTGGCTGAAATTCAGTTCTGAGATTAACATGCTTGAACTTGCTACTTATACCCATGTTTGGTGCCCAAATGTCAGTATGCCCTGTACAGATGGCAAGTAGACATTTATTTCTGACATACACAGAATAAGATAGACCATGAATCGGATTGTGATACAGAACCAGGGACAGGCGTCTTCAAGTTGGCTGCATGTGCCCTTTGCTTTAGATTCCAAAGATCCTCCTTATTACTTACTAGCTAGTCATTTCATCCTGCTGGGACTCAGTTTCTTCATATGTAAAATGAGTCTTTCCCAGCTTCAAAAGCCTGTAAGAGGAAGTGGCCTGCTATTCTTACGCATTGAGTTTGAAAGGTATTTTGAATAAGAAGGCTCCTGGAAAAAATAAAATACTCTACCAAGGCGTCTTGCAACTCACACTGCAGCATGTTCATACATGAAAGTTTAAAGATGGCGAGTAGGTTAAGGTAATTTAGCAATAAGTTGTTCTAAAAACATTTTGTGGAGAATATATATATATAAACAATTATAGACAAAATTATAAAGTGTCTGGTATTTTAAAAAACTATACAGAGAATTCAGCAATCATGGCGGAGTCAGGAAGTCTAGTGGTAACCAACCTATGATTTGCAGTATTTGTAAAAAAATTTTAAAAAACTGACTAAAACTGCACCATTTTATTTTTTAAACTGCTAAACAATATTACAAGATGATTCCGCAATGCTTCCTCTTCATATATATGCAAAACTTTTAAGTCGCTGACCTAGTGTAGCTCTTCCACAAAATATGATTCGTGTTGGCGATGCCACAGAGTCGGGTATATTGGGATCAATATTATTACATATAAAACCGTGAGTACCTTAATTTTTGTCTTAATTTAATTTACCTTAATTTACTTAGTACTGAGTACCTTAATTTAATGTCTTTTATAATCACTTTGATCAAATCTATGATTTATACAAATGTAAAGAAACTCTAATAGACCCTTAGGTCTCTTCCTTTTCCAAGTTCCCAAGTTCAAGGGGCCTTGGTGATAGTAGAACTTCCTATTTTAGTTTCCTAAAATTAGACGCATATTTAGAAAAGGACCTTAACAATCTTACCACCTTAAGCACTTAAAAAAAAAAGAGAGAGCAGAAATATTTGTATTTTCTTAGCTTACTCAAAATTGTTCCTTAGTAAAGCCATCAGCTCTCTCTATACGTTACAAATCTTTTCTTGATGTAAAGGTTTATCTATATGTGATCTTGCAGTTTTCATTTTGGAGCTTTAAGAACTTTAAGTTCTTTTGTTATTTAAAGCCCAAAATAAACAAAAATCGTAAGAAGTATGATAGTCTTATAGATTATGCATTTAAGACACCAGAAAAGTATAAAACCTCTTACTCCTTATCAAACATGAAGGGAGGGAAATAAACTATTTTGTTTTACACACACACACACACACACACACACACACACACACACGCAAACAGATGGAGGCTTACAAGCTGAAACATACTTCTAAGCCCTAGTTTTAGTTGGAAGAGTATCCATTTGTTTTTTCCCCTCAAACCCATGTATTTAAATTCAAGTATGACTCTTTTAAACAGCATGCCTCATTTCGGGTGAGTTCGTAAAACATAGGAAGCTGTTAAATAGACTTTTTGGCAGTGACGCACCCCTTCGATGCCCCAGAAATTCTAGCCAGACCAGATTCCACTCCACTTTCAACAAACCACACACGAGCTCATTTCCGTCTCTTTGCTGATATCCTCCTCCGTATCACGTATATGCTCCTTCAAAATTTGTCTGTCATTTCCCCCGTGAGGCCTGCTCTGGCAGTTCCAGCTGGCCTAGGCTTTCTCCTGAGTTCTGAAGGTTCTGGATTTCTAGTAATGCACAGTCATGTTGGTCTCTCAGTTTCTTTTTACTTTCTCCCCTGTCCCCACCCCCTAATCTATGCCCTATGAGGACCAGGCTAAGAGAAGAGGGGGACTGTATTGCCTATGGCCTTCTTTGCTGTTCAGTTCCCAGTGCCTAGAGGTGGCGGAACATGGGGTGCTTCTATAGCTGCTTAATGATGAGTGACCTCCTGGTATTTAAAGCTCGCACATGCACGTGCTATCTTTTATCCAGGTCCTTTTTAAGGGCAAGGACTATTTTATTGTCTTAGGTCATTTCTATCACTGTGGTCATAAACATAACGGGCTAAAGATAGAAACTATATTTAGAAGCACTGAAAGATTGGGGTCCTCTGAGCCTAGTGCCTCACTCGAAAAAGTTAAAGATTTATAATTTTGACTTTTGTTAGCAGGATCACTGTAACCAGTAAATAACATCCAATGCTTCTGAAAACGAAATGGAGCTCAGTCTTTGGTGAGAATTCTAAAGTCAATGTATGTAATGGTGAAAAATCAGAGTAAAAATGGTCCTCGAAAAATCTTTCCAGTGGGTCTCCCCCCAGATATAGCATACATGGTTTGTACATGTCTCATTATGTCGAGGTAAATATAATAAAACAGTATAATTTCCACTAGGGTTGGAAACAGAGCTGTTTCTTCCGGTAAGCATCGTATAAAGTAGCTGCATTTTTAGGGGTCGAGTAGTAGGAAAAGACACTTTTTGGTTTTTATTCCTTTCGTTTTCTTACAAACACAAGTCTTATAGTCGAATTAAATGAGCATGAAATGCAACACTACAGAAAACCAACTGTTAAGATAATGAATTAACTCTACAAATAAAAACTCCAGGCACGCGGATAGTGACAAGAGCATGAGTCTATCAGTTCAGAAGCTATTACAATATATCCTTGAATGCCAAGTCTCTACTAACACTTGGACAATTCCCCCTACATTTCTCCAAGTTACCCGTCAGCTCTGCAGCATCTTCTCTACAGTATATCTCTACCTTTACGTAAAAATTGTTTACCTCCCCCCCACCAAAAAAAAAGCAGCAATTTTTTTCAAACGTATTTCTCTAAAAATAAGAACCAAATCTAGGTTGTGGAGAACTGTTTTTGATATCTGGCTACAAGTTATTCAAGATAGTCTGCATATTTTAAAATCAGAAACAAATCCAGTTAAAGCAAAGCCACCGCAAAAATGTCAATGTCCGCCTTGTCGTCCCTCTTCCACACATACAAAATCAAGTCTAGTCGTAAAAAAGAAAGACTCTGTGTAATTATCATATGACCCACAATTGCACTCCTGGGCATTTTTCCTAGGAAAAATGAAAATTTATGTTCACACAAAAACCTGTACACGAATGTTTATAGCAGTTTTATTCGTAACAGTCAGGAACTGGAAACAAGCCTGAAGTCCCAACCGGTGAATGGTTAAACAATCTGCGGGACCACCAGACCCTGGAATACTACCCGACAATAAAAAAGAACAAAGTCCTGAGAAGCGCAAGTTGAATCTCCAGAAAAAATATGCTGAGTGAGAAAGGCCAATCCCCCAGGGGAGCACACACTAGAATCCCACTTATAGCACGCTCTGGCAAAGACCACATGATAGAGATGGGGAACAGGCGAGTGGTTGCTGGGGTTAAGGAGAAGTGAGTATGGATATGAAAGGGTAACAGGAGGAATCCCTGTGGGGATGGGAATGTTCTGTACCGTGACTGTATCAGTGTTAAGGCCCATAAAGCCCAGGCTGCGATACTATTATACTACATATTACAAGTGTCCCCATTGGGCAAAACTGGGTGAAAAGTACAAGGGATCCCTCCATTAGTTAGTACTAGTGCCTGTGAAATCTGTACTTATCTTGAAATATAAAGTTTAGTTAAAAATTTAAAAAGAAATATTCTAGCCTAAAAAATTTACTTGACCATGTTGAGACCCGAGCTTAAGAACACATCACAGCACCTTTGATGCTTTCTAAAAACTACAGAGTGGACAGAGTACAAAGTGGGTCAAGCACAAAATCGTGACCCGCAGCTGCTTCTACAGGTGTTACCAGCACCTGTGACTCTCCCGCTTCCTCAGCGAGGACCATCTCTGATCACACAGACGCCCTCGCACAGAGGCCAGAGGATTGAATCCTTCTGTTTTCCTACAGCTGCCACAGGCCACAACAAGGCACTTCCCAATGGCAAGGCAACCCATTATTAGTCTACACAAATGTAAGAACTCTGTGAGAGAACTGGATGTAACCTTATTTACATAAATCAAATATTCAAACATGTAACAAATGATCTGCCTGTTAAGGCAACATTTTCTTGTATCTGAGTTGAGCGAACAGATTTTGTGAGGAGAACTGTTCTATTCCAGGGGGACTAATATAGAGAAATAAAATATATGTATGGATTCCTTTCAAGTCTTTTTTTCTCCTATAAATATAATAGTTGTACGGGCGGCGCTGGACTGCTAGAAGAATCGCTATGGTGGAGATAGGGATTTTTTTTTGGAACCCTCTTTTTCGAGTACAAACATGCATTCAATCCAATAAAGACATTTTAGAAGAAAAGTCAACATATAGAATTGATTTTATTTTTTCTATACTTTGATTCAAAGAGAAAATGTTTGGTGATACTCTACAATACTAATCATTTCAAATAAAATGGATGATGAAGAAGAGCATGACCTTCTTTTGCATAACAACTGAGGATCTGAATTGGAAAAATATTTTTGTCTATAAATAGGAATATCCAAAACAATTTAAACCTCTTGCGCACTTGACTGTTCCAGGTCCTTTGCATCTAGATTGAACAGACCACAGGAAGTTTCAAAGCCCGATAGCTGAATCTAAAAGGAAAAGAAAAAGATTCATTTAGTTGTCATGGTCGCTGTCACCATCAATCCCTAATATCTCAGACTTCCCGGACCGCACTCAACTTCGCCATGCCGCTTTATGCTTGGGAGAAGACAAATCACTAATCAATTATGTACACTAATTAAAAATGCTACCTTTAGGAGGTGTTTTCATACCTTAGTAATAGGGGTGAGTATTTCCTCTCACCGCTGACTTTGAAACCTTTTCGCTATCACATTAGGCAGGATGCACTGAACATTTGCAAACACTTAATGCTACAGTCTACATACACTATCGAATCGCCCTCCAAAAGCGGTGCTACGATTCTGCAACTGGTTGAGGTCACATGGAAAATAGAATTATATGCTAATTTGTTCCTACATTAAGTTATCATAGAAGGTCAGACCAAACACAGCACAATGAATTCTAGAAAAAAAATTAACTAAGTAGATTGGTATGTACCGTATCAAAGTAAACTGTTTATCTCAATAGATACAAATACAAGCAAGATTTTTTTAAATGAGGGCATTTTCTCCTTTTCAAAAAATAAATGTTTTAACTAACCCCAGGCAATGACTTGCATGATTTGAAAACACTCTATATAAATAATTTTTCCCTAAAGAAGAACAAGGGCAGAGTATTTTTTTCAAGGGGGAAAAAATGGAGAAGGACATAGCATCCAAAAGAGAATAATTTCCCCAGAAGAAGCCTTCCTTTATCTACATATTTATTAAAACTTACTTCACATAAGTAGTTGTACATCTGCACTGTAAAATGAACACACAGGTTTAAACTACATGATGGGGTCAAGAGGTGCTGACTATAATACATGTATTATTTAACTCCAAAGTAAACTAAACAACAATATAGATGTTTTCATTAGCCTAGATCTGTCTGAAAAAAAAAATGTTTTATTTAAAAAAACCATTGCGAAAAAACCCTATATTCATTTCTTTTTCTGGAAGTTATATCTACAGACATCCCCTTATCCATGGATAAGCTGTATAGATTCTACATCAACTTAAAAAACAACAACTATAAAGCGAATTGATTGAAGAATTTGTGGGCTACCAGTTTTGTATATGATGATGGTGTACTCCTCACAGTTCTATTTTCAAAGGTCCGTTTATAGAAAAAGGGAAAGAATCTGGGTGAAGGGGTGAAGGAGAAATGAAATCTTACAGCATTTGAAACCATGGGACCAGTATTTTATAAAGCATCCAATCTACTGCAGAACACAACTAAGACGAGTGACAGAGATCATCTGTGTCACACCCTTAGGCAAAATCCTGGGGAAGAAAAAAACAGTAATTTTTTTGTTCTAGAGTCTATCCTTTTTTCCATTAAAAGACAGGTTTATATTTTTCATTTTATTGCAACATTTCCAATGCCGTCCTATAAGAGAACGAGCACTCACAAAAAGCCATTTGAATTTTCTTTCACTCGGAACTCATTTTTAATTTTTAGAGGAACTTTACCTACTACTTTTTTAATAAGATGCCATTACTATTAGTTATCATAAGATATGCTGGATTCCCATGAAGTATCAGTTTGACATCTTGCTCAAATACTTACTTTTCTGCTATTTATTACCAGCAATGTTTACCCTATTTTCTCCTAACCAAGTTAGATATGAAGATACTTCTTCAGGCACAAAGTCTTCAGGCTCCTTGATGGATTACAAAATACAGCTATATACTTCTCCACTATTATTCTTGTTTGAAGGACCTCATGTATTGGGATCTCAAAAAGTTGAGAATTACATTCAAAAAAAGGAAGGGAAGTCGGACAAAAATGAAAACATGCACTGATGCCTAAGTAAATTAATCTTCATTCCCACTGAAAGCAATCTGATGTCCAGGGACTGGGAATTATTCTACCATAAAATACGGCACATTAAATACTACAATAACCCATTTGAGATGTCCTAAGATAATGATTATGTCATCTACAAATGATCGTACATAGAGTTATATTTTAATATTCATTACTGGAGGTTCTAATGCAAAATATGTTGAAATGGTGAAAATAGTCGGTTAAAGATAAGATCAAGCAAATCAAATTCTGTAAACTGAAAGTAAGACTCAAAATAAGATCTGAAAAAAAAGAATGGATAAAAGTAAAGGCAAAATATTTGGACCCTGGTTGTAATCACAAACAACACTATCATTCCTGATGGTTTGCATATAAAACTCCTTATCTCCACTAGCTAGTTGAAAGGATGAAAAGCTTCTTACAACCAGCGAAAAAGAAAGTCTTTACCAGGCTCCTCGAAAAAGCTCATTTTCACATTACTCAGGCTTCATTATGCTAAATCAATATTCGTTTAGTCACTGGGGTTATTGACATATTTTAAAATAAAAGTATACCCTTCAGCTACTGCACTCATTACAGGTAATTTGTCTTGTCAGAGAGCAGGGAATATTATCCTAGTCTTTCAGGGGCTGACAGCCCATGGAAATACCTCCCCATGGTTACAACTGTAAATAATTTTAAGGTAAAATATTGAAAAATCAATGACTGTTTCCTGCAATCTGTCACAAACAAATCAATCATAATCTGTACTGCCAGAGAGTATGATTTGAAGGAGATGGGAGCAGATGTAATTCTTGGCTGAAATCTCTCATTTCAAAATCACTTCACATAATGGTGTCATCATTTAAACACTCAACAGTCAGTGCAACTGCCACTGTAACATCTAGTTGGACAAAACCACAAGGAGGAGGAGGAGAAAACGCCATCGCCATTATGTTAACAAACATTTAATTTTAATGGCTGCAGCATTAGTAAATTTCAGCTGAAAACAGTTTCACCTGTCCCCTTTCACAGTCCTACATTAATCAAGGCTGCCGTTCTACGTACGAATGCTTAATAAATTAGCCTCTGACTCAAAACTTGACTCTCCCACATACACCTTTTATTTTCAAGGTCTGTTATAGAGAATGAAATTTGGAATTAATAAATAAGACATCTGGATTGTAGAATATCCATAATTCTGCCCATATAACAAAGACAAAAAATAGTGTCATAGATGTCAAGATTATACTTTTAAAGTAGGTTTAAAGGTCTCAGTTGCCCGGATATTAAATTTTATATTTTCCTTCTATTAATACATATTACATTTCAACTTTGTAATATTGTAGCCTATTTTAAGATGACCAGCAAGACCCAGTCAATTCAAAAATACCTTCGCATTCTACACCCAAGCTATAGACTGGTATTTTAAAAACTGAAGTAATAACCCAAGTATCTGAAGTGTAAAAGTTGGTCAAGGTCCTAATATTGAATTGTTTTGTGAATGTAAACTGCTTTCCAAGTGATCGCTTTGATATCACCATTTTTTCTAGGCTACATTGTAATGGCTTACTCGGCTTACAACCTCTACCTCGGCATCAATACAAGAATCTGAGATTGGTACTTCTTGTTCTGTTAACCAAAAACATCATTTGATTTAAAGATCAAAGAGTCTTTTTTCTGCAGGTTTTTGTTTTTAAATGTACACTAGCCCTTTTAATGGAAGAACTTGCTTTTAGCTACCACATTGCTTACCAATTTCCGAATTATATCACTGGACACCATGAAACCCTTTATTATCCTATTAATACCCCTCTATAGGTATAGTTCAAGAAGTAGATGGGTTTTGGTGACTAGAAAAGTATATCATTTTTCTTAAAAGGGAAAAAAAAATAGATATAAATACCATTCCACAACTTAAGCCTATATAAACATTCTTAGACCCAGGCATAAAAGGGTTTTAGTCTGTTTTTAATTTCACCTGCATATTCAGTGTGGCAACACAGCATGAGGAGACAGAAGCTTTTCTTATGGATACCAACTGAGCGTGAATTCTGTCCTTCAAGAATCTTTGAGTCATTCTTTAACACTACCATTAGATTTTTGAAAACAGAAAAAACACCCGGGTAAATGATCAAAGATATCATCCAGAGGAAAACAGAGTCCTCCATTCCATGTGAAACCCTGCAACAGCTGCAGAGGAAGCGGCAAGCCAAGCTAGTGAGAGGAAAAGCAAAGTATTACCCGTAGCCTAGGACTGCAAGGAAAATGGAAAGGGACCTCAAGGGGTGAACAAGGAAAAGGACCCATGTGTGTGTGAGCCCCTGCGCCAGAGCTGCCCAGCCTGGGCCCAGCTCCCTCCCTGGCAGAGCTCTGGAGCCAGCTGTCAAACACCAAGGCTCGCACTCAGAGTAGGCCTGAGACTGGCAGTGGATGGCCCTGCAGAGAGTGCCTTCCCAGAGAAGGCAACAAAGATTGGGAGGTAAACGAGGACAGCCAAGCAACATGCCGAATGCACGCACATCAGCCACAAACTACGATGACGTCTACTAGAACTGGGGAGGCCACCATCACAGATCTAACTCTCAGAAAGAAGCTATTTTAAGGGTGCTGAGTACGCCTAGATGAGATTTCTCAGCTCTCCCAGCACAGCCCACAGCCCTTGGAGAAACAGCTCAAAACTCAGCACGGGAAAGTCAGATCGTTTCATACCCCACACTTAAAGAAATTGCTGCCTGGTAGATAAAGTTCTTATATGTAATAAAGGCTCAGGATTACAGAGGAAAGTATTCTTTTAAAAGAGATAATATTACCTCCCTATCTTCCGAATCTCCTCCTTCCGATAGCCAGTATAGTAGCTCCATTATGAACTGTAGACTCTTAAAAAGAAAAACAGCAATAGTTAGCTTCATCTTTCCTTCCACTTCCTTCCTTCATGGAATTACAATTTAATTACCAATACTTCGATTGATTTTATTCCTGAATGACACATTTCTCAAAAAGCATACTCTATTTCCACTAGAGAACATTTAGTACAACCTTCTCAATTAATCAACCATAACCCATTACTGTTGAAAGGACATGTTTTCTTCATATTTTTTTAAAAAACGGGACCCTCCCACCTGTTTTATATAAAAGGAGTACTAGTTTTAATACATTTGAGTATCATTAATATACATGAAATATGAATCTTAATAATAAATTTTGGCTGACAACAGATATAAGACAAAACCCACTTGCATATATGTTTAGATTTTTCCTGCATTTTTCCTTAGGGGGGGGAAACCCACCCAACCCTCTGTCTTTTAAATTCAACAACTTTACATGTGGTTAAAAACAACAACAATAACAACAACAACAACAACAAAGATGAAGCTTAAAGGCAAACGGGGAGGAATCAGACTGCTCACTGCTTCACATTTTCCTTGGATTCCTGTTGTGCATTTTCTAACTGGCTGTAAGGCATCAGCCCCTGGTCACACATGAAACCCTGTCTCCATAAGACCCAATCACCGACAGGGGAACACAAGTGTGTTATTTAAAAACAACTATATATCACTTCACCTTTATGTTAAAAATCACCTTCTGCCCTTCGAAAGTTTACGGAGAAGCAGTTGCTCTGCTGCAGGCTGTCCTGACTAGAGTTGCCTTCTGTTTCAATTAGCCTTTTCTCCTTTGGTCCTATAGCCATCTTTTTTACTTAACAAAATATTCTCTATCACTAAACCCAGTTCCTTGCTCTCCCCAATAGACAACACGAATATTCTGCAAAATAATTTTTTCTCATCTGCTTATATTCAGCAGCCCCTATTCTGATGAGAAATGACAAGCTTTACACACACCTGTACACCCTTTGAATTAAAAGAGTTTAGAACCCATGCCTGGAGCTGATCCTCCCATTAAGTTTACTTTTAAAAGAACTGGGTAATGAAAATAATCAAAAACTGTAATTTGGTATAAACAGATTATTTCCTTTAAATAATAATCCCATTTCTATGAAATATAACCTCAGTCTTGACTTTTATGGAAAGCACTGAGTTTAAAAATTTCGCCATCCAATGATATCATTAAAAATTAATTATTCAATGTATTTCCACGAATCAGAAATTTTTCTGTTTACTGAACTTTGTTTAATGCATTTAGTAAAATTTTAATAATCAAAGGCCTCAAGTGACATTCTTTACAATTTGTACTTAGTTCCTATTACTAATATAAATACTTTGGTAAAACCAACACTGACGCTATTTTGGGTTTACTCCACACACAAACACACCGTGTTGCAGACACTCACTTGCAGATGAGCTTGGGGATATGCAAGGACAAATTTCAGCCAACATTTGGAGGAACCCCATCGTTCAGAAGTGAACTTAGCTGAAAACACCCAAATGTATTACGGAAGCATCATACTTATAACCTGCACACACATAAAAAAATAAAAATGATTCTGTTTAAAGAAACACAGAAGACTAGTTAAATACTTTGGGGATGTTAGATATGAATACCTAATATAATTTCCTCCAAGGTATCACTCCATATTATGCCAAATAAACAAATAAAGGCTGTATCGAGGTGTGGAATATCATTAGCTTGAGAAAAGGCTAGAAAAATGAATTACCTAAATGACAACTGCAGGAGAAAATTATATTTCCTTCCCCTGAACAAATGTTAAGTGCATCTTTACTAATAAAGATTTAAACCTGAACTACATTAGAATATACTGGTTTTCAATTTTCCAGCATCCAAGTTAATTTGCCAAGCTAAATTGGTGCTTAGGTATATTCTAGCTATAAAACTACTGCAAATTTATGCAGAAATAAGTTATAAGTATCACACTTCGGAGCAGTGCTGTGACAGCAAACCCCAGTCATTATTGCACAAGAAAGAAACAATTCCAGGATTTTACATCTTCTTAGGGTTGCATCATTTGCATCTTTTAAGAACAATTATTCTCTATAAAACAGCTAACAATATACCAAAAAGATGTTAAAATTAAAGGAGCCAATAAAACATAGAAATTGAAGAGAAAAACACACAGATGTTGAGCTCTTACCACACAAAAAAGGCTGTGCTACCTCAGAGTTAAAACATTATACCAAAATATGATACTGTTTTCATATTCTATTATAAAGAACACGTTTAATTCACTTAGGACTACGCGATTTCACTTACTTGCACGTTATCAACTGAAGAGCATTTAAATTTTTCCTAAGGATTTCTATAATGTAAAAATATATTAACAATTATGTGGTGTTATTAAGACAGACAATAGGTAATTGGTTCCCATTCTTATTTCATTTCTTTTAAGGCAGCATATAAAATTTGAAAATAACACATGGATAATAGCATAGGGATGCCGATCTTAGCTGCCAGGACAAAAATTTTGATGGGGGACGTTGGGGGATAAGTAAAGCAATTATCTCAAAATTAATGCTCTTGTTTTAGTTTCAGCAAACAAATCTAAATAAGTCTTTTTTTGATTTTAGTTTACCATGTAATTCTAGCCAGCTAATCATCCTTGGAGTCACGAATGAGCTGTGAGTATACACCTGGCTTCTCCGATCATATGCCTATGGCCTCCTCCACTTTCATTTCCTCTTTCTACAATGAGTTTTAATATTAAAGGAAAACACTCACACATCTTATATACACCATTGATGGACAGCCAGCTTCCAGGAAATCATGAGCTACAAAGAGAGGGGGGAAATCTTAATGCAATACTTATGTTAAAGGGTATTAGGTGCTGGGTGAGCCAAGGGTAATGTAATCAGCAGCAGCCCTCTTGCTATTGTTTTTGCATTCAGAAATCTGACGTAAAGGGCAGTAATATTATTTTAGTGGTCGCCCAGGTTATGATTCAGATCCTTAAACTAATAAGAGGCTAAATGCACTACCTTCACTTGCTCATAATTCGAATTTATAGACAATATTTGGGAAGAAATAAAAACAGTTTTCTTCTATTTCTGGAAATAAAAACGAGGCATTCCATAAACAAGCTAAGTACCTGGTGATGTGAAAAGAGAAACTACTTTAGATCATTAAAACATTCTAGGAGATGGTTTTCCGAAATATAAAGTGACATAAATTTCTCATATATTTACCTTTTTATTATATTCCTGTCTCTGCACATCAAGCAAGCTTTCCTCTACAGATTTATTCTCAACACTAATAAATGTTTGCTTAATAACAGACTGTCCCATTTATGCTTTTCTTTCTAAATTAGCAACCACGACTCCACAAAGAGCACAAAGAAAGCTGACAAAGGCATGGCCAAAAAGCCTCAAGTAGTATGACTACATGCCAGAGCACTTAACATTAAACTACCATTTCTCTCG
This sequence comes from Mirounga angustirostris, assembly GCF_029215605.1. Lineage (NCBI taxonomy): Eukaryota > Metazoa > Chordata > Mammalia > Carnivora > Phocidae > Mirounga > Mirounga angustirostris. Next base: position 28,776,035 of record NW_026991724.1, on the reverse strand, counting down.
AAAACTTCTGTTGCCAGAGTGCTCACAAAATCTGGAAGCTCGAAGACAGGTTTCAAGTGCAATTAAATTCTCCAAAAGCAAAACTGTACAAAAATATGCCGCCCTTCTTATGTCACCATTTTATAGAAAACATTTTCTCAGGATCTTAATTAAGATAACGATGCACACCTGTGTCAACATTCTCTGGCAAGACAGCCTTATCAATCATAATCCTTTAAGTACACTCCAAAACAGCAAAGCGATATGACAGAAGCAATCTGTTGCCTTTCCTAGCTCCGATGTTGTGTCTCTCGCACAAGAATGATGAGATCTTTAAAATGCAGCAGACCTACTTTTATGAGTCTTTAAAGTTTTAACTGTAAACAGTTATTACACTAAATAAACAGGAATAACCTCTTTTGCACTTGATTTAAACGATGACAACTGTACAGCCAAAACTCGAACAGCAAGCTCTGCAGCCATGTCTTAGTAATACAACTGTGGATCTTATGTTAAAGCTTGAAATTTTAAGAGTTACGCATAACTGGATCCGTGCGGACATGACGACCCAATAAACCTTCAGGAAGTCTTAAAATTACAATTTGTTAAAGTCCTACGTTAAAAGCAATCAGGGCATGCCTATCCCCAGTCTAAGTTGAAATGTTCAGAAAGATATAAATGCAAGAGTAACCCCCGGCCCCCCGCCAAAAATGGAGTCATTTTGGTAAAGTGGAACGAGAGGGAGAGAGCTCCCACCTCTGCGGGGGGAGAAAGCTTCAGTGACCAGAGACCAGTGAAACTACAGCTTAACAAGTAAGCAGGTTCCCAAACGGGAAAGCTGATGAATAAAGGAGAAGAAAGGCAGGGGAGAGAGGACCTTAACCGTCACCACTACCAAGATGAAAAGGTAAAAACCTCGTGTTTACCAGCAAAAACGTAAAAACGTTCACAGGAACACTGAGACACCCCGCCAGATGCTATTTGAATCCCCATCTGCCTGCTAATGATCATTTCTTCCATTTCACATATTAACACAAGTCTGAGACGCCGGGCGGCCGTGGCCCGCCGAGCAGCGGAGCCATCAATGTGCAAATAAAGCAGAAAATAGAGACATCCTTAAGAAATGAGTCTTAAATTTGACGTAGAGCGGAGGTGACAACCACAGCAACAGAACCATAACTTCGAAATGCTTCAATATCTTTCAGGATTCTCTCCAGACCTTGACACCAAAAAGAAGACAGTAAAAGGAGAGGGGAGGGCGGGGGCGATAGCCTAGCGGCCCAGAGCGGCCGGATGATGTAATGAGGATGTCTCTGTGACAGACTCAGATTCTCGGTGGCACAAACCTCCATGGCTCCGTGTCAGAAAACAGCATCCTGGACGAGAGCCGAGAGGGTGCCGCGGCCGCGCGTGGATGGAGGGGACACGCCCACGCGCGCCCGCCCGGGGACCGTGACATCTGGAGAGGCCCGCCCAACACTCACGCGGCCCACGCCCACCCGGCGCCCGGCGGCGCCCGGGGCAGCGCCGCGTCCATCCGGTCCACGAAGGGACTCGGACGCGGCGCGAGAGGCAGTGAGCCCGGTCGCGGCCGGGCGGGAACGCGGCGGGACTGGGGACCCGGGACTCACCTCTCCTCCGCCGCGCGAGCGCGCGGGCGGCGGACACTGCCCGGTGGCTGGCGCAAGCCCCCGGCGGGCGGCGCGCGCGGGCCGCTACCGACCGTTAGCGCGAGGGGCTGCCGCGGCTGCCGCGGCGGCGGCGGTGGCGGCGGCGGCGGCGGCGGCGGGCGGAGCCGGGGGCGGGCGCTGAGGAGCACAAGGGCCGCGAGGGGCGGGAGCGAAGGGAACGGGGCGGGGTAGCTCCCCGCGACCGCCCGGCCTACACCGAGCCCGGGAGGACACCTCCCCTTGGCTGCCCGAGAAGCCACCACTGGCCAGCCCGGCGCTCCCTCCCGCTCCGGCCGTCCCGGCCGCCGGGCCTCGCCTCAGTCTCGGCAGGCTGGCAGCCACCTGGGCCGGGCTGTGCCCGCCTCCGAGGCCGCCGGCTTCTCGTCTCCATGACAATAGCGCGCCGGCGCCCCGCCCAGCCCCACCCGCTCGGCGCCGTGACTCGGAGGGAAGCGGGCTCACGTCGCCGAGGGGCGGGGCCAATAGAGGCCAGCGTCCAATTAGAGATGGAGGCAGGGAGGGACAGGGCGGGGCTGACCGAGAGATTGTCGATTGTCTGCTTGAGGGGCGGAGCCGGGGGGGAAGCGGACGGAGGGGGAGGAGTTAGCGCGCGTGCGTGAAGTCCGGCCGCCGAGCGCGTCCGAGTTTACTGAGTGGGTTAGTGTGCGGGGACTGGAGCTCCGGAAATGAAGTGTATCTTGCTTGTCAAAGTCATCGCGGGGAACTGTGTAGTTGTCCTCCGGCTTGCGTGTGACCCAATTTTATAAAAGATCACGAAGTCCCTGATAGACTGAGCTCCAGTGGAGTGCCCAACACTGTGCCAGCCCCTGTTTTGGTTCACCAGAGCCCCTGTCTGTCCCAGAGTTCGAGTGTGTCTGGCTTGTGGCCGCGCGGGGTGGAGAGACAGGCAGGGGGTCTGTTTTGTATTCTAACTGTGTGGCCGTCGTGGGCAAGGGCTCTGCCTGTGACTCAGCTGTGTGTGTTTGCCTTGCCAGCGCCTCGCTGAACAAACAGTGGTTGGGTTGGGCAATGCCGAGTGTTTGCAATGGAGCGTGGGCGGGTGCTAAAGTGCGAAGGGGAAGGGGACCCGCACCTTCCACCACCGCCACCCGCCTGGCAGGGGGAGCTGCGGATGGAGAGTCCCGAGGAAGAGGCGGCGAGGCATGGCGGGGGCGTGAGGGCGTGTAGTGGGGTCCGGAGACCTACTCCGGTACAGCTGCTTCTTCGTATGGCAGCTCTTGCCCATTACCTCTCCTCTAGAGAAAGGCTCTCCCGTAGTCCCGGGCCCCGCCCCTCCCTCGCCGTTTGGCGGGGAGTTGGTGGAAGGGAGGCCGGAGACATGCAGACGTCCAAGGCCTGTCTCTCGCCCACCTGCTGCTGCTGGCGGAGAGGGACAGTCATCTCGGCCTCCTCGCGCCCCGGACGAGGGCATCCCTCCGTCTCTCCCAGGGACCTTCATTCCTGGTCTCCAACTTGCTCTCCGGCTCCCTGGCTTGGGAGAGAAGCCAGGGGCGGGTCGGCGACGGTCCGCTTGGGAGCTCAGCCTCTTGCGGAACAAGAAATCCGCTAACTCCGCGGTTTACTGCGGCAAGCACAGAGCAGAGCGTTCGCCGGCGCCCAGTCCCCCGCCTTGCTGCCTTTGTGCTTCGGAGCGACCGGACCCGCCGCCAGGGCCCGCCTTGTGTCGGAACCGCCACTCCACCCCGACTTAGCAGGGAAGGAAAGTTGGAAGAGATCGGCGCGCCTGGGATGTGATTGTCATCCTGGGGCCGGCGCTCGAGAGTCTGAGAAAGAGAGAGAGGCAGAGAGACCCGGGAAAGGGGGGGGGGGAGAAAAAGAGGAGGGTGGAGAGGAGGGCCGCGGAGGAGAGGCGGGCGCGAGGGAGGGGCGAGGGGAGCGCCAGCGAGCGGGAGAGGGAGCCGGGGAGGAAGAGGGAGAGGGCGAGGCGCGCCTGGCGGCCGGGTTGGCTGCGGCCGCCCAGAGGTTCCTGCCAGTCCTCCCACCGACTACACCCCGGGAAGGAGGAGCTTCAGGCGCGCACAAGGCGTCAGAATCCTCAATTTCCAACTTAGCATCTTGGCAGGACCTTTGCGAAGCCAAAAGCAGAGCCCCCCAGTGCAAAGAGCGAGGGGGAAAAAGAGAAAGCAGCAAGGGAGGGGGGGGAACCCAGCCGGGGCTAGCAAGGCGCGCAGAGGAGAGGGCTCGGCAGTCGCAGCCGGAGGCGCGCGGGAAGCCAGCGAGGAGGCGCGGCGGGCCGGAGCCCGGGAGCCGGGGCCCGAGAAGCGGCAGCCGGGGGCAGCCGGAGGCCAGGTGCCCGCCCGCTCGCCCTCGCAGGGCGCCGCCCGGCTCGTTGGCGGCCGCGGCGCGGCGCGCCCCATGCCCGTGTGTGGCCATGTCCTACCCGCAGGGCTACTTGTACCAGCCGTCCGCCTCGCTGGCGCTCTACTCGTGCCCGGCGTACAGCACCAGCGTCATCTCGGGACCCCGCACGGATGAGCTCGGCCGCTCGTCGTCGGGCTCCGCATTCTCGCCCTACGCCGGCTCCACCGCCTTCACGGCGCCCTCGCCGGGCTACAACTCGCACCTCCAGTACGGTGCCGACCCCGCGGCCGCCGCCGCCGCCGCCTTCTCCTCGTACGTGGTGAGTGAGCGGGACCCGCGGCAGGCAAGGGCAGCTGGGGCCGCGCGGGGCGGGCGGGGGCTGCGGAGGACACGGGCCTTGGCGCCACCGCGGATCGCCCCCGCCAAGCTCCGCGGCCCCTGCAAACTTGGGCGCTTCGTCCGGGCCTCGGGCTCAGGAGTTGCTCGGAGAGCAGAGCCGCGTCCTGCTTGGGTCGTTGAGCTGGCGGAGAGGGTTTTTTGGGAGAGGTCGCTGCAATTAAAGAGCAGCATTTGGTTCAAATGTGAGCTCCAGGCCGCCCTGCAAATTTCATTTTATTTTTTTGGTTTTGCCATTCTGGAAAAGTAGTTCAAAAGAAATGGACCAGAAATCTGAGCAGAAGCGTGCTAAGTCTATGTAAATGTGTTTGGCCTCGCCTTTAATTAGTCCTCCAAAATGTTGCAAATCCGTAATCCTATCTTCGCAATCCGATTTGGAGGTATTAAATTTCTGAAAAGTCGGCCGAGCTGCGGTGCATCCGGGATTTTTCGGCCGGGTGCACTTTCTGGAAAAGCGCCGTGGCTTCGGTTTGGGGTAACATTTTTGGAGGGGTGGGAGTGCCCGGACAAGGCTTAGCTTTTCCTTTGCCTTTCTCTGTGGGGGGAAAAATGCCTTGACTTCCCTTGTTCTCTCCCCTTGCGCCTAACGTGCGGCCACCCGGGCACGAAGTGCCGAGTCGCCGCCGCTGCCCAGGCCTCTGTCTGGGTGGAGGGCCTGGCCGAGGTGGCCGGATCTGCGCATGGGGGGCGGACTTGCCCCGGCAGACGGGGGCCCACAGGGTGCCGCTGAGGCCAGGACGGCTCAAGCGCCCGGGAAGGACGGGAGTCAGGAGTTGGCGCCCCCGCTGCCTGCGGAGGAGGAGGAGGAGTTGCCCCTGGGTCTGAGCCCGCCAGCCCTACCCCAGGGGAAGTCGGAGTTTGGGCCTCGCAGCTCGCGGACCCCTGGGCGCAGGGGAAGTGTGCTTCGATCGTCTAGGTGGTCCTGGGGACCACGGCCCACTCTCACCTTCTCTCTGCCTGTTCCTTGCAGGGCTCTCCCTACGATCATACACCGGGCATGGCAGGCTCCCTGGGGTACCACCCATACGCGGCGCCCCTGGGCTCGTACCCCTACGGGGACCCGGCGTACCGGAAGAACGCCACACGAGACGCCACCGCCACGCTCAAGGCCTGGCTCAACGAGCACCGCAAGAACCCCTACCCCACCAAGGGCGAGAAGATCATGCTGGCCATCATCACCAAGATGACCCTCACCCAGGTGTCCACCTGGTTCGCCAACGCGCGCCGGCGCCTCAAGAAGGAGAACAAGATGACGTGGACGCCGCGGAACCGCAGCGAGGACGAGGAGGAGGAGGAGAACATTGATCTGGAGAAGAACGACGAGGATGAGCCCCAGAAGCCGGAGGACAAGGGCGACTCCGAGGGCCCCGAAGCAGGTTGGTGGACGCGGGAAAGGGTGTGTTGGAGCGGGAGTAAGAAGGAAAAGGGGGGCCTGGAGGTTGGGGGCTAGGGTCTCTGCCTTTGCGGGCGGGGGCCTGGGCTCCGCCGCGCGGCCTCCGCGCCCCTGACGGCCTGGGGTTTCGCCCGCAGGAGGAGCGGAGCAGAAGGCGGCTTCGGGCTGCGAACGGCTGCAGGGGCCGCCCACCCCCGCCGGCAAGGAGACGGAGGGCAGCCTCAGCGACTCGGATTTTAAGGAGCCGCCATCCGAGGGCCGTCTGGACGCGCTGCCCGGGCCCCCCCGCGCCGGCGGGCCCTCCCCGGCCGGGCCAGCGACAGCGCGTCTGGCTGAGGACCCGGCCCCTCACTACCCCTCGGGCGCGCCGGCTCCGGGCCCTCACCCAACCGCGGGAGAGCTGCCCCCCGGTCCCGGCGGGCCCTCGGTCATACACTCCCCGCCACCGCCGCCGCCGCAGGCGGTGCTCGCCAAGCCCAAACTGTGGTCTCTGGCAGAGATCGCCACATCCTCGGACAAGGTCAAGGACGGGGGCGGCGGGAGCGAAGGCTCTCCATGCCCACCGTGCCCCGGGCCGGTAGCGGGGCAAACCCTAGGAGGCAGCCGCGCGTCGCCGACCCCGGCGCCATCGCGCTCGCCCTCGGCGCAGTGTCCCTTTCCAGGCGGGACGGTGCTGTCCCGGCCTCTCTACTACACGGCGCCCTTCTATCCCGGCTACACGAACTATGGCTCCTTCGGACACCTTCACGGCCACCCAGGGCCAGGGCCAGGCCCCACAACCGGTCCGGGCTCGCATTTCAATGGATTAAACCAGACCGTGTTGAACCGAGCGGACGCTTTGGCTAAAGACCCGAAAATGTTGCGGAGCCAGTCTCAGCTAGACCTGTGCAAAGACTCTCCCTATGAATTGAAGAAAGGTATGTCCGACATTTAACGCGGGCTGCGTCGGTCCCGGACTTTCCTAATTTATTAAAAAACATGGCCTTGGCAGTTATTTTTCCATCAACAAGAGAGAGAAACAAAACTACCCCTCCTATTAAAAAGTTTATAGTTCATGGAGATGGATGACGTACACATGTAAACATCTCCCCACACGAAAATGTCTTAACCAACCGAAAAGAGAAATTAAAAAAGGATTTGTATTAAATCTTATTCTGTATATTTAATGTAGCATTTTTGTATTTAAATTGATAATTCAATATCTTTGAAGTAAATTATGAAATTAAGACACCTGTACAGGCATTTAATGTTTTTTTTTGTAATATAAATATATACATTTGTGTTTCCCCCGAAACTGTTTCATAGTTTAAAAATACAAGTTTAATTTAATTTTTTACACCTATTGATTTTTCTGGGTATGAGCTAAAGTATTATTGCAGAAAGGAAACAGGTTATACTCTTAGATTTAAAAAGTAAAAGAAACGGCAGCCGCCTTTGTAAAATGCAAAATATTTAATTAAAAGAGATTTTAACATAATCAGAGCCACTCATTACTCTTTAGAAGCCTCAATAAACTGTCCATCGCCTTGGACAAAAGGTGGAAACTGCAACTTTTTTTTTTTTTTTCTCCGAAGTGGGGAATGAAAGGTTCCACAGAACCTCAGTGTGTCAGGGGGAAACCGTAATTAGGCGGCAAGCCCCGGGGACCCTGGCCTAAGCCGGGAATGCAGATTTGGATCACTGATGCGGGCTGCTTGGGGGAGATTGGACCCTGGAGGAAGGAGGAGAGAGACCCAAGTGTGTGCCCAGAAGGGAGAAGAGATGGCAAAGCCTGCTAGAGACACGCACCACCCGAGCTCCATCGCTTAACCTAATTACTTCCAATCAGTGTCGTGTTTTATGCAAAGCAATCAGCTGGTGAACTTTGCTAATGAGTTCGATTTTATGCCGGATTTAGTCCTTATTACTATTTCAAAGGTGCTGTGGGCTAATGCGGGCGGGGAGCGTTAGGGGATGCCAAGGAGAAGGCTTTCCCAAGTCACTGTTTTCCTTACCCCTTCAAAATTGGGCATTGATCTCTTCGTTGGATTTGATTAAATTAGTAAATGTTCCAGCCGCGACAGTGCGGGTGGTAGGCGGCCCCGTAGATCCCCGCGCAGTAGCGAGGCTGGGGCCGCGGGACCGGCTAGGGGACGGTTCCCCCCTTTCACAGGTAGGTGTCACACTTGTCCTGAATTACAAGCCTGCACTTCGCAGACTCGGCGATTGGAGAGAGTGGGCGGAAGTGGGGGAGGGAGAGCCACAGTCGCTTGGGGGCAGTGAGGGGAGCCCCGAACGGACCGGAGGGCGCCCCCAGCCCCCGCTTCCGCATGGGCCCCTTTTTGGACAAGTGGCCTTCAAAAGTTCGAGGACATTTGCCTAGATAATGAGGCTGTTGTGGACTCGATCAGGCTTGTCGTCGCGTTAGCACTTTTCCTGTCTCTCGTTTGAGAGTCCAAGTAGCTACAAAATACGTTCGAGGCTTTATTTTTCTCGTTTTAATCCCGCATGTTTCATCTCAAAATGAAAAATCAGGATGAGTCTCAATCCCAAATGAGGAAGAGACACCGCCCTGTGCCCGAGGCCCGCCAACACTGTCGGTGTTCGCGTCTCCATTTTGCGCGGGAGAGGTGGAACCGGGAGTGTGTTTTACTTCGTGGGAAATTTTCGGTGGTCGGGGGGAGGGGAGGGCTTACAGCAAAAACATACTCCAACGAGGGGAATTAATTTGCTCAATTAAACCCAAGCTTGAGTGTAGAGAGAATGTGTTTGCACATAACAACGGTTTAATTAGGCTAAATCAGAAGGCACATATTTGCATTTCTACTCAAGATTACTTTAACCCTACTTGTTTTTTTAAACACACCCCAAACTTTCACCGGAGTTTTAACTTTTGCTATTAAAAAAAAAAAAAAAAAAAAACCCGCGAAGGGGCTCCATTCGCTTATTCGAATTTAAACAAGTTTGCAAACTGCATTGTCCAGATGTTTTTGCGAACAGCAGTCGACTTAAGAGTTTAAATTAGTGAGAAAATTCACGCAGGGAAAATGGTTTCAAAGCTGGAAGTGTGAATGATTAAATATGCATGAGATGATCGTATTTTATTTTGTCCCTTTAATTATAAATGATTTTTTTAAACAATTGAATTCCAGAGATGACTTGCCCTACCACCACCCCCCACCCCCGCGCCCCGGCCCCCTCCACCCACCCCGCCGACAGCCTGGTTCACAATCAGCTTTTACCCCCTGTTGAATATGCAGCCCCAGGAGTCACCTTCTCTTCTAAAAAAGTCAGAAGAATAGGCCAGTCCCCTTCTCTTAAGAGAGAGTTTAAGGACGACATCAACTCTGCGGGGTTTTGGAAGCGCTGGCCCTAAACCCTGCCCAACGATTTTAAAAAGAAAATTACAGGCCTCCTTGTGTTCCCGGGAATATGCAAATGACGCGGAGCGGGCCTCCCAAGTCTGAGCGCAGAGGCTCGGGGCTGAGAGCCGAATGCCCGCGGGGCTCCCTGGGAACGGGAACCGCGCACCGGGGAGCCCGCGGCGTTTCTCCCCAACGAGGGGCTGCGCGAGGAGCCTCCGGGCCAGGGAGCGAAACCACCAGGGGCCGGAAGGCTGGAGCCCGAGTCGCTGCCCCCCTGTCCGTATCCCTCCTGCCCTTGGCCTCTGCAGGGTCTACGGGTTTCTTTGCGTACTTCATCTTGAATACAAGCCTCCAATTAAGTTTGGGGTTTGCTCCTTGCAGAGCTGGGTTTCATGGCCAGTGGTTTTTCTGGTGTCTAGAGACTTTCCAGTCTGAGGGAAGCCTGCCGGGCAGTTCGGGGTTCGGATATTTAGGAGATGTCTCCAGCGTTTAATGCTAGAAGTAGTTTCGTGTCTTAACGGTCCCAAGTGCCTCCTCGAGCCCCGCTTGGCCGCGTCTTGGGCCGTCTCGAAGGCACAGTGTCTTGGAGGCGCTGGGGGCAAACTTCCGGCGTGCAGTGGCGTCGAGGTTTGTTCGCAGGCTTGGACTGGGTCGCGGAAGTTGCGCGAGGCAGTGCCTAAGACACCTGGGTCCTGGGGCTGCGCGGGAGTTTGCCACCTGCGCTTGACTGCGCTGGTTCCGGCCCCCTCGAGGAGCGTTTAGCTTGGCACTTAGGGACCAGGAGGGCCGAATCCCAGGCAGCAGGGGCAGCGGGATCACTGCGTGGGGTCTATGCAGTCACCCCCCTGAGGCAGCGCCAAATCGGGACGGACTGGGTTCCTTCCCTTACCTCTCTGTGCGGGTCCGAATCAGTTCGTGGGATTTGGGGGTGAAGAGCCAACACCCCAGTCAATCCTCGAGGGCGCATAAGCGGGCACTGAGGAGGAGCTACAGAAAGGGGACATTGCTGCTTCCCTCCCCGCTCCTCGGCTCGGGGCGCTAGGGCCCGAAATGCTCCCTGGCCTGGGTGCAGGGCCTGCATCGAGGCCTTCTGGTTTGCAAACCCTTCCGGGCCTCTCATTTTGCTAGAGGTGCGCTGCTCTTGGAGCCTGGAAGGTTGCGGGGAGGGTCGTACGTGCAGTTTCAGAACTGGCCGTGCCTCCCAGCCCACCTGTCCCCCACGACTACCTGACAACTCGGGCAGGGGCAAGGAATAGCGCTTTCCAAAGCGCCCAAAGTGAAAGGAATGTGATTGCGCTCCCAAGAGGGAGCCGAACGCGGATGCAGTTTAGGAAGGGCGCCGCCTACTGGTCCCCGGGCGCCACGCGGTTCGCAGAGAGGAGGAGTTTAGGCAAGACCTGGCTCTGTCCCCCACCCCCAGCGGAGTCTTAGCTCTGAACCCCAAGCGGGTCAAACTGAAACTGCCCAGCTACCGCACTCGCTGCGGCTCGGGTCCCATGACTCAGTTAGCATTGCAGATTTGGAGAACAGGGCTCGCTACTAGAACAGTTTTAACCCTACCGATTCCCGCCACGGTTTGGGCACAGTCTCGGAAACCAGGCGACAGGCAATTGAGAAATATGCCCACGGTTGAAACAGTGTGCGGGTGGGGGGCCGCAGCCGTGCGTGGCCCAGGCAGCGCGCCGGGGCTCCCGCTCCGCTTCAGGTGCGCGCTTCCGCTTCTGCTGGCCTTTCCCGGCCAGGGTTCTGGAACCCGCACAGTTTTGTTTCATCGGCGGGTTGGCCTATCCGGGGTCTACCACGCAGCCGCACCCCCCAAAACCGTTTCTGTCTTTTGGCCTATGCGTCGGACCTCCATAGGAAAAGGAAAAACAAAACTACCTTCGCATTCTTAAAACCCTCCTATTTCGAAAGCATCTTAATGAGGTCGGCGCAGCAAAGCAAGAGGTGCACACATGGGAGTCCGTTTCACCCTTCCAGAAGCGCTAACCGATAGTATCAACTGGTCTCCCCCTGGTGCAGAGATCTTGGGGGAAAGCGGAGGCGCATCCTCGGCCTGGCTCTTGGAATCTTTCCGCTCGGCCACCGAATAGGAAAATCGGGACTGCCTGAGACCTTGCCACCTGCCCTCCTTCCAAGCTGGCCAAAACTTCAGGACTGTCCCTAGACCCACCCCACAGGTCTCCCTCGGTGACCTGGCCAGAGTTGGTCTCCTTTTCGTTTTCGTTTAAATGCGACTCGGGTCCAGGGCACAAGACGCGGCCCAGGTTGTGGCCTAACGGAGGATCGCCTCTGGGGCAGGGATGGAGCTCTGGTTGCACCCCCTGCCCAGGCCGGCCCTTCTGGGGCCTTGCGGGGTCTCTGTCCTCCCGTCGGCCGTAGGCCCCAGCTCTGAGTCCCCAAGGCGACCCTCCTGGCTGCGCTCGTTTCCGGCGCCCAGACGAGCCCCGCGCGCTCAGACGCCACTTTTTCCCAATGAAATCTGCTTTTATTTGCTCCGAGCAAACCCCGGGCTCTCAGCGCTCCCGCCTGATGGATGCAAATGTAAATGTGCACTTATTTAATTGGATCAGGCCCCAAGATAAAAGAGATAAACGGCTCCCCGTTTGCTAACTTATTTTCCGAGGCAGGCAGCGCCGCGGAGGGGAAGCTAATGAAGGAGCTGCGCGTCGCTCGGTGCTCCAGCTCTCCACGGTGATAGTGCTCTGGCCGGTAGGCTTGGCTCGGCCTGCGGCTCCTCGCCGACCTCCTTGGCATGGCCCCTGCCCGCCGGATAGGGTGCCCGTGGGACCTTCTGTGCTCCAGGACCAGAAAGTGAGAAGGCGCGGCGCGGGCTTCGCGTTTGCAAATATCCCCCTCCTCGCCACAATTTTCTCCGGCTCTTTCCCCTCTCTTCTCTTACCCAGCTCCCCATGCTGGAGTCCAACCGGCCCGGCCCATTCCAGAGAAAATCCTTTCTTGCTCTCCTCCCCAGGCGTCGTCTTTCACCCCAGGTGGCGGTCTCAGAGAGAAAGACGACAGGGCCACGGAGATGGCTAGGCGCGCCCCACCCCCACCCCCGCCACCAGGGTCCCGTGGAGCCGCCCTTTAGACAGAAGGACCCCCTTCTCTGTTCCCAGATGGCTCTCTTTTGGAGCCTGGGATTTCTTTCAGAATCGTCAGGACGCCGTGGATTACCACCCCCCCCCCCCATAACGTGCGCCTGCAATATACACAGCCCTTTAGTAATTTCAAGGGGTCACGGAACCCCGACATCTAGGCGTTAGGAGGAGAAAGGTCCGCTTGGCTCTTCCTTTCCCGGGGCTGGAGTTCAGAACTTCAGCGCTAGCGCGTCCTCCTCCACCATCCTCAGTTAGTTCCCCAAGCTGGGCCTGGGACTCATCCACCCCGCCCCCTCCCACCCCCACCCCCCCACCCGGCGCCCAATTTTTCTTCTCTTCGGGAGGGCTGGGGAGGAAGTCGGGGTGGGTGAGGACAGGAGGCCGACACAACAGCCTGCGGTGCATGGTGGTAAAGGAGCTGGGGAAAGGGGCGCCCTGGTCGGAGATCCTCTCCCGGAGGCTAGGCTGGGCGGGACTGGGAGGGACCGGGAGGGCTGGAGCAAGGGAGGCTGGCCAGGGCTGGGCCCGGTGAGGCCCCGGCTAGGCTGGGCGGCCGGGCCGCGCCCCATCCCCAACGCGCTGATGGATTGGCTTGTCAGGAGAGCTCTGTGCGCGGAGCCCATCAGAAAGCACTTACCTCGCTATACTGAAATTACTGTCTTTTCAGGGGCTAATTTGTGTAACTCCCATGGAGGGGCTTGGAGGGGGTTTGATGAGGCATAAAATGATGATTAATGAATTTATTGGCCGCTGCTCATCAAACAAGGGCTGGAGAGCTCCCGTCCGCACTGGCGGCCTGACGGCGGCGCTCAGCACAGCTGGGGTACGGCCTGGGGGGCGGGGGGGTGCTCAGCGCTGCAAGGGTTTCCCCTAGCGCCTGGCCCTGGCCCTGGGCGCTTTCCTTGACCTTAGCTGCTTTCTGCGGGCTAACCCTGCATTCAGGGCGACTCCAGGCATGCTACCATCGCCCCCCTGCGGGCGGGCTGCTCAGGCCTGGGGCGCGGGGGTGGGGAGGGGTGGGGGGTGGAGAGACTGGACTCCCAGGGCTGCAGGCCCAGAGCGGGCAGCAGCCTCTCCAGCCTCAGCCCTGTAATAGCTGGGACGAGTATGATCAGGGAACCCCAGGCAGCCCGGGGATGGAGACGTGGGCTCTTGTCCAGAGACGTTATGGCTTACTGGTTGTGCTTGGGCCCTGGTGGCTAAGTCCTATCATCTGTAAAATGAAGTTTGTACCACCCCTGCTTTTGCCAGAATTCTAGTGAGTGGCGCACAGTTGTCCTTCAATATAGTTACTGGGGTCACGCTCTTTTAAGACTACTTCGTGAGAGACACTAGCCAAGGCCTGGGGATAAGAGGGGAGGGCAGGAGACTGAGGCTTTGAGTTCTGTCTTGGGGAGGATCCTTTCGAGAATGGCTGATGTTCCTTAGCAGTGCCCCGTCCGTCCTCCCACCTTCTTCTGCCACACTGCGCTCTCTGGGGCTTGATGGGGGTGGGGGGGTGGGAGGACACTGGGTGCCTCGGAAGGCAATCAGACAGAGGAATGACCTGAGGATCAGAGCTGAGCTTTGGGAAGCTGGCTGGACCTGCTTTGGGGTAGACTCAATTTCAGATCAGTCCTCTGGGTGGTTCAGAGCTCCTCCCACTCACAACCTATCCTTTGTCTGCAGGGTCCTGTCTTTTGGAATCTGTCCACAAGGGCCTTTTAGCGTCCTCTGGTCTTAATCAAGAAGTTGCATCCCATGAACTTGTAAATTCGGCTGAGATTCTCTATCTCCACTGCCTACCTTGTTTCCCCCACGCTGCCCCACCTTGATCTCCCAAGAGCCTGCTCTACCTTTGACTCCCCAGGACATCCTGTCCTGCTGACATAGCGCCAGAAAGACCTTGGCATTGACCCCTCCAGTGGAATGCTTAGATTAGCCTCTGGATTAGTGCCGTTCTGCTTAACCTGTTCTGTTCCCTTCCTCCAATATATACTAATTGAGCACCTAAAATATCTCAGATGAGCCATTCCAAGTGTGATTTTGCAGCGGTGAACAAAACAAAGCTTGCCCTTGTAGACCTTCTACTGTGGAGGGGGAGACAGAAAGTGAGCAAATGAGTGTGATGATGGCCTCTCACAATGTCCGGGTGATAAGTATTGGCAGAAAAATTAAGTAGGGTGAGGACGTGGAAGGAAGTGTGTTCTTTTAGCCAGGGCAGCCTGGGAAGCATCCCTTAGGAGGGGCCACTTGAGCAGATACTTGAAAGAAGTTGGAGAGTAGGCCATGAAGATATTGGAGGGGGCAATTTCTGGGCAGAAGGAATAGCAAGTGCAAAGATCCTGAGGTAGGAACAGATTTGAGCAAAAGCAAAGGGACCTTTGCAGGAGGTGATGAGGCCAAGGCAAAGCCAGGTTCAGGTTATGGGGGCTTTTATTTGTCCTGGTGAGATCTTTGGGTTTAATGATGAGAGAGAGAAAAGAAGAGAGGGATGGGCGGGGGGTGGGGAGTGATAGGATTTAATTTATGTCTTCAAAGCATCCCCAGGCATGAAGAGTTGAGGCTCTGGGTGGGCAAGACAGAAGCAGGGCCCAGTTAGGAGGCTGATGAGAGAATCCAGGGGGAGGTAATGCTGGACCTTGGACGATGGTGGTCACCAGAAAAGTGGTGGTTGCTCCTAGTGATCAGGTTTAAGCTATATTTTGAAAGTAGAGTCAACAGGCTTTGTTGATAGATTGAATGTGGGGGGGGGGGTTGCGGAGGGGAGTTCTGGGTGCCTCCAAGGATTGGGGCACTAGGGGCTTGAGAGATGCCATTTGTTGAGATGTCAAATATAAGAGAGGAACAGGGATTTTGTTTTATTATTTATTTTATTTTTTTTTTTTAGAGGGAGAAAGTAAGACACTATTTGACCTGACCTCCATGCCCTTTGGCCCAAAAGAGCTGCTCCCATGGACATGCTGGGCCTCCAGTGACAAACCCTAAAATGAACACACTGTGTTCCCTCCTGAAACCAGACATCTCAGAGCTCCCTGACCACCACATCTGCCCTTTTATTTCTGTCCTTTTTTCTTTTTCTTTTTTTTTAATCAGTGGAGCCACTGAGTCCAGAAAGTGAAAATGACTCGCCCAAGCTCACGCAGTGCAGAACCGAGCCGGAAATCCAGGTCTGCTAACTCCTCGGCTGTGGTCTGCGTGGGCCTCACCCAAGCTACATTCTCTGGGATATCTGTATTTTAACAGAGAACTGGAAACAAAATGCCTTAACAGAGAAGAATGAATTTATAATGGTGGAATATCAGACACGGTGACAGCCTGTCAAGGGAGATATTTTTAGGCTGGGCCGGGAAACATCTTAGCCCTCTTCCAATGCTGCTGGAGAACGGCTGCCTCTTCACGATCCCGTGTGTGAAGTACAGATGAGGGGAGAGCTAGGAATGTGCTGTCTCTCCCAGACACTCAACAGCAAGGAGGGACTGAGCCTGCTGCCCCTGCCAAGGAGGGGTTTCTGCCATAAATCATTTCTATCTGAAAAGATTTGCTCATTTCTCCTGTTGGAAGTGACTGTCCACCGGCCCGCCATTATCCTACATAATGCAAACAAAAATCAATGTTCCTTTACCCCTAGGTTCACAGAGCAACTCCTATCAAACAAAGATTTGAGTAGGGGGCAAGGTCCCGAATCGTGGATCTTTTATGTATTTATTTTTGAATTCCTTCCTTCCCAACTTCCCTCCTTGCCTCCTTCCCCCTTCCCTCATTCCTTTCTTCCTCCCTCCCTTCCTTCCTTCCTTCCTTCCTTCCTTCCTTCCTTCCTTCCTTCCTTCCTTCTTTCTTTCCCTCCCTCCCTCTCTCCACCCCTTCCTCCCTCCCTCCCTTCCTTCCCTCTCTTCCTTATGTCTCAGCTTGATTTTTTTTTTCTCAATTCTTTTCTTGACTTCTTGTGTTGGATATATGGTCATCAGCTTGGGCATTTTTTCTGTAAAACTATCAGTGGCTTTGTCCCCAAGGGAACCCACAGGCCCTTAGGAACAGCGTCTTGACATCTTTCAAGCAGAGTGAGACATCTGTTAGCCCTAGATTCCAAATACCCTCACAGTTCCAGAGCATCCCAGACACCTTCCCAGCTAACTCAGTTTGACATCAGACTTACCACACAGTTGTCATTTCTGAGACTTTTTTTTTTTTAGATCCAAACCACAGGGTTTTTTTTTAATTTGTTTGTTAGTTTTGTTTGCCCTCTATTTGTATCCAGCATCTAAATCCAAACCCTGTGGTAATAGGTGGCTCTTTTTCCAAATACTCATACACGCAAAGATGTTCGTTGGCCATTGAGGACCGATTTTCCTGGATCACATAAAAGCATGGATTAGTGGCAACTTGGAGAAAAGGGCTCATTTAAAATAAACACCACCTCTTTGCTCCCTTGAAGAGTGTGGTAGAAAAATCACTGGCCTGGTTTATTTTGGTTGGTGGGGTTGTTTTTCTCTCCAGACTTTTTTTTTTTTTTCTCACTTATTTTCTTTTTCCTTTTTAATTTCCCCTTCTGCTCTGGCAAACACCTGCCAGGTGCTATACCATGCAGGAGGAATGTCTGAGAAGGTTCCATAGGACTTGAGTCTGTAAGGAATGAGCCCTTATTTTGCTCAGCACTCCTCAAAACCCTCAGGGCTCCCACCCTCCACATCCCTGTCCCAGCCTCCGACAATTGCAACTATTATTTCCATAATAACTTCCTTTGGGTTTTGGAGTTTTGTCACCACCTACTTATTTTGAAAGGAATATTTATACTGGTGTTGTACCTGAAAAACAAGTACCACCTGCCATTGACACAAAACAATGATAGAAAGTAAATTCATGAAATGAGGTTCTTGGTGCCCTGGGTAAGCAGCATCTCTCAGAGTCTCTGGTTGGTCCCAGAGCCCCCCACCCCACCCCATTCCTCTGCTTTGCAAATTGCGTTCAAAGTTACATGGGCCACATGAGCTTCCTTTCGCCCAACCTAATACCACCTCATGGGACCCCCAGAGATGGGCTTACCACACTTTGGAAAATGGTAACTGTTCATTTTCTAGATATGGGAACGGAGGCCCCGACTTGTTCAATGTGCTCAAGATCACAAAGCTGTTTGGTGACAGAGCCAGGGATGGCCGCCTCCCCATCCCCAGCCTGCTTCCCCCGTGCTCCTTTCTTAATAAATCCCTTGGACAGTAATCCTCATCTCCACGTCCACTTTGGAGAAGACAGGACCAAAGTGGGGAGGATCTCTGCAAAGCTGCTGGGCTGTTGGTCCTTCTGTCCCCCTAGATCTGCAAGGCCTGAGCCCCTTTTTTCTCATCTGTTGGTCACTCTTTGGGGATAAATGGCCAAGACCAACTACCCAATGTGCCTTTTCACACCACAAAAGACTCTGGTCCTTCTTTCCTTCTTTAGGGAAAGGAGAAGGGGCTGGGGCCTCCAGCTCTGAACAAAGTTGGGGGGGGGGATGGGCTTGAGGGGGTGGTCCCTGCCCCTCATGTCCTCTTTCTCCAGCTGCTCACAAGTACCAAGTTTCCATCCCATTCTCGTCTTTCCCGAAGCCACCCACGGTGACTCATGGCAACCTTGTTTACTGTGAATAAGTGGGGGACTGTTGGGCCTCCGGCTGTAATGTCACTTGAAGTCAACACTCCCCACATCTCGCCTCTTCTCCCTCTTTTCTCCCTGAGTGAGGACCTTCTGCCCAGCTTGCTCACCTGGTGGGCCCTCCCCTCAGTGGAAGAACTTCAAAAACAGGCCACCACCTCTCTTTCCTCACATAGCCTCACTCCCCAGGTCCCATAGATCCTTCTAGGGGATCCCATTCAACTGCCTCCTCTCTGCTGCTTTGGTCTGAGCCTTTGTCATCTGTTACATGGACTATCACACATCCTCCTGACCATCTCCCTGCCCCAGTCACCTTCATAATACCAACACAGAGTCCAAAGCCTGACGTGGCCTGAGGATTCAATATATGTTAGTGGAAATGCAAACAAATGAATGGATCCCAGGCCAATGTACTGGTCTGTATTCTCCCACAGAAATATGAATTTTGAAACAGTTCTGGGGTCAGACCGAGGTGAGTTCAAACCTGGATGGCACTCTGTTATCCGGAGTGTATTCGTGAACCAGATTAAGTTACTGAGAAATCTACACAGAGAGGCCCAGGAGCTGTGGGGATTGAGCAGGTGGACCCTAGTGCCAGTCTGCCTGGCTTCCATTCCCATTTGTGCAGTTTGCCTGCTGTGCAACCCAGGGAGATTTCCTTAACCTCTCTGAAATTCAGTGTCCTCATCTGTAAAACAGGGATAACAGTGGTACTTACCTCAGAGGTGAGGATTAAATGAGATAATGTGAGCAAAGCTCATCAGAGCACGTGGTTGACGCTCCAGAAATGTATGCTTTTCCCAATATTATTCCATCCATACAGTTCCGTTTGGTCGAAAACAACTTCACTTGAGAATTTCTAAAATCGCATGGTGTGTTCTTCCCACGTCTTAACTACTTCACATCTTTTTGCTGACCAGCAATGGTTAAGATGTCTAGAGTTAAGAAAAAAAAAAAGCTTATTTTGAGAATCACTCCTTGGAACATTATTTCATTACTTAAACTTTCTGCTGACTCATCTATTCCTTGGTGACTGAGTCTTTCTTTACCAATAACTTTAATTACATCAATCATTCATTCCAAAAACTGCTGAATAATGAGAAACTCCTAGAGGTGACACTGTGGACTTCTGTCACACAAGCAGGAGCCTGTGGAAAGGGAACTGGTTTTTCTTCCCATTTCTTTCTTTTCTTTCTTTCTTTCTTTCTTTCTTTCTTTCTTTCTTTCTTTCTTTCTTTCTTTCTTTCTTTCTTTCTTCTTTCTTTCTTCTTTCTTTCTTTCTTTCTTTCTTTCTTCCTTCCTTCCTTCCTTCCTTCCTTCCTTCCTTCCTTCCTTTCTTTCTTTCTTTCTTTCTTTCTTTCTTTCTTTCTTTCTTTCTTTCTTTCTTCTTCCTTTTTTTTTTATAGCACTCAGTACTTCAAAGAGAATGCATGTTTAGCTTTCATGATTTACTGTCTGCCCACCTATCTCTCCATCCATTTATAGTTAGCAATCTCCACAGCAAGGAGAATGACAATTCATAACTTCTTGAATCGAATCGAGTGGAATTTGTTTTATCTTCTGACATTTTTTTAAGTCCTACGGCCCACCTGCCTCCACCTCGTGGCAGGCGGGGAGGAGGGGGGGAGGACTGTAAAATACATAATATTTGAGAATCCCAACCCCCATTCTTTTGCTAAAAGCTGCAAATCACATGGTTCAAGGGTGAACGTATTATTTAAACAATTATTTGGTTATCAACAGTAACAGCTACCTTACTGGGCGACTAGTATATGCCCGTTATTAGGCGAAAGTTTTTATGTACGTGATCTCAGGAGAACCTCATCAAACCTCTGGAGTGGGCACTCTTAGTATCCCCCACTTTACAGATGAAGAAACCAAGGCACTGAAAGATTTACTTGCCCAAGTCAGTGCCAGAAATGAGCCCCTAGGAATGTCTGACCCTTATTTTCTGGGCCTCGATGGAATGAGGAAGGAGCTGTTGGCTGCTCTTTGCTGTTTTAAGCAGTAGCTAAAAGAGCTGGCTCTTTGTGGTCCTTTCTGTGAGTAGAATAAGGTACCTGCTCATTGCTAAACTGGAAAGGTTATCTCATGCTGCCAGGAAGCAGTGACGCTTACTTTGGTGAGAGTAGTAGGATGCCAGTGGGGCGCTTCCCTCAGAATCCTGCCCCAGAGTGTGTTCTCTTCCTTTCTCGCCTCCTCTGCACACCTTGTCCTCTCCCTCTTGGACTGTGATGCCTAATAGGTCTATCTCCAGGCTTTCCCCCACATCTTTCCATCTACATATGAGAGTATTAACGAGGAGACGGTAGCCAAGGGAGCTACAGAAGGTTGTAGAGCAAGAGAGTGACAAAATCAAAGCTGCACTTCAAAAAGGTTCAAGGTCTCAATTCCTCTCTGTCATTCGAGGCTCTTCATCAGTTTGACCCCTCTCTCTTATCCTGTACTGTGGTCCCACTGGCTAAACACTCACTCCCCGAGACCTCTTTCCCAGGCCGGATTCTTTGGCTCAGAACAATCCATCCCAGGCAGCTGCCTAAATCCACTCCTGCTCCAGAGATTGAGCTCAAGAGCTTCTCGGAGCTTCTAGGTTTTCTCAATGGCTCCAGCCCACACTGTTTTCTCTCCCTGTGGGGCAGCTGGGGAACAAGAAGCAGCAGAGAGCACAAGCTCTGGGGTCAGAGTAAGCTGGGTTTGCATCCCACCTCTGCCACATACTAGCTGTGTGACCTTGGGCAAGCTTCTTAACCTCTCGGAGCCTGAGTTCCCCACAGTCAAGTCATGATCATGACACCTGTGTCCTGGAAGTCTGGTTGGGATGAGTGTGAGCCTGTCTGTGGGGTGCTTTAAGAAGCCATTCATTTTAGCACCGCCTACAAGACCGGTGTGTTCATTGATCACATACTGAGTGCCTGTATGTCAGGACAGAAACAAGATGATTCCGGAAAGCACACCCTTCCATGAGCTTTGAGCTGGCTTTTCGTCTTTGCACATATGTTTCCATAAACACGGAGACGTGGTTCTAAACTCTTCCGGTCTATTTGTCTTAAGCCAGTCCTGTACTGTTTGTCTTACTGTGACTTTGTGGTATATCTTAAAATTTGGTAGGGCAGTCCTTACTCTTGGTTTTTCTTTTTTGCAACTATTTATTTGACTTAGCTCTTTGGGGGCGTTGATTCTTCAACGCACGTTTTAAGATGAGTTTCTCAAGTGTTTAAATCACTTATCTTTGCTCCCTTACCATCAGTACTGTGCCAGGCATAGAGGTTTGGCTTCAGGGTTATAGGGGTGAGAGCACCCAAGTGATTTTCTGGGAATACAGGTTGAGGAAGTAATAAAGTGCACACCAGAGTTCCATCAGGATCTGTATCAGGCTCCTCGGTAGTCTGTCCTGGGGCAAAGCTGAGGGCTCAGGTGCCTTATCTTGGATGGAAGGGAGGAGAAAAGGCTCTTCGTGGTCTGAGGCACGGTTCGGAGCTGGCTGCCTGAGGGCTTAGGAAGTCCAGTGTACCCACATCCAGTGAGGGAGGTTTTCTCACTTTGATTAGGGTTCCCTTAATGCCCCTAGCCCAGTCCTGAGACCTGAGTCTCCTGAGACCTGTAGGCTTCGGAGCCAGGCTGCCTGGGTTCCCGTCCTCCATGTTTTCCTCCCTCCTGCCCACCTCAGTAAAGGGCAACACCATCTAGAAACCACCAGTCAGGGGGCGCCTAGGTGGCACAGTCATTTGAGCATCTGACCCTTGATTTCAACTCAGGTCATGATCTCATGGTTCGTGGGATTGAGCCCCGCGTGCACTCCCTGCTAAGTGGGGAGTCTGCTTAAAGATTCTCTCCCTCTGTCCCTCCCCCTGCTCTCTCTCTCTCTAATAAGTGAATAAATCTTTAAAAAAAAAAAAAAGAAAAGAAAGAAACCTACGAGTCACTTCTAAGCTTTTCCCAACTTCTCTCAATTGTCACCTCCAGTGACCAAATCTGGACTCAGATTTGGAGAGTTCCATATCTCTGATTTTTCCCTTGAGGCTTCATTCCTTCTTCCCTTCATTCCTGCCACCATCACTGTGATCCAGGCCACTGATCACTGTCACCTCTCGCCTCCTTGATGGCCTCCCAGCTCTAGTCCTGCTCCTGCAGTTAGTTGATTTTCCCCACTGAAGGTAGACTGCATATGTAATGATATAATTCCCTGCCTAAAATATTTAATGGCTCTTTATGGGTCTCATACAAGACCCAAACTCCTAAGGATGATGCTCCTTCAGATTCTGTGCTCTAAACCTATAAAACTGTTTTCCATTGCTATGTACTGTTTGGCTTCTGGGCCTTTGCACATGCTGTTCCCTCTGCCTGGCCTGCCCCCATTCTCACTCTGTCCCCCACCCTCTACAGTCAATACCTATGTGGTAAAAGGTCTGTACTTGAAGCTCCCTCCTCCCTCAGCATTCTGTCTCTCTCTGTGCTGAAGGCATATAGTAAAGGATAAGCAAAATTTACTAGTTGCATGATCTTGGGTGTGCAATTCACTTCCGAGTTTCAGTCTGTCCATCTGTAAAAGGAACACAATCCTATGGATGAGTCCATTGCAGGTGGACACCTTAGTTGTTTTTTGTTTTGTTCTGTTTTTTAATTTTTTAAAGTAAACTCTATCCCCGATGTGAGGCTGGAACTCATGACCCCGAGTTCAAGAGCCACGTGCTCTACTGACTGAGCCAACCCGGCCACCCACCCCTGGGTGGACACTTTAAAAGTCAGTGTATGATTCATTGTCTCCGGACTCTGGGGAGGAGTGAGGGAGATCATTGCAGGCAAATTCATAGACCAGTGGAGGAATAAACAGAGGCATAAGGGCCAGCTGTAGCCTTAAGGAATTTTCAGTGAGATCAGACTCATACCACAATAGCCAACAGCTCCTTGAGAGTCATCTCCTTCCTTTTTTCTTGAAGGAACCTCAAGTTTGTTTGGGGTGGCAGTGTGCCCACTCTTAGGGGATATGCCATTTATGTCTAAGCCATTCATGATAATTTCATTCCCCTTTGCCAGATACTTACTTTCCCAGCATCCCTTGCAGCTAGGTGTCCATGTGACCAATTCTGGCTAATGAGACATGAGAAGAAATCTAATCTTGCCAAATTTCAATTTCTTGTAAAATGAGGAGGTGGGATCAAAGAAGTTTAATCCCCTTCTTCCTTCCTTCCTTCCTTCCTTCCTTCCTTCCTTCCTTCCTTCCTTCCTTTCTTTCTTTCTTTCTTTCTTTCTTTCTTTCTTTCTTTCTTTCTTTCTTTCTTTCTTTCTTTCTTTCTTTCTTTCTTTCAGCAGAGGACCTCCTCTTTTGGTTCCAAACAGATTTTTCCTTGGAATCCTAATATATACAGCAAACAAAGTACAATTACTTTAATTGAAAGGGAGATTAAAGATCTGCTGTTGGATTTGAGGGTTTGTGAGTTCATAAATTCCCTTCTAAGTAGTTTCACCTTCAATACAACCACAGAGTCCCAACTAGTAAAGATCCTGAATCCTGGGAACTCTGAGAGGCAGATATAAAGATTGGTCACAGACTGTCCCGTTTTTCTCCTGGGCGTGTGGTAGGATTGTACTTCTCCAGTCATTCCGAGTGAGGCATGGCCTAGGATGTCCTTTGCCAATGAAACGTGAGGAGAAGTGATATGCATCACTTCCGGGTGGGATTCTTTAAAAGTCAGTGCATGATCTACCTCTCTCTCTCTTTCCTTCCCATCATGATGTTCCAGATGGCGGAGGCTCCATCAGCCTGGGTCCCAGACTGAGGACAATGTGGAGCAGAGAGCCCTGCTGACCCTCGATGGATCTGTACCGTGAGCAAGAAATAAACCTTTGTTGATTCAAGCCATTGAGATGTTGGCTCGTTTGTTAGAGTAGCTTCCATTAGCCGGTCCCAAATAATATACGCGGAATTATTCTCCTCCTCCTCCTCCTCCTCCCTCTTCTTCCCCTGCCTTCTCCCTCCCTCTTTCTCTCTCTCTCTTCTCCTGCTGCCCTGCTCTGCCCAGCAGTCTTACATAAGTCTATTTCTTAACTTATCTTCTGTCAACAGCCTTTAAAGGTTTTCATGATTATTCATCTACCTTCTTCCCAGTGATATCCAAGTGGACATTGGCAGGAGATAACTAGCCTGCCCCAACAAAGCCGTGCTCCTGGCATCAATACCAGTGCCAATCAATTACAACAGTCAGCTAGGCATTCTCCCTAGCGCTCCAACCTCCCCAGCAGGCTAACCTCTTAATCATATTATTGGACTCGCAAGGCTCTGAATCAAACCTTCTCCAGTCATTATATTATGAAAATGGACAAGAGCCTGAAGTTTGTGCTGTGGTCTTCATCATGTAAGGCTCTTGCCAAGATTCAAAAACTCAACGACTAAAAAAAATCCTATACGTTGGCTTTCATCGTTAATAAGCAATTTCTAGAGCGGATCAGTTAATTGAGCCAATGCATGAGATTCTGCAGCTGGGAGGACGTTTGGCAAATGCCTCAGTTCTTTGGGAAGCAGAAAAGTAGGAGTCAAACATTCCTGCAGCTTGAGAGTGATTATTATCATTACCCTCTATGATGCTGGGATAGCTCAGGAGTCTCAAAGGTACCTGCTGATGGGGGCCAGATGGGCCATGTCAATGAATGGTGGGGACCGTAGGATACTTTGCAGTGATGGCTCTTCAACATTTGGCTCCAGATGAGAGTCACCATACAAGAATATAGGTCCAGGGTGCCTGGGTGGCTCAGTCGTTAAGCATCTGCCTTCGGCTCAGGTCATGATCCCAGGGTCCTGGGATCGAGTCCCACATCAGGCTCTCTGCTCGGCAGGAAGCCTGCTTCTCCCTCTCCCACTCCCCCTGCTTGTGTTCCTGCTCTCGCTATCTCTCTCTCTGTCAAATAAATAAATAAAATCTTTAAAAAAAAAAAAAAGAATATAGGTCCAATGTTGCTAGGTCTTTCAATGTTCCCCCCGCCGCCCCACCCACCTCCGGGAAAGTTGAAATCCATATAAATTGTCAACGTCATCACATTTTTCCTAAAATACTATTCTATCCAAACTCAGTGGGCAAATCGCAGGTAGAACGTTTGATGGTATATAACACAGTCATCCCTTCCCCTTCCCATTCTGCATGATCTCCATTTTACAGGTGAGGAAACTGAGGCTCAGAGAGGTCAAATGATTCACCCCAAAGGACACAGCCAGAACCTGAAGCTCAAGCCTATACTTCCTGATTCCAACTCAACCAGATCCCAGGGGTCGCCTGACAGCTCAAGTACGTGGCAGAGAGGCTAACTGTCCACCAAAGACTCATGCTCCCATTTCCCTAGTATAGGTTTGCCGGTGGGTGGCAGTGAGAAGCCAGAACTACAGTTCCCCGCCTGGCTTCTAGGTGAAGTCATATGACCTGTGCTTGTCAATGGAATCTGATAGGAAGTGCTACCTCCGGGCACTCTCTCTGAAGAAGTGGGTGGGCCTTCCCCACCCTCCCCTACTCCCTCCCCAGCCTGTTGCAGATGAACACAACCACCTTGGAAACCATGCTTGAAAATCAAAGAACCTCAAGACAATGAATCTGTGGATTCCTAAATCATCTTTTGGAGGAAAGCCACCTCTAATCAGGAGCATCCATTTTGGACTCGACATCAGGAATCAATAAACCTCTATTGTATTTGAGCCATTATACACTTTTGGTTTTATTAGTTGCTGTGACTAGTGTGACCCTCACTATACCAAAATGAATGGATTTTTAAAAAAATCTATCCTTTTCTTCTCCTTTATTGGCGGGAGGAGTTTATAATGGACAGGGTCATCCTCTTGAATCCAATGGGTCCCGGGTGAGAAAATGACTCAGATGGAGTTTGGGTTCTGGGGGTGAGGGTGTAGCGGCCCCCAAGGGTCACTGCATCTTGCCCACCCCCCCACCCCAACCTGGCTTTGAAGAGGGACTTGTTCATATTTCAGCTGGAGGTGAACATATTATCACTGAACTCTCCTGGAGAAAGGCGAAAGACAAAACAAGCATTTGGCCTGTCTGGGCCACACACCCTCAACCTAGATAGGAGTCAACATGTTTGGGAACATCAAAGACAGTGTGATATCTTAAGCATAAGGAGATTAACATTTACAAAGGTTTGCCCCTCGGCCTGTTCCCAGGAATCCAGCAGACAGAGCCAGAAGGGACAATTAACATCACCCATCTGCATTGGGGTCTTCTGGCATTTTGTATTAGAGGGTTTTTTGGTTTTGGTTTTGGTTTTGGGGTTTTGTTTTTGGTGTTTTTTTTTTTTTTTTTTTTTTTTTGAGCTTTCTCCTGGATTGGGTATGAAGAAGGTGAAGTCCGGTGTCCTCTTTGAGCAAGAACCCTCTGCACATTTAGGGAGATGCTAGAACAGTCTGGGAAGTGACAGCACAGGTACAAAGACCTGGGAGAGGGGGGGAATTCTGCCCCCATAAGTACCAAGCCATTCACCCTGAGAGAGAGAAAGCGAGAGAGTCTTTGCCCATCTTCGTATACTCAGAAACAGTCTGTGCCTCCTAAGCCAGCCAGTCAGTACAAAACAGGGCTGAGACAGTGTGCAGGAATGGAAGGGGGTGGGGATGAGGCACTGATTCGTGTCTTTGAAGCAAGAGGCCAAGAATATCTCAACACACTCCAAGTACCAGCAACAGTAGGCAATGGATGGGGACCAAAATCCCTTACAGCTGTTGGAAACCATACCCTATTCAGAGATAATTGGCAATTAGTTGAACAACTTCTGTTTAAAACACTCCTCCTCCCCACCCTCAAAGACAGCTGTGTTTAAAAAGGGGAGGGGAGAGAGTTCTCCAGAAATGTGGAAACCTAATCTTCAAGTCAATAAAACAAAACAGGGCCCTGGGAGTAAATGAGTGAGAGGGTTTAAAACTATGGGAGGTAGTGGAACGTCTTTTGGAAATCCAGTGCTCTCCTCCTCTCTCGAAGTTTAACAGGGTGGGCAGGGACACAGAGGCTGGGGGCCTAAAGGTGTGGGTCAGAGCAGCTGCTCAGCCACTGGCCACCTGCGTGAACTTGGCACGTTTCTTAAACACTCTGAGCCTCAGTTTGCTCAGCTGCAAAATGGGGATGACAGTAATTAATGATGGGGAGATTAAATGAGACGGTACATGGGGTCCGGCACATAGTAAGTGCTCCGAAGCCATGGTCTCAGGCATACACGCTTATTGAGATCCGGGTTCCTTAGCCTGGTGTTCAAGGCCCTCTACGATTTGTCTCCCACCTACTCTTCAGAAGTCTTCCCCGTTTTCACGTTCCCTGTTGACTAGCAACCAAATGGAACCAGTCCCCTGGGACTCTCTTTTCTAATCTGAGAAATGAGATAGATGAACTAGATTCTCTCAAAGGTCCCTATTAATCCTATTTTCCCACCTCACATGTCAGTCTTACCACATCCTCAAGGTCAGTCTCAAACACCACCAGGACGCCTTCCCTGGGAAGGAGTTGATTTCTTCTTATAAAGCTCAAACCAGACTTGTAAGTCAGTGGCCCTTTGGTTTGATTTGCATTACATTTTTTTTTTAAAGATTTTATTTATTTGAGAGAGAGAGCATGAGTGAGGGGAGGGGCAGAGGGAGAAGCAGACTCCCCACTGAGCCAGGAGCCCGATGCGGGACTCCATCCTAGGACCCCGAGGTCATGACCTGAGCCGAAGGCAGACGCTTAACTGAGCCACCCAGGCGCCCCTGCGTTGTATTTTTAAAAATCAGAAAATACTGCAACAAAATTTGGATTTTCAGCTTCTCTAAAAAAAGTCAGAAGACCTGGCCATCCTGGCCCCACTCCTCCTGAACCAAAGCCATTGTCTGGAGATGGGTCACTGCTGCCCCCTGCAGGTGGGGCAGGCGCTCCTAGATTTTCTACCTCTGATGCATCCCTGATTGACTTTAACAGTCTGAGCCCTGAAGGCAACTAAGATCCCTACTTGCCCCTTGTCTGGGTTCTTCTTCCTCTACTTTCTATTTTTGTCTTGTAAGGGCTATTTCTGGCTTTCTACCTTATGCTGGAATTACTGATGTTTATAGACATCTTCATCTCCTCTGCTACAGACTGAGATCCTTGGGTGAGGGGCTCTCTTTTGTTCATCTGTGAAGCCCACTGTCTGGCTTCAGAAAGGGAATGAGCAGGGCCCCTGATACATCCAAAAAGTGTCACCCCCTGGTGTTGTGCAAACCAGTGCTGTGATTGACTATTGACTGAGTAAAATGATGAATGAATGATGAAGATGTGCACTTATACAGCACCTACTGTGTGCCAGGCACTGTGCTAAGTGCTTTGCAGATACTAACTTACTCATAAAATGAGTGCACATATGAATGAATATTAAATGAATGGGTCTCACTGTTTGGTTCTCAGCTCAGGGCTGGAGACCCCTCCTCTCCGGGAGACACGAGTGGATATTCTCAGCTCTGAGCTTCATAGGTCTGGGGGCTCTGTCCATTAGAGATAAACTCACATCAGTGGAATGGGGATCAGGGAGACTGTGATTGCTCCCAATCTGGAAACACGTTGTCCAAAGACCAGCCCCAGGCTTTAGTGGAACCCCAAAACCAGTAGACAGAGGTCACTATCACCTAGCAGAGCTAGATTATATTCCCAGTTTCCCCTTCGGTGTCACCCAGAGCATCAATTAGAATCTTATTCCCTGGAGTGCGGAGTAGAACAGTCTGTGTTTACAGGGCGCCTGGGTGGCTCAGTCAGTTAAGAGTCTGACTCGTGGTTTTGGCTCAGGCCCTGATCTCAGGGTTGCGAGACTGAGCTTCGATTTGGGCTCTACGCTCAGCATGAGTCTGTTTGAGATTCTCTCTTGCTCTCCCTTTGCCCCTCCTGCTCATGCTCTTTCTAAAATAAATAAATAAATCTTAAAAAAAAAAACACCTCTGTGTTTGCACAAAGATTTGTAGCAATCGGTTTCCTGTGTATGATGTTTTAAAGCTTCAAAAATCTTTCTTCACTGCTTACCTACTTTGATCTTGAAGAATTACCCCATTTCTCTCCCTCCTCCCTATGTCCACTATGCGGTACATAAAACATGCATTACCTTATACTCATTTCACAGATGAGAAAAACGAGGTCAAAATGGAGGAAAGGATTTGCTCGAGGTAGAGCTTGCAAGGCAGACATTATAACTTGGATTTCTGGCTCAAATCTTTGTCTATGTTTCATTGCAAGAATTTGCTTAGGTGGGGAAAACATACCAATCCATTGAGCATGGTGGTTATGGAGATTGAGGATGGAGGGAGAAGGTGCTGGGAAGAGAGGCCTGACGGGAGTGTAGCTGGGGAAGGCCCCGAGGGCAAGGGAAGCAAGAGGGCAAAGCCCATGGGAACAGATTCTAAGAGAATCAGAGAGGAAGAGAACAGGAAGGGGCCTTGGGAATCTCCAGAGGAGCAGGGCAGAGTGACTAAGAGCACAGTCTTTGGAGCTGGATAGGCCTGGGTTTAAATCTCACTTCCAGCTGTGTGATCTTGGGCAACTGACCTCAGTTTGCTCATCTTGTAAATAGGGATTGGGATTGTCCCCAGGCTGTTGTGAAGATGGCCTGAGACAGTACCTAGTCAGTGCTCCATAACTGTTATTTGGCATAAAAGCCAGGGCAGAAGACCCATTTTATGCCGCCTTCAGTCTCTTCCTTCTCCCCCAGAAATATGTTCCTTCATCCTAGGTGAGGAAGATGGGTCCTGATAGCCCCCTGACCCCCGATAATGTCCCAGGACCACCGCGGAAACAGCTCAGCCCCCCTGAGCCCCAGCCCACTGCCCCCCTCCATTCCCAACTCCAGCCGCTGCCTCCCTCCCCTCCCATTACCCATTACCCATTACCGCCCCTCTTCCTCAGCCCACTGCCCTGACCGGCGTCCTCCCTGAAGTTCAACTGCAGCCCTGCTTCCGAGGCTGAGAAGAGTCCACCATCGCAGGGCCATGGACGAATGCAATAGAAATTAGCCAGAGCCAGAGAGAGAGTCAGATACATAATTTATGGTATGGCGGAGTGTGAGTGACAGGCAGCAGCGGGGGGCCCCAGCACCTTATCGATCCTTTCAAAAAACCTGAGAAAGGGCCCCGTGCTGAGGGCCAGGGGAGGCATGGAAGGTGCAGGCGGGGGCAAGGCCATTAAGAACGCACTGCGACCAGGCAAGCCGCCGGGGTGGGCAGGGGGGCTCCGGCAGGTGGGGCACACACGCGTGCCTCCGATCGATGACACCATGTCAAAACATAAAATGTATGCTTTGGCTCTTAAGCCAAATGTGCGTGAGATTTTTTAAAAGCATTGATTCAGGATGGATCAATAGAAATCGAGGCATATTTTTTTTTTTTCCCTGTGCAAAAAGGGGGTTATAACACTTTGCAGAGAGGCCCCCACCAGGGGTGGCAAGAGTAAATGTTCCATGAGCAGTGCCTTCTCCACTGGCCACCAGAGAGTTCTGGGAGGAAGGTCAAGGTGTTGTCTCGGCGTCCCCCCCACCCCCGCCCCACCCCACGGTGGAGGCGCCCACCCGCTTAGCTAGGGGGTGAGGGCTTCCTCGTGGGCACCCCCGGGGGGTAGCTGCCTTCCCTTCCCCCGGCGCTCACCCAGTCATCATCCAAAGATAATCCCACTCCTTCTCCAATGTCTAAGCTAGTCCGGCCAGCTCTACCTTCCAAACACAGCCAGGATCCCCCCCGCAGTTCACATCTCCACTGCCTTCACCTGGTGCACCCCTCACCTGGGCCCTTGCCTCCATGGCTGCTTCCCACGCGGAAGCCAGACGACCCCCATCTCACCCAGAGTTCAGTCGGTCCCACATGAACCCGCCCCACGTCCTCCCAACGGACCTCACCTCCCACCACTCTTGTGCTTGCTCACGGACCCCCTCAGAGACGCCTTCCCTACTGCCCCACCTCGTAGGGCCCTGCCCCCGCCCCCAGGCGTGACCCTCGTTTTAAAAAAAAAATAGCACTTAACACTATTTATAATATTGTTTGTGGGTTTATTTATTGCCTGTAATTTCTTATAGAATGTAAATTACATGAAGGCAGGGACCTTGTTTGTCTTCTTTTTTTATTTTTTATTTATTATTATTATTTTTAAAGATTTTATTTATTTATTTGACAGAGAGAGACACAGCGAGAGAGGGAGCACAAGCAGGGGGATTGGGAGAGGGAGAAGCAGGCTTCCCGCCGAGCAGGGAGCCCGATGTGGGACTCGATCCCAGGACCCAGGGATCATGACCTGAGCCGAAGGCAGACGCTTAACGACTGAGCCACCCAGGCGCCCCTGTCTTCTTTTTTAAAAAAAATTATTTGAGGAAGAAAGAGAGGGAGCAGGAATCGGGGCAGGGGCAGGGGGAGAGGGAGGGGGGAAGAATCTCAAGCAGACTCTGCGCTAAGCCCAGAGTCCCACGCGGGGCTCGGGGCTCCATCTCATGACCCTGAGATCATGACCTGAGCCAAAACCAAGAGTCGGAGGCTTAACCGACTGAGCCACCCAGGCGCCCCTCCTTTGTCTTCTTCCCTGTTGTATTCTCAGAGCTTGGAACAGTGTTTGGCACCAGAGCAGGTGGGCAGCAAATACTTGTTGAAATAAGGGAGGGAGGGAAGCAGGGAGGCAGGGAGGAAGGAGCGAGCCATAACCCAGGTAAGCGCCAGCAGCGTGGAGTGAACACCTTTGCTTTCAAATACAAAAACAACAAGCAATCCCACCCGTTATGATCTGCAGAGACTTTCGAGAGAGCTGGTCACCTGTAGCTGGGAGTTCTAACCAGAAGCTCTGAATTTAGGATTTAGAGTCATGGAGGAAACTATGTTATTAAAGTTACTCTTTTGCGGGGACAAGCTTTTCTATCTGATCAAATGAAACTCAGGGAGCATTGTAAGCCTTGCTTCCCCCTGCTCAGCAATGTGGGAGCAGGGGCATAATTAGGGGTGAACCTCTCTCTCCCTGGGGGGGCCTGAAGAGTAACAGAGGTTCCTGCCCTAAAACCGTGGAGCAAAGGGCTGTGGAATTTGGGGGGTCTCAGGGGACTCTCCCGGGCTCTGAGTCACCCTGGGTGCTGGCTTCTTGGCTCCCACTCAGAGAGAAAGAAGGCTGGAGGCCTGCCTTTATTTCTCCGGTGCCCTTTCTGGAGCCACAGATCATTTTTCACTGTCGTGAGCACTTACCTGGCCAGGACAGTCAAGCATGATGATGAGATGAAATGAATCTTCAGCACCCATGAGAGAGCCTGAGAGGTAATTCCACCAGCAGACGTGTGACCCGGTTCCCCTGCCCTTCCCCCACCACCCCAGCCCCCCCTCCTGGGAAGAAAAAGCTGGAGAGAATCATTTTATTTGGCCAGTGCTTACGAAAACAATTATTTAATCATTTCCCTCAATCATCTTCCAGAAGGCCAGTCTCATTCTGTTTGTTATTTATAGGATGACTGTCACCAACTTGGGGCAGGGGAAGGGGGAGGAGGAAAAGAGGGATGGGATGAAAGACATGGGGGGAGGGGACATGAAGAAGTGCTTGCTCACAATTATTCTCTCCCCTTTTGCTTTTACCTCAATTGCTTCAATATGTCTCTCTTCTCTTCCTCCCTTCTCTCTCCCCATCTTACTCATGCCTCCTCCCCCCTCTTCTGTCTGCTTCTCTTTCTGCTTTAATAGCCTCCTCTCATCTTCCCGCTTGTGAGCCTGGCTCACAGACAAACTTGACCCCTAATAGTTTCTGACAGTGAGCTCACCCCTGTGCAGAGCAAGGTGCCCACCTTCCCCATCAGCAACATTTTCACTGGGCATAGCCTGTGGGTTTCCATTAGTGAACCCAGCCCCTGGTGGGGTTGGTGGGGGGGAGAGACTCAGACAAGAGCATCTCATTTTGGGGCCCTCACTGTCCCAGCTGGAAGTGCCCCCTGACCCTTGGTTTGGGCTCCGCGAGCTATTCATCTGGCACGGTTCCGAGTGGGGGAGGCCAGTGTTCCCCTAGATACCTTCCCCCATCCCTAGATGCCATTCTCAGTGTTTAGTGCCCCATGGGCCTAAAGGGAGCTTTTGTCTAGGCGATAAGACAGAGAAGCAGAAGGACTCTGGATCAGACTGCACCACTTCCAAGCTGTGTGATCCTGGGCAAACTACCTAACCTCTCTGGGCCTTGGTTCCCTCATCTGTAATGGCAGTAAGTCCTACCTTCCTCATAGGGCTCATACAAGGATTACATGTGTTAATACTTGCAAAGCGCTTAGAACAGTAGCTGACACGTTACAAGTACACATTCAATGTTCACTGTCATCATTATCTACCATCTCATGTCTCAACCTGGTGATACAGATGTGAGGCATGGGAGGTGCAGTCTGGCCTGGACCCAAAGAGAACAAGCCTGTTGACTTGCCGCTAACAAGTCTTAAACCTTGGGCAGATCGCGTTTCCTCCTTGCATCTCAGTTTTACTATCTCTGCTATGCAGGTACTGAGAGTACCTGGGTACAAGAGTGTTGGGAAGCTGACATGAGCTAACGCATGTTAAGAGCAAAGATTCTAAAGCCAGGCCTTGTGAGTTCAAATCCCAGCTCGATGCCGTATTAGCTGTGTGACCTTGGACAAGTTACTTAACCTCTCTGTGCCTCAGATACTTCATCTGCTTATAACACTGCCGCCTCTGCACCCCACCAACCTCATAGGGTGATTGGGGGGATGAAATGAGTTAATTTAAGTAAAGTGCTTGGCACAGAGCAATACTTGGGCAAGTGTTGGTTATTCCTGGTTACTTCCAGAAAATGCTTCTCTCCTGCCTTCTATCTCTGAAGGCTTTCTTCTCCTCTCTTCACTCTTTTTCTTAAGTGGCTTGAGGCAGAAGTTCTTAGTTTTTAACCAAAATCCAAATCATTCTGATAGGCTCAGGCTAGCAGCTACTACCTTTGGAAGCAGAAAGGGAGTTGAATTCTTAGGAGGGACACCCATGTCAGGGACATTCTGGACAAGGTGATGAGGAGCTGAAACTCCCAGAATTGGGCCCTGGAGGAGCAGGTCCTGGCTAGGCCTGCAACACCCTCTGTGATCTCGGACAAACTCCCTCTTCTTGACCTCAGTTTTCTCATCTGTTGAATGGGAATGACTGTTGGTCCACCTCCCACATTATCACAAAACTTAAATAAGATAATCAGGAGGCAGATGCCCTGAGATTGGGGAAAGCACTCCAGAGCTCAAAGTTGCCTGTTCCATTTGGGTTCTATTGGTGGCAAGAAACAGCCTCACTCAAGGGACCTCATGTCATAGAGGGCACATGGGCAAGAACCTGAGAAAGAAGGGCTACCAGCTTCTGGAAGGGTAGGAATCAAGAAGGGCTCCGGCCCTAAGTCAGCAGCGCATGGGTTCCCTGTCTATATGACTCTACCACCCTTGAAGCCTCGCTGAGAGTCAGCTTCTTCAGCCTCCCAGGAAGTACTTTGTTCTTCTACTCTTACACCTGCTTTCCTCAGAGTTTTCTGTCTTAAAACATCAACTTGCCCATGGCCTTGCTTGGCTTCTGGGTCCTCTCTCAACATTGTGGGTCACAAATGCACTTGTCCATGGATCCAGGCAGCTAACATAATGGGTGTAGCAGGCCAGGTGGCAAGCGGATACCATCTGAGACATCTGAAGGGTGGTTGGTCATTCACCTGTTTGCTCTCAGTCGGGTCCCCCTTCCCTTTCCTGCTGTGTGCATCCCTGTAAACTACATTTCCCATGATCCTTTAACCACCAGCTTCCAGCTAGGTTCAGCCAATAGGAGTTGCTGGTGGGAGACTGGGGGACGAGAAGAAGGGACAAGCTGGGGTATTTCTCCCCCTCTCTCTATTGTGGATAGTGTCTCTGGCAGCAGGTGTTCTTGGTCTGTGATTCCTCCTGCTGGCCGGCCCCTCTCTCCACAATCCTCGCTTTTGCAGGGCAGGCCCTCCATGGTTCTAGACTCTGCCAGCTGTGTCTATGCCTGAGCTGTTGTAACATCCCCTCCTCCGTCTGTCCCTTTTGTCCCACTTCCTAGTCTCAGGATTGCCTCAACTTTTCCTCATTGATTTTTTTTTTTTTTTTTTTTTTTAGCTCTTCTAACAACTTTGTAGCTAAGTACCTGCATTAAATTCCCTCTGTTGAATTCCTGCAGGCGGGCCTAGCCTTGCTTGATCTTATCTCTCAAGCAAAGGTAGGTAGCTGGATTTCTAGATGATGTCTGAGTTTTATAGGTTAGCAGCTAACTTAAGTTTTAAGCTTTTATTCTGAAAGCTGAATAAAACAAGTTTGTGGGTCCTAGTCTGCAACTCTGCTCTCTCTTTATCATGACTCGGTATTCTGCTACTCTTCTTCTCCTGATATTTCCTGGGTTAGATCCTCGGGAAGGACCTAGGATTGGTTAGCTCATGTGTTTAGGCAGGGTTGCTGACTCCTCAATGGATTTGCTGCTTTTGGATTGCTGATCTCTTTTAGCCAAGCAGCCACGGTTGGGGGGTGGTCATGTGGGATAAAACCAATTGATCAAGGAATATGAGGCTAGATATGTGAATGGGGATTAGAGTCCATTTGGCAAAATACTTGAGTTCCAATCCAGTGCTCTTTCCACTTTATCCTCTAGCTACTCAGCAACACAGCATTTTCTGGGTGGGCGGGGGCGGGGGGGTTCCAGAATCAAAGACACTATAATCCAGATGTCTGGGCTTGGATGAGTCTATTCTGGTCTCAGGATTTCAGCTTATTTTTCTGGAAGATGAGAGGCTTAGGCCTTCTTTCTGAAAATTATTCTTGGCCTGATGGTCTATGGTTCTACAATTGCTATTCCTGTGACTTCCATGAATATGTTCACTCATCTTTCCATTCATCATCCATCCATCCATCATCCATCCGTCCATCATCCATCCATTCATCCACCCACCTATCCGCTTATTCATCCATCCATCCATCTATCCATCCATCCATCCATCCATCCACCTATCCATCTGTCCACCCATCCATCCACTCAACAAATATTTATTAATCATCTACTATGCACCAGACACTGTAGTAGGTGCTGGATAAAATAAGACAGACTAGGACTGCCCTAATGGAACTCCATTCTAGTCAGGGGAGAGAGATAATAAATAAGCAAATAAATACATATGTCAGATACATTTTGAGTGATAGGTGCTATAAGAAAAATAGAATAGATGGATAGTACCAAGAACAGAGGGATAGTTTTGATTGGCTGATCAGGAAAAGCCTGTGTGAGAGGTGACATCTGAGCTCAGATTTGAAAAAGGATTTGTGGGGAGAATATTCTAGATGGAGAATGTTCTAGATGGAGGGTTCAATAAATTCAAAGGTACTGAGAAGAAAGGAAGGAGCAAAAAGAAGGCCAGAGTGGTCAGAGCACAGAAGAGGGAGAGTGTTAGGAGACAGGGCTGGAGATGGAGCAGGGGCCAGATTTTCCAGAGCCCTCTGGACCATAGAAAGAACTTGAGGTTTGGCTCTAAGTGCAATGGGAATCCATTTCTGACCAGTGAGAAGCCTCCTTGCCTGTCATGTAGCTGTGACCACTGTGATAGTGTTATTTCTTCACTGAGACCAGCACCAGCCAATGTGGCCAGGCCAGGTCCCAGGAGTGACTGCGTCAGGAATGAGGGAGGTCCTGGAGATCCTGCCATTGAATGCTGAGCCAAACTGGCTTAGCCCAGTCTAGAGCTGAGGAGGGGATAGGTGGGGTCCACAGGGCTCTAGACATCCATCTTGGCCCGGATGAAGCTCTGGACCCTCCCTTTTTCCCAGGCCCTGCACTTCAGGGTTGGGGGTAGGGTATGATGTCAGGCAGATCAGGTGGTTAAGGCTCAGCCATCCTGCTCTGTTATTTACTAGCTGATGACCTTGCACAAGGTACTTACCTCCCCGAGCCTGTTTTCCCATCTCTAGCAAGGACACAATCACAGTGCCCTCCTATGGGCATCCAAAGAAACCAATGATAATGCAAAGAAGAGCCGAACACATAGACCTCAATACATTTGAGCTATTTTTCTTCTTATCATCGACAAGCACTAGCATTTCTAGACAATGTCAGTAATAAAATACTCCTCCCTACCTTGACTGGTAAGTGGGTGGCCTTATAATTTACCATCCACACTGGGGCATGGGGACAAAAGATATAAACTGAGACCTATAAGGTTCTATAGGGGATCTGGCCCCCACCTACCTCTCTAACCTAATTTCTTGGCACCTTCTACCTCATTTAAGCTAAATGGCCCACTCTTGGCTCCACAAATGTCCCAAGCTTCTTCCTGCATTGGGGTACTGCCCAAGACCTGGAGGATGGACTTCTCTGGGGCAGGGGATTGGCACTTGCAGCCAGGAGGAGGGCCCTGCATGAGGCCTTCAAAGCACTTCCCTTGGCCCTCATCCAAGACCATGGAACTCCTTAGAGTCTTGGGTTAAATCCTCAGAGGCCCTCCCTATGACCAAGCCTAGAGTAGGACAGGGTCTCTTTTACATTGTTCTGTCCCTTCCCATCTTTTATCACAAGGGCCATTGTTCTGTCATTCAAGGGATTATTATTTTATGACCCTCTCCCCAGCAGACTCTGAATTCCCTGATGTCAGAGACCATGTCTGAGTTGCTCATGCGTAGATCCTCAACCCCTAATACAGAGCCGCACACAGTAGGCACCTGCTGAGTATCGATCAAGGGGATGGATGGCTGCATG
The DNA here is from genome assembly GCF_029215605.1 of Mirounga angustirostris. Lineage (NCBI taxonomy): Eukaryota > Metazoa > Chordata > Mammalia > Carnivora > Phocidae > Mirounga > Mirounga angustirostris. The sequence goes on along the minus strand of NW_026991724.1, from coordinate 28,738,533 downwards.
ACGGAGCTGAGATTCCCAAGCAGCCCATGCTCTTCCCTCAGCCTCATTCTGAGACTGGCAGCCTAGCTGGAGATGATGATCATATGCAGGCTAGAGATGCTCCTTATCAAAGTCAAGACCAAGATGAGTGGGAAAGGATCAGGTCAAAGCAAAAGATCCAGATGTGCAAATTCCCCTCAGGGAGGCAGGTGTGACCCGGTGATTCCATGCCAGGGATAACCGCTGCATCTGATTCTTCATTTCCATTAAAGGAATTGTAGCAGGTGCAAAAACTGGAGATTATCCCAAGAATTAAGATATGAAAAGCATGTTAGATCACTAAACTCCAATTAGGGAAATTAAATTGTGCACACTCCCCTCCTGACGCAATATCAGGAGCTTGCATTAGCTCTGGGCTCTGGTTCTAATAAAATTAGAGAATAACACTTTAATTGAATTGTGCTTAAAAGGATCATGCTGACAAATGTGATTGTATCTGGCTGGGATGCACACCTTCTCCGGCAATCATTAAATCCAATGAAATGCCAGTCTCGGGATCTTGACAGTTTTCTGAAACAATCTGTGAACTGTGCTGTATCTTGGAGTATCTAATCAATTTAGAGCCGCCTCATTAGGACTTGGCTGCTAACGGATACTTAAAAATCAAAGCAAATTACTGCACTCCATGGATAACTAGCTAATCATATCGATACAACATGGCTGGATTGTGTTGCAACAATTCATTTCCTCTTTAAGAAGCCACTGTCACCCATAATTTAGGGATTGAGATTCATAAGCCTGATGCAGACAGCTCCGAAGTCAAGGATTTTCCTGAGCTCAGCACCAAGGGACGCATGCCAGCCCAGCTAGTGGGGTGAGCCAAAGCCAACCCCTTGACTCCTTTGATTTACATTCTACTAACCCCAAGTTCATTGTCGGGTAATCAACCCAAGATCCTTATTGTACAAAAGAGAAATAGGAAGATCAGAGCTGGACCGCATCTTTCCGAAGATCACAGAGTAAATTCGTGGCAGAGCCAGGATTTAGCCCTTCTTGACATCACATCAAATTTTCTAATATCATTTTAATAGCAGTTTAGAACAGTGATTACCTTCATTGATAGTTTACTTGGGCCCTATTTTTTTTTAACATTTTATTTATTTATTTGAGAGAGGGAGAGAGAATGAATGGGGGGGCAGAGGGTGAGGGAGAAGCAGACCCCCCCCACCACCACTACCGCTGAGCAGGAAGCCTGACTTGGGGTTGGATTCCAGGGCCCCAAAATCATGACCTGAGCTGAAGACAGATGCTTAACCAACTGAGCCACCCAGGTGCCCCTATTCGGGTCCTATTTTAATATTCTTTTTTTTTTTTTTTAGATTTATTTATTTATTTATTTATTTATGTGACACAGAGAGACACAGTGAGAGAGGGCACACAAGCAGGGGGAGTGGGAGAGGGAGAAGCAGGCTTCCTGCGGAGCAGGGAGCCCGATGCGGGGCTCGATCCCAGGACCCTGAGATCATGACCTGAGCCGAAGGCAGTCGCTTAACTGACTGAGCCACCCAGGCGCCCCTATTTTAATATTCTTACTAATAAGTACCCCCCCCACCATCATCATCACAATACAAACAGCATATACTCATATCTCATATAGGACTTATTGCAAATTTAGGTCATTTCCTTTCCTCAATATCCTTAGAAGTCCATTCTGTGATTATCGTGGTAAGCATTACTGCTGTTCACTGGGTATTTTGGACACATGGTAAGACTCCGTTTTCTGGCTCCCTGTGGTTGGATGGATCGGGACACTAGTTTTGGCCCATGAACATGAACAAAAGAGACACATGTTGTTTATAGGGATTGCTGGCTCAAGACCTCCATCATTCTTTCTCCCTCTAGTCCATTCACCAGCAACGTTTGAGCTGGTCCCCGCGCCGACTGCAATGTGCAGAAACTCCCAACTGACCCGCAACAGACCTATCACCTGAGCGGGAAATAAGCCTGGGTTGTTGGAAGCCGCCGAGCTTTTGGGGGTGGTTAGTCATTGCAGGATAACCGAGCTTGTCCTGATTGGTAGAATTATCACCCCCATTTTGCAGGTGAGGAGCAAAAGCACACAGAGATTAAGTGAAGATGAGGTTGGATTCAGGCACTCTTGATGGCTTTCTCTCCAGCCCAGAAGTTTCCTTGGCTCCTGCTCTTTGCACTTCCCAGCCCCTCTCCTTATTTGGTGGCACCTCCCCAACACCAGTTTCTGGGCCTGAGGGGCCTACGGTGAGTGGTGGGTGCCAAGAACTACTTTTCAGAGACTCGGGTCAGGCCTGTCCAGACCACTCACCCCACCCCCTGTCCCTTGGCTCATGCCTAGGCAGATACACTGTTTAACATGCTCCTTTGCAGGCATCTAAACTTGGCTTTGTGTGTAGAAGATCCTTCGGTATTCTCCAAGATAAAGGTTGTTCAGCAGGTAGTTTATGAGAGCCGTACTTTGCCAAAGGCCCGGCTCTTTGACATAGAAGGTCCGGGTGCAGTGAAGGTCAGGCAGGGACATCCGATGGGGACTCTTCCTCACCACACCTCCCCCAGCTCCAACCCAACTCGCTTGGTGCCGCGATGTATTATGGGTGAGGAAGGAAGGCTCTGCTGTTATGTTCTCTTGCGTATGCCTCACCATTGGCCTCACAGAAGTCCGAGGGGTGTGGCTGGAGGGAGGGAGCCTGAGCCCCCAGCCCTAGAAGACGAGAGAGAGGAGGAGAGAGTTTGCAGAAATTGTATACAGCTTTGGGAAATGTATACCCTTTGTGAACCATATCAGAGTCGGTTAAGACAGTAATTGCAGACCTTCCCCGACACAGAGAGAGGGCAGGATGGCAGGACCTGCTATTATCATGTTCTTTCAGGCACAACAGCTTGTTTACAGGAGGGCTGTGGACTGTTGGGCGATTGTCTGGTGGCTCCGGGAGCCCCTGGGCTGTTTGCCGCACCCCATCCCCCCTTGCATTCGGGTCCATGGCCAGCAGCCCTTAGTGATGAGTCCTGGGGTGCCCCTTGCCTGGATGCTCAGAGGGGGTGCAGACAGCTATAGCTAGAAGTGCAGGTTCCCTTATCAGCTCCTGTTCATGCTTCATGTCCTCCCCACCTGCCACAGCCCCAGAGAAGGCCAGCGTGCCCCAGCGGGGCTGCTTCATTGGAAGGCACTTGGAGCCTGAAGGCAAGAAATCTGGGTCCTGCTCTGGGCTCTTGCTCACCCACTGCGGGACCCTGGCACTTCCCTTCTCCTTTCACATCCTCAGTCTTGTCATTTTAAAATAAGAGGCTCACTGGGTTAGCAACGATCAGATTTAGATTATGTACCCAATCCTTTTGGGGGAGGGGATGCTTCTTGTGGAGGCTGATGATTGACACAGATTATTTTTATTTTAATATCACTTCAGTATTCAGATGTATGATGCAAACAACAGAAAACAGCGGTGGCCAATAAAAAGAGAAAACGTATTAATGAAAAGATGTAGAGTGGTTTCTAGACACTCCCTGAGGACCAAAGAACAAGGAACAAGACCCCACAACATCCAAACAAAGGCAGAACTCGCCCTACGGAGACCCATTTGGGTCCTGTGCTGGCTTAGATGCCAAAGCTGTTTCTGCAGAAACCACCCTCAGCCACCCGAGCTGCCAACCTCCTCTGAAAGGGTTCTCTATACCCTTTCTCCTTTTTTCCATCCTAAGCTTCTGATCGAAGTCTGGTGAGGGTGCATCTGATTGGTGGACCCAGGTCATGTGATTGTGCTCTAGCTGCAAGAAGCTGGGAAAGCAAATCCTGGTTTCAGCTTCTCTATATGGAAGGAGGCCTTGGTGGCAAAAAAGGTCAACAAGTGTCCCCTACAAAGTACAAATATGAAACTAGCTTATAGCCCTTATATAGCAGTCTAATGCAAATGCATTGATGAATTAAATATAAACTTAGCCAAAAAAGCAGTAATATTTGGGATCCCTGGGTGGCTCAGTCGGTTGAGCGTTGGACTCTTGATCTCAGCTCAGGTCTTGATCTCAAGGTCTTGAGTTCAAGCCCTGCATTGGGCTCCATGCTGGGTGTGGAGCCTACTTAAATAAATAAATTTTTTTGAAAAGTAGTAACATTCAGATTTCAAAATATAAACGTTCAAATTTTAAAATAAAAATATTTTAAGGTGAAGAATATTTTTGTTTTACAGAACCAAATCACCACTTGAAATAAGAATATGGTGCTGACTGTTACACCAATGCTCTTCCGGAGTTCCAGAACCATTCCATAATCTGTCAGTTGGTCCTCATTTTTCACTACTGCATCTTTTCATTTTAAGTTTATCTGTGTTTTTTTCTCCTTAGCTCTCAATAATTACGGTTGTATTTCTTGACACCAATGTGACTGTAAACATGAAAATAGACATGACATTGGAAGGTGTGGTGGTTCTCAGTTATAAGGTAGTCATCCCAGTGGCCAGAATATTCTGAGGATAGTAATGAATGTGAAAACGCTTTACAGTCTCCAAAACCCTCTCCGATCTAAGGGATTCTCCCACATGCTCCTCCTCAGACTTTGGTATGGGGAATATTAGCCCAAATTTCTAGTTCTACTTTCCTTCCAGATAGGCAGAGGGATTGCACTTCCTTCTCTCCTTAAAGTTAGGTGTGGCTAACCCAGATCTGGGTGGACACACCCAGATCTATGAGTGTGTCACTTCTGGGTGGAAAGCATTTCAGAGTTAATTCATGATTCTCCACATTCCCTTCCCCCGTCATGATGGCCAGTGGTATTTCAGCTGGTGCCCCTGTCAGCCTATGCGAAAGAAGATGGAGTTGTGCTCCACGCCAACATGTGATGGACATGTAGTGTGAGTGAGCAAATAAATCATTCCTGTTTTAAACCACTGAAATTGTTTGTTATGCAGCATGACCTAGCCTGAGCCGACTGATAAACTTAGTACGGTAGGGATTACAATTGCTGCTATCTCATTTCTACACAACAAAGAACTCTAGTACAGAGAGTTTGAGAACTTTGCTCAAAGTCAGACAGCTAGAAAAATTCAGATGTAAAACTCAAGTCCCCGTCCAAGTCATTCCAAATCTCGTGCTTCTCCCAGTAACCCACACGGCTGAGCATACAGTCTCTGTAACAGGCAGGCAGGACTGATGGAAAACATGGCGTGTCTCGGTGGTGAGAGTGCAGGTTTTGAGAGCCTATGTAAAAGAACAGTCTGAGTGCCAAGTACATTTCCACTTCAAAGAGTCCTAAGTTTAAGAGTGAGCCATTCCGAATGTTTCAATGTAAAAAGTCAGTTCTCAAGTTCCCCCCAACAGCCAGGGAGGTTGACAAGATGATAGATGCATTTGGAACGGCGAAGCTTCCATTCCAAGAAGCCGTTCCTGGCTGTAAACCTGTTCACAAGAGTGATGTGTGTCCCCATGTCTGTGGGTGGCCACACAGAGTGCAGGAGAAGGGTTCTCCTTTCTGCCTGCGGGCTCCAGCCACCTCCACTTGAGCAGCAAACTGCTCATCTGAAGACAGAACATGTGGCTTGTAAGACAGGTGGCTCAGAGAAACACCAGGGCTCACTGTAGAGTTCACAGTCACTCCAACTCTCACACTCATGATATTAGGGGAATGTGACTGGAAGTCAGCAGAGATTGCATAATTTAGCCAATATTTTCTCCTAATGAAGCGGCATTCATTGGGGCGGGGGGGAGCCGGGCAGAGGCAGACTCAATTCTGATCTCCTTTTGAGAACCAAGTGCTTCTTGCAGGTTTCTGAGCATTTCCAACACTCTCTCTCTAATATATATAATATATAAATAATACATAATAATATATTTATAAGTATAAAATCTATTTACACATATTTACACATATATATGTATATATTTATATCCAGAGAGAGAGTTTATTTATTTATTTATTTATTTTAAAGATTTATTTATTTGAAGAGCGAGAATGAGAGAGAGAGAGAGTACATGAGAGGGGGGAGTGTCCGAGGGAGAAGCAGGCTCCTCGCTGAGCAGGGAGCCCGATGCGGGACTCGATCCCGGGACTCCAGGATCATGACCTGAGCCGAAGGCAGTCGCTTAATCAACTGAGCCACCCAGGCGCCCCAGAGAGATTTATTTTAAGGAATTGGCTCATGTGATTTGTGGGGGCTGCTAGGTCCCACATTCACAGGGCGAGTTGGCAGCCTGGAGATTCAGGGAAGAGTTGATGTTGCAGTCTTGAGTGTAAAGGCTAGAAACTCAGAATTTCTCTGTTGCAATCTGGAGGCAGAATTCCTTTTCTGAGAAACTTAGTCTTTGTTCTTAAGGTCTTCAACTGATTGGATGAGGCTAATCTCCTTTCCTTAAAGTCAATTTCATGCAAATGTTAATCACATCTTTAAAAACGTCTTCAGAGCAACATCTAACGTTTGACCAACTAATGGGTCACCACAGTCCAGCCAAATTGACATAAGATTAGCCATCACACCAGGATGCATCTCAAGAGTGTGCAATGGAGAGAGGCATGTCCATGAACGGATGAAGCCCGCTGAGGTCCTATGAGCTATGACCTAAGACCTAAGAAGACCTAAGCTGAAATCAAGAGTCAGAGGCTTAACCGACTGAGCCACCCAGGGGCCCCTAGAAACAACTCTTCTATACAAGCATCCTGTGCCACGTTCGGGGAACTGATGCCTGCCACGTGGTAATTTCACAGCCATGGCAGCCATCAATATACACAATGGCACACATGCCCCATCACCCACCACCTCACACCAGGCCCGTTCGTGTCTGGTAACTCAGAAGAAGGGGGCGGTTCCTAGGTCATGGAAGGATGGGGATCAGGGAATTTGGTCTTGCTCTCTCCTCCCTCAAGATCTTGTCTTCCTGCTGTCGGGGCATGAGTCTCACTTGGTTGCTGCTAAGGAGTGGTAACCACACATTTTCATTCAGTAGGGTTGGGTTCTTCCTCAGCCTCATCTCTACAAGAACCTCCAAAAGAAGAGAAGCAGGGACAGTGGCCACTTCCTCTGGCCATGTTACCTCGGCTGCCAGACCAAAGGCTCCAGACTATAGTGTAAACATCTTGAGTTTCTTTTTTTTTTTTTTTTACCCCCTCTGGACTCCTTTGTCATAATTAATTGACCCTGTCTATGTGTCGGTTTATTTCTGGTCTCTCTATTCTATTCCATTGATGTATGTGTCTGTTTTTATTCCAATATCATACTGGGGTTTTTTTTAAAGATTTATTTATTTATTTGAGAGAGAGAGAGACACAGAGAGAGCATAAACAGGGGGAGCAGCAGAGGGAGAGGGAGAAGCAGACTCCCCGCTGGGCTGGGAGCCCGACGTGCGGCTCGATCCCAGGACCTGGAGATCATGACCTGAGCCAAAAGCAGATGCTTAACCAACTGAGCCACCCAGGCGCCCCTCAATATCATACTGTTGTGATTGCTACGGGTTTGTGATATAGTTTGAAATCAGGGAGAGTGATACCTTCAGCTTTGTTCTTCTTTCTCAAGATTGTGTTGGCTATTTGGCACGTTTTGTGATTCCACACACGTAAGGATTGTGTGTTTTACTTCTGTGAAAAATGAAATTGAAATTTCGATGGGGAGTGCCCTGAATCTGTAGGTGGTTTTGGGTACTATGGACTTTTTAAACAAAATTAATTCTTCCAATCCATGAGCATGGAATACCTTTCTGCTTATTTGTGTCTTCTTCAATTGTTTTTTTATCCATGGCTTCTATTTTCCAGTGAGGTCTTTTTTTGCTTCCTTGGTTAAGTTTATTCCAAGTATTTTATTCTTTTTGATGCAATTGTAAATGGGATTGTTTTCTTAATTTATTTTTCTGCTCGTTCATTATTAGTGTATAGAAATGCAACTGCTTTTTGCATATTGATGCGTATCCCGCAACTGTACTGAATTCATTTATTAGTTGTAACAGCAAAGTTTCTTTCAGGTTCACTACTTCTCAGAAAAGACAAGGTGGCAGAGATAAAGGTAGGGAATGATAACTAGCTTGGTCATTCCCTTGTTTCATGAAGGTCCTTGCAAACCCAGACCTTCATTGGGATGGTTCCCTACTTCTCCCACCCCACACCACCACGGATGATCTTTATCTTCTAGATTACTCTCTCTCTTAAAATTTTTCTTTAAAAATATTTCCACATCTCTCTGTATGCAGGCATTTTTGAGCTCTGCAAAATGGTGACTGCAACCTGTCCCCAAGTCACTGCTTCCTACAGGATGGAGGGAAAGGGGTTCTATGCACAGGTTGCTTCCTGTGCCCCCAACAGACCCTCTTTGAGGCTTTCCCAGCTCAGCCACAGCAAGCCCGAAAAGGGGGCTAAGGATGGAATCAAGCCCCATGATTGAGGGTAAAAGTGGGTGCTCCAATTCCACTTCGGTCTCCCCATCCGAGAGACACGTACCAACGTTCCTTCTAGATCACCTGTGAGGCTGGCACACCCCTCACGGCAAGCATTCATCTTCTTTGGAGTCAGTTCAGTTTATTCCCGTGTGGAGGAAGGACCATTTCCCCAGTTAGCAGGGCTTTGCTGCTGTGTACTGGAAATCACTGCTACCTCCACCCCCCACGCTTATTGGTCTATGAAGCATTTCCAGTTCTCTCTTTCTGCTCCTACTTGAAGCTGACTTCTCTTATAGAATTGTAAAGAGGTCTGTCTGTGCACCCCCCAAGGAAAGGACCAATTCCTAGAAGATGTTTTAGATTTTAAGTCACCCTTTGAAAGAGGGCACGGGCTCCTACCATATGCATTTTCTTAATAGATTCTCCCAGCTAAGTTGTGATGGATAGATCGTAATCCCTGCTTTGTGCATTTGAGCACAGTTCAGAGAAGTAAAGTCATTTTTCCAAGATCACACAGCCTGTAAACAAGATTGTAAACCCAGGTAGGCAAGGGCTATATAAGATAAAGTAATACCTGCTACCACAACACATAACCCCCAGAACCTCAACGATTAAATAGAGAAAAAGTTTAATTTCTCACTTGGGTCCAGTATCTCTGACTGGGAGGTTCTCCTGCAATCCTGGGACACGGGTACCTTCCCTCTTGTAGCTCTGTCCTTTATAGCACTTGACTCCCAGTGTCACCCTGGGGTCCTTTTCTAGTCCTGCCGGCCAGAAAGGAAAAGAGCATAGAGGATCACACTGGAAAGGAATAGTTACAAGAGAGTTCTGTGTACCCATCCCCCCCGGGTCAGACCCATTCCCTTCCGTGCTGAGCAGCCTCAGAGTCTTCTCCACACAGCTCTTTAGGTGGCTGCTACTGATTAACTGAAGCTCATCCCTAAGGTGAAACTTTTCCTGCCACCATCTTGATTTGAGTGGCTCAAGAGACACACATTTCTTTGCTACTCTGTTTTGGAAATGGAGGGGAGGCGTGGGGAGGGCACCATGACTGTGTCAGAAAACATTGTGAAAGGCTTTGAAATAAACAGAAAAAAACAATGCTGTGTGTCCTGTCTGGCCCATCCTTCTGGATTCTCCCCACGCTTCGTAGTCTCTGAGCTATTTTACATCTCTGAAAATTATAGAAAATGAATAATACTTCAAATACTTCCTGTCCGTAGGAATGCAAATGAATTTTGTTTGGTCAGAACGCAGTTGATTCATGACGCGTGGGTAGGTTATTTTTTGCATTTATTTCTAAATTCATTTCAGCTTTCTTGATTGCCTGTCCATGTGGTTCTTTGGATGTTCCATTGAACAGTTGTTGCCTCATTAATTAATGCGTTAAATAAAATCTTTAATGCATGCTCACCTTTTATTTGTGTATGTGTTTACATCTATATAAAGAGATGTGCGTGTATATATGCCCTTTAACAACTACAAGTTCCCAGAGGGAGGAGGCAAACCCTAGGATACATTATAGTCCCCTCCTTCCCAGGAGCCACACACTCATCACGGAAGAGAGGCAGAGCAAGGCTTGTTAGTTCCATTTCGCAGCTGAGAAAACTGAGACCCGCAGTGGGGGGACTCTCAGATACCAGGGATCACACGACTAGAAACGATGGGGCTGCGAATTCAAACCCAAATGAGTCTGATCGTATCGCCCGTGTTTCTCATCCAACCAGTTTTTTTTTTTTTAAGATGTTTAAATTTTTATTTATTTGACAGAAAGACAGCGACAGAAGGAACACAAGCAGAGGGAGAGAGAGAGAGAGAAGCAGGCTTCCCGCGGAGCAGGGAGCCTGACGCGGGGCTCGATCCCAGGACGCTGGGATCACAACCCGAGCCGAAGGCAGACGCCCAATGACTGAGCCACCCAGGTGCCCCTCATCCAACCAGTTCTTGAGGCAAATGGGATATTGACAGGGTGGATCCTAACACCTCTCTTACTTGGTAAATGACAAAACTGAGGCTCAGGGAAGTTAAATGACCTTGAGATAAATCTGTATCCAGAACCGATCCTGGACCTCTGTTTTCTGGGACATCTTTAGGTGATCCAAGTGAGCGTACTTTTCTAGCTCAGATGTTCCTTGAACATCTGTTCTAGGTTTTTATTTTGTTTTGTTTTGTTTTTAAAAAAAGGCAGGGAAGATTACTAGGTGGTTTTGGTTCCTAAAATGCTCTCTGAACCTTTATTCATAGAAGCGTAAGTGAGGCGGGAACCTGGGCCAAAGCAGGCAGCATCTGCCTTGTAGGGTTCAGGTCTGGGTTCTGGAAAGGGCCAGGAGCCCCGGAGCTGGTACGGGACACCGCTCTGGGGCCGCGGGAAGGTCATGGTCTGCTGAGGTTCCTGCTTCCAGGGCTCTGCCCGGGGTTCGCTAAAGCAGAGCAGAGTCAGAATTGAGAAGTTTCTGGAACAGTGGAAGACTCCCAGGCTTTGGGGTCAGGCAGGCTTGTATTCAGATCCTGCCTCTGCCACTTGCCAAACATGAGATTTTAAGCAGTAAAGTCTAAAGCATTCACTGAGACTGGAGCATTACACGTCTGACATCTCTCTGGACCTCGTCTTCTTCATGTGTAGGCTGGGGATAATAACCCTAACTTCACAGGGGGACCCCGGTCCAGCCTGCCTTCCACTCAACCCAGCCCTGTGGCTGGGGGCTGCTTCTGCCCGGAGTGGGCTCACATGTCACATGGGCTTGGGGCCACCGGGGCTGTCACTGGATGGCCGGCATGGAGGGTGGAGAAGCCTTGGGGCCGTCTTGCTTTCTATGTCTCTTTCCTCTCTCTGACAGTAAAGCTTCTTCACTTCTGCAAGGTGCCCAGCACATCAAATACTGTTGGCTTCTGCTTACAAAGGGTAAGCAGGTGCTCCCTGAGCCTGAGCTGGGGCCCCTCCCTGATAACGTTGGTCAAGGTGTAGGCCTACCATCTTGTTTATTTCCATGTCCCAAAGAAAAATCCACCCCTCAAGAAGCCCCAGGTCTGCCCGTCTATTCTAGTCTATTCTAGCAGACTTGGCTGGGTGCTTGCGTCACCCGCCAAGCCCTTGTTTTTGACTCCTGCGGGCCTGCGGGAGTCCTCTGTAAACTTTACCTCTTGTCAATGGTCCCCGTTCAGGAAAATTGGCTCCTTTGACACCGTTTTAGACAAACCATAATGTGTGTGGAGCTGAAAGAGGTTCTATTTACAAGTCTGCAGGAAATAGCCCTGGGCAGAGGATGGTAATTGTAGGGTGAAGGTTCACCAGGGGCTCAGAGGGGAGAGAGGACTGCCCTGGGGAGAGGGTGCTGTGATGGGCAAGAGAGGGTGCAGGGGTCACCTCCGTCCCCAGGACCTGCGGGGGCAGGAGAAGGGTGGATGAAGGGTGTGGAGGTCTCTCCGTTCTCCTGCAGGCCTGCTGCCCGCTCGGCACCTTTGTACTTCACACCCTCTCCTGGAATGCTCTCCCCCCAGGTATCTGAATGGCTCACACTCTCACTACTTGCGAATCCCGGTGCGGCTATGACCTTCCCTGATCACCATTCCTAGCCCTTGCCCAATCACACACAGGCGCATTGGAGTACACACGCACACACACACTATTTCTTGAACCCCGTTTTATTCTTTTCATGACACCCATCACCTCCGGACATAGTGGTTCATTTACTTGTGTGCTGTCAGTTTCTTCTGTATTGTAAGTTCTGCTAGAACGTGGGCTTTCATTCACTTCCCCACTGGATTCCCAGTGTCTGGAACAATTCCTATGTGTAGATGGTGCTCCCTCATGAGGTATTTAAGGAACAGATTAACAAATGAGCAAATGAGTGAATGAATGAATAACTAAATCCAACATCAAGGGCCTCTTAGGTTCTCTCGTCTGATGGGCCCCATCTCGCCAGGTAGCGGGGCGCTCTCACGCAGTAGACCTTGACCTTCAAGCTGAATACATCACAGATCCAGTGGTGGAGTTGCCATCTGGTAGAAGCCTGGGGGAGTCACCAGAGAGCTGTTTACAAAGGTGGTCAAAGCCAACGATGTGAGGCCCAGGAAGTTGGGTGGTATGTCCATGATCACCTGAGATCAAGGTGTAACTGAGAATCCTCCTGACCCTGGCCCCCCAAGCCCACTTGCTTAGGAAATGAGGGAGGCTGCCTGGGGTCCTCACCCCGGCCGTCCTCGAGGAGCTGACCTTGGCTGGTGGGATTCAGGTGTGTGGACAAGGGGCTGAGGTGGTGGGGTGACTGGGGTCTTTCTGCAGCAAGGGGAAGGTTGGAGGAGCTTGGGGGCGGTGATGTCATCATGGATTTCTTCCAAACCATATCCTCAGCAGGAGGCCACTCTGACTGGGCTGTCCATTGCTCCACTTATAGCTGCTTCTCAACATCCCAGACATCTGTCCTCCACCTACCCACTGTGTGACCTCGGCGGGTCACCGAGCCCCAGTGGGACCTCCTGACTAATGGTGGCCATGACTAACATTAGCCAAAACAAAAGGGCTGTCAGGTGGTTTGGGGCCCTCAGCAGCCTGTCCCCAGGACAGAACAGGACCAGGCTCTCCTCACCCAGGAAGGGAGGCCAGGCCTGTTGAGAGGGTAGGGGCCAGTCACCTCAGTCTGGCCTCCGTATTTTTAGCATCTTCCCTCCTTCCCTCCCTCCCACAAGCCACTAGCCCACTCCTTGCCCAAATAACAGTCACCAAAATAGCCCTGGCAGTTGACTGAGGGGTACTGAGAGGGTCCCCTCCCTCCTGCTGGTCAGTCAGGCAGGAGCAGAGGCCCCGGGGCTGGGCAAGGCCCAAGCGGAGGCTGTTAATTGTACCTTTGGTCTGAATAAAAAATAGCTCTCTTCAGGGCTGATTGCAGCACTCGTTCTGAGGAACCAGGTGCAGGCCTCTCGCCGGGCTCGCCAAGGATGGACACCTCGGGGTCTGGACACGGCCCTCAGCGACAGAGCAGGACAGCCTCCCCCTGCCCTGAAGGTGGCAGCAAGGTGTGCCAAGGGACCAGAGAGAACGTCTCGCTCAGGTCTCCCTGGCACACAGAAGAAAATACACGTACTTGGCCATCGCCTCCTCAGGCCACCTTGGCCACCCACTTTGTGGAAACCGTCCCCCAACCCCTGGCCCCTTACCTGCCTTTGTTTTCTTCACAGTGTGGCTGGCAGCCTGTATCTGCTCGCATCTGTACTTCTTGCCTCCTCCCAAAAAGCCGGCCCCCCCCAAGGCAGGGCACTGGTCTGCTCCGTCCCCTTTGTGTCTTCAGCACATGGACTAATGGCTGGAGCTCAATCAAGTCAACATTAGCCAATAACTGGTTGAAGAAGAAAGCTACAGCGTAGAGCAGATCTGGCCAGGTCCCGACTCCCGCAGTGTGGGACAAGCCAGCAGAAGAGAAAGAAGCAAGAAGCAAGCCCCCCCATCCCGCGTCAAACTCCCCAAACTGGCCCCCAGGCACCCTCGAGAACATCCTTTCCATGTGCCCAGAACCCCCCGTCTGTCCTCACGACAGCCCTGGGCAGCAGAGATGGTGCCCTTTAGGAACAAGGACCCGAGCGCTCTCGGACTGCGTCATTTCTGTAACTCACACAGGCAGTTCTGGTGGGAAGCCCTAAGTACAAGTGACACTCCTTATTGTCCCCATTTTCTAGAGGATGAAACTGAGATCCCGAGAAATAAAGCAACTTGGCCCAAATCACACGACCCCTGAGCATCAGTGCTGGAATTCGAGCCCAGGGTGGGATTTGAATCCAGGTGGCCTGGCCCCAGAAGGCCTTGCCTTTCATTTCTGCACGGATGGCCTGTTGTCTCGTGAGACCCCCTGACGTTCGGATAGTTCAAGGCCTTCCCTGGCCAGACTGGACTGTCGTTGTCCTGCGTCTGTTAGTCATTCCCTCTGCGGTGCTGGCTCATCTCTTTGACAGTTTTTATGGGATTTCATGCATGTCACCTCATCGGCCCTTCACGGCAACCCCGAGAGTTTGTCTTGCTATCATTCCATTTAGCCCCATGGTTGAGAGGTGGCCGCAGAGGCCCAGAGGGGGTGACTTGCCGAAGGGCGCATGGGTAGAGTCTCCTGACTTGCCCTGCTTTCTCCGGGCACCACCTCGTTGGCCTCCCTTTCTCCCCCTCGGCGCCTCGCCCCACTTCTGGCTAATGCCTACGAGGCTATTGGTCCCTTGGCTCCAGAGGTAGGGCTGCCAGGAGCCCTTATGGCCACTGGGTGGCTGCGAAACACCTTTTTGACTTTTTATGAGCTTTGTCACCCTGCCACGGGCCGAGTTGCCTTATGGCGGAACCATTAATGCAAGTCATCAAGATGAACAAAGAAACCTCTATGGGGTTGGACGCCAGACTGTTGTATCCGAGAATACAGGTGGCAGATGCGGACACCGTGGCAGCGTGGCTTTCGGCCTCCCCTGCTCCGCTGGAAGGCTTCCCCAGAACTCAGGGGCCCCAGGCCCTAGAGCCTTCTCCACTGACTTCTTTGTGCCCCAGACACCTGGTCTTGCCCACGGGGACATGCATCCGCGGTTTGGGGTCTGGCTAGGATCAGAGTGATGGTACACAGGGTTTGAAGGTGTGACTGCAGGGGGACCGCTCCCCACCCGTGGCCTCGCACAAATCTCTAAGTTTTCAAAGCCATTTTTCAATATCAAATCTGCCTCTCTAGGGTTCCCTGAGGCTTCGACCTAGTGACCCATGTGGGCCAGCCTGCCCCAACCTCGTCCACAATCTGGATTTTTCTCTCCCATTTCATTTTTCATTCATTCATTCATTCATTCATTCATTCATTCACTCATTCTCTGCTCAAATTGACCTCCTCAGTGTCCTCCCCTTTCTCCTTAACCAGCATTGCACGCTTGTCCTTCTCTCTCTCCTTCCTCTATTTTTCTTCCTTATATGAGTAACCCCTTGACATTCCTCAACATCTTCACGCTGTCTCTCTTCCTAGAAGGTCAGCTCTGTGAGGGCCGGAGCCTTCTCCCAACTGCTCCCCTCAGTATCCCCTGGGAGTCAGGCCGTTCCTCTCTCGGGGTCCCCCTCAGAGACCTGGTTCCTCCGCTGAAATGGGACACAAGCGTGTAGACCATGCAGCTCTGGTGTGGACAAGGAGGCCTGAGCAGGAGATGCTATTCTTCACCTGGGGGTTTCAGACTCTCTTCCAGCTACTCGGGGAGTCCACAGAGCTTCCTCACGGTCCTTACCCCACTCCCACCCAACTGAACAGAACAGGACCCCTTTGATGAGCTTTACACATGGAAGGTCTGCCCAAGATTTTGTTTGAGGAAAGAATCCCACTAGGTAGAAAATAAACTATTGAAAAAAAAAAATCCTGCCTTATTTTTAATAGACAACATACAATGCAGGAATCAGCAAAGTTTTTCTGCAAGCGGTCTGATAGTAAATATTTTAGGCTCTGGGGGTCTTCCTGCCTCTGGAAGTCACTCAGCTCCTATAGCTTGAAAGCAGCCAGAGATAATATGGAAACTATGTTTCAGGAAGACTTTTTCTTTATGGACCCTTAAATTTCATGTAATCTTCAGATGCCCTATCCTATTATTCTTCTTTTAATTTCTTTTAGTCCTTGAAACATGTAAAAGCTATTTTTAGCTCGCAGGCGACATGTCAAAAGGCAGGTGGCAGGCAGGGTCGCCCTGTGGGCCCTAGTGTGCTGACCCCTGGTAGGTAACTAGGAAACCTGAGTTCAAATCTCACCTGATCAGCAACTCAGCAGGCAACCTTGAGCACTTAGCGATGTTTGCCTCTCTGGGGCTCAGTTTCCCTATCTGGAAAAGGAGGGCCTGGGGCAGATGGTCTCCCAATCTCTATCCCACTTGAATACTTATTGGTGGAAATTTCAGGGATTTTGCCAGGTAGGTGGAAGGACGCAGTTTCGCCAAGAGTAAGGCACCCCGCCCTGTGGGGGCCCTCAAACCCCATCATCTGGGAAGGGGACAGGGTGTCTACTTGGCTATGCCTGGCTCCCTTGGAGGCTGAGTGGGTCTTGGAGCCTTAGGGACCCAATGACCCATGGACAAAGGGCTTTTGGCTGAGACTTCAGAAACCATCATCCCCACCCCTCCTTCCCATCTCCCAGCAGGGAGCCCCTCACCATTCATGCCTGCCCCCCCCTTACCCCATGCCTTGCTTAACAAAGACAGAGACAGCAGTTAACACTGTAATGTTGAAAATTGCTTGTTTCAGAACATCCCAGTAAACAAGCCCGTCTTTGTTTTAATCCCAGCCTAGCTTACTGTAGTTAATTATAGGAATTTGTGGCTATTTATGTGAACCGAGGACAGGCAAAAACATTCATTTGTCGGCCGTGTAAGTGCTGGGTGGGAATGGGCTCTAAGTACCGCGGAGACCTAGGTAGCATTTGTCCTGGGGGACTGTGCAAGGTAGCAGAGGGCCAGGTGTGTAATTATCCGCTCTGCCCCCCAAAAGAGAGAAGACTGCCATAGAAAGTGACACCTAATGACTGTTTTCAGCCCACAATGGGTAACGGGAAAGGCCCCGTGTTTAAAGCCATTGCTTGAGATGTGGGGCTTGCACCTGCCAGGTGAGCTGAGCTTTTTCTGGGCCCCTTCAGCGGCCTGCCCCATGTTCCTGTCCCCGGCGGGTGCGGGGAGAGGTTCCCAGGGTCTCGAGGGACTGGGAGCGGGGTCACAGAAGCTAGCGGACCCGGGTGCCGCCTTTTCTCTCTCTGGTTCAGCCCTGGAGGAGCCACAGTTAGTGAGGAATGTTAACAAAGAGGAGACAGAGCTGGTAAACAGAGGCCCTCCGACAATTCCCGGCCCAAACAGAGCTGCCCGGGCCCCCACCCGGACGAGAAAACAAGCCAGGCCTTTGTGCACACTCAATAATTATCACTGGAAATTACCCGAGTCGGGGCTGCCGAGCTGTGCTGGGGCGGCAGGCACGGCGGGGAAGGGACTTCTAAAAATTCTGGGCGACGGGGGGTACAGGACCTGCTGCTCAGGCCAACTGTCCAGGATACTGCCTGCCCGAGAAACCCCCCTGGGGCTCCAGGCACCCTGCTGCGGACTCCCCGTGGCCCAGACTTCTGCTCTGGGCCTGGCTATCGGGAGACCCTGACAGAGAGCCCTAGTTATTGGCTCAGGTCCCGTACTAATGGTGGGTTCGGGCCTGCTCTCTGCGCTAAACTCTCATTCCCCTTGACTCCCACCCCCATCTCTGTGCCCTCACATGGCCTTCTCTCTGTGTCCTGGCCCCCAATCTTCCACTCACTCCTTTTCCTCTTCTCTCCTCCCGATCCAGATCTTGCTTCCTCCAGGAAGCCTTCCAGGACTCCTCCGCCCAATGCTTCTCTCTCCTTGCCTGACCTTTCACAAGTTAGTGATTCACTATCCTGTATCCATCTCCAAGTGAGAGCATGTGTAGCTGACCCTTGAACAACGGGGGGGGGGGGGGGGGTTAAGGGTGCCGATCCCCACACCCGAAAGTCCACATAGAACTTCTGACTCTTCCAGAACTTTTTTCTTTCTTTTTTTTTGTTTTAAAGATTTTATTTATTTATTTATTTATTTGAGAGAGAGAGAGCACAAGCAGGGGGTGCTGCAGAGGCAGAGGGATAAGCAGGCTCCCCGCTGAGCAGGGAGCCCAATACAGGGCTCAATCCCAGGACCCCCAGGATCATGACCTGAGCTGAAAGCACACATCTAACTGACTGAGTCCCCCAGGCGCCCCTTGACTCTCCCAGAACTTAACTACTAATAGCCTACTGTCGACCCATTACATAAATAGTCCATTAACACATATTTTGTATGTTACATGTATTCTATACTGTATTCTTACCATAAAGCCAGCTACAGAAAAGCAAATGTTATTAAGAAAGTCAAAAGGAAAAGAAAACACATTTACAGCACTGTACTGTACTTATCGAAAAAAATCCACATGCGAGCAGACCCATGTAGTTCAAACCCATGTCGTTCGAGGGTCGACTGTTCTGCCTATGCGGTCATGCGCTTCCTAACCCCTGAGTATCCGCTCTATGCCAGGCACGGCACTAAATATTCTCCAGGCATTTATCATTTAAATCTTAACAACAATCTTACAAGTAGACACTATACTATCCTCGCTTTACACTTGCGGAAACTGAGGCACAGAGAGGTTAAGTACATTGCCTGAGGCCACAGAGCAGCAAAGAGCAGAGGCAGAGCTGGTGGTGAGCTGGAGCTGGTGGGTAAGGGCTTGTGAGACCTGGTCAGGCTGCATTTAGTCACCCTGGTGCCTTGAGATCGGCCCTGGTGGTAATATTTATGCCACAAGAATCATTAGCAAATGCCACCATGAGGGCTATGAGCCTCCCCACCCCCATCCCCAAAAGTCAGTTGTCCGACATTCACAAGCACACCACGGGACAGAGTTCGTGCTGTTCAACTTCCAAGCCTGTGCTTGCTGCATTATGATCTGGGGCGTCTTTGTATCTCCCCTGCCGATCCCCACACCCCAGGGCACTTCTGGGTACGTAAGAGGTAGGTTTGCTCATCTGTCCACGCAGAAGAGCCCCGGCTGATTTCCAGGCTGCTGGAAAGGGGAGGGGGACTTGGGCTGGAGGGCTCTGACTTGGGGGGGGACGAAACATCACCCTCTTCCTTGGTGCCGGATGCCCAGTGGTGTACGGAGGTCCCTGTTAGTCCTCTGCGAGTCCAGACCCTGGGCCACCAATGGTTCCATGAGAATGAGCGTCTCCCGGGCTTGACCTTGGCAAAGGCCCCTCACCTCTGTCCAGCTGCCAGGCGGAGCCGAGACCTGCAGACACAGACCAATTAGCGGCTAGCTTCATCTTTGCTTCAAAAAAAGACGAGACAAGAAAAGCTGTGGATAATGTTAGAAAGGGTCAAAGTTAGCCCTTTCCTGAGAGCCCCAGCAGGGCCGGGCCTGGACGGCTGTCTCATGAGGTTATTTTGGTTCCTTGCCTGGTGGCTCAGAGCAATTTGCTGGGCACCCATCGGCCAGAGAGGCCAAGAGGCTCTTGCCTTTGGGAGCTGCCATTTCACACCGGGATAATGATGGTTTTGGGGCAAGAGAGATCAATAGGGGATAAAAATAGGTTTCCGTCACATCTGGAGGGCTGCTTCGGATCCCTCGATGACTCAGAGGCACCCCGTAAGCAGCCGGGGTGGAAACCACTCGACACGCCAGGTCTGGCAAAGCACTGCGGGGAGAGGGGGCCTGTCCCAGCTCCCCAAGGTCCCGTAGCCCCCAGCCCCAAGTGGAGAGGCCACTTAGGATAGTTCCGTGTGGAGGAGGCCCTCATGGTGCCCACATGCTCGCCCAATTTCCTTGGAAAAGGCCCCTCTGAGCTGTCCACAGAGAAGAGGAGTGGGAACATGGAACAAAGGAAGCCAGTAAGTGCCCCTCGGGCCAAGTTTGGTGGATGCAAGGGACAAGAAGACACAGGCTCTTTGGCCCTTAAGGAACTCACGGTCCAGGGGAGGGGACAGCCAGGGAAGCAGACAAATATTTTACAGAGTTAGCCCTGCAGGGGGCCCTGAAGGCACAGGGCAGGGCCCCAAAGTCAGCAAAGCAAACAAAGATAAACAGTAAATGATTACTATTATTTAGGTGCCAGCCAATGGAGATGCATCATCACACTCAATCCTCATATTGGCCCATTAACTTATTATCCCATTTTACAGACAACTAAACTGAGGCTCCGAGATCCACTGTAACATGCCCAGAGTCACCTATCACTGGAGTCAGTCCCCTATCACTGTCCTCTGCCTCCCAGAGCTACGGTCTCAACTTTCTGCCTTAGACCAGGGGTTGGCAAACTTCTTCATAAAGGACCAGGTGGTAAATATTTTAAGCTGTGAGGGCCAGACGGTTTCTACAATGACTCATCTCTGCTATTGTAGCCTGAAAGCAGCGTTAGATAACAGACCAATGACTAAGCGTGGCTCTGCTCCAATAAAACTTTATTTACAAAAGTAGATGTCGGGTTGGATTCAGCCCCCTGGCCTATCCCTACTCTAGTGCCCTGAAATATATTTTATTATGAAACCATCTTGAGGGAATTCACCTTCTGGAGCTTGGAAGGCTCTGGTAAGTTCCAGCATTTTGCACAGTGTTGAATCTGGACTTCTCACTCCGTGCCTTGCTCTGGAGCAGTACTGTCTAATAAAAATATAAACTATAACATGCGTATAACTTCATATTTTCTAGTAATTACATTAGAAAGGAAAAAAAGAAACAGGTAGAATTAATTTTAATAATATAGTTGATGTAATCCAATGTATCAAGATTATTATGATTTCAACAGGTAATCAATACAATGCATTACTGGTAAGATTTTTCACATTCTTTTTTCATACTCAGTCTTCAAATTCCGATGTGTATTTTATACTCATAGGACATTTCAATTCCTACTTCCTTGTTTCAAGCGCTCAGCCAGTGCATATGCCTAGTGGCTATCTTATGGGATAGTGGAGCTTTAAAACAAAGCCAAGGCATTTTTACTGGTATAAGCTGAAATCCCTGGTATAAGTTGAAAATACAAGAACAACAGAAATGAGGAACTCCAGATGGACCAGTGCATTAGTCAGGTTTCTCCAGAGAAACAGAACCATTGCGATATATATTTATACACACGCGTATGGTTATTCATATATATTTACAGTTGACTCTTGAACAACGTAAGCTTACAGGAATATTCTTTTCTGTCCAGTACAGGACTGGAGATGTATTTTCTCTTCCTTACAATTTTGTTAGTAACACGTTCTTTTCTCTGGCTTACTTTATTGTAAGAATACAGTATAGAATACATACAACACGCAAAATATGTGTGCACCGACTGTTTATGTTATTGGTGAGGCTTCTGGTCAACCGCAGGCTGTCAGTAGTTAAATTTGCGGGGGGAGGATTTTCAAAAGTTATATTCGAGTTTTCAATCGCCCAGGAAGTTGGTACTTCAACTCCCAAGTTGTTCAAGTTGACATGGTATGTCAATTATACCTCAGTAATAAAAAAAAAATTTTAAATAAATATACATACATATATAAGGAATGTATCCACACATCTATAAGGAATTAGCTTATGTGGTTATGGGGGCTGACAATTCCCAGTATTTGTAGTTAGCAAGCTGGAACCCCAGGACGGCCTATGGTATAGTTCTACTCTCAAAGCCGAGAGGGTGGGGACCCACAAACTATGTTTCAGTTCAAGTTCAGAGGCAGGAAAAAAACAAAAACAAAAACAATAACCAGTCAGGTGGGAGGAGTTGCTCCTTTCTCCAAGGAATGCCAGCTTTTTTGTTCTATTCGGGCCTTCCATGGATTGGAGGGAGCCCACCCACACTGGGGAGGACAGTCTACCTGACTCAGTCTACCAGTTCAAATGTGAATCTCATCCAGAAACATCCTCACAAACACACTCAGAATAATGTTTGACCAAATATCCAGGCACCGCATAACCCGGCCGAGTTGACACAAAATTAACCTTCCCAATCTGGGAAGGCTTCCTGGAAGAAGAGTCATTCGAATTGGACTCTGAAAGCAGAGTTCACTACAGAGAGAGGTGGGCATTGGGGTTCTGTGCGGAGGGAACAGTGTGTGAAAAGGCCCGGAAGCAACAGAGCATGGAGTTGTTACAGACACTGCAAGTTCAAATGGTTGTGTTCTGGACAGTAGGGTTGCGGTAGACAGGGCATGGATCTGGGGGTGGTCAGCCAGGGAGGGGTCTAGATGTTGCAGGCTCCCAAAGTCTTGGGAAGAACTTTGAACTTGATTCTGAAGACAAGGGGAAGTCACGAAGGATGGGAGCCCCTTGATAATCTCCATCAGATACCCCAAGGCCTCTCCAGATACAAGCGCAATCTAAGTAACATCTCCAACTGCAGCTTCGAGACAAACCCTCAAACACTCAGCGTGTGGCTCCCAGACCAGCAGCACCAGCCCCTGAGAGCTTGCTGGAAACGCAGCAACTTGGGCTCCAGCCCAGACTTGCTGAATTGGAATCTGCATTTTAACAAGATGCACGCGCATGGATTTGAGACCAGTGACCTAAGTGACTTTGGTTTTGGTAGGACGGGACCTTGCTGAACTCACTGCCCTAAATGCACCACCTTCTCAATCCTGCTTCCTGCCAGCAACACCCAGCCCCCCTTACATCTCCCTGCACCTCCCTGCTTCCTCGGCCCTTCTGCCCAGAGGGCTCAGAAAACTCTTCCTGCTCCTGCCATAAAGGAGGCAAATTAAAGAGATGCCCCAGACCCCATTTCCCGTTCCTGTGGTATTTTAAATATTCCCTGTTTGGATTTCCTAGAGCTGTTTCAGATGTCTGCTTCTCTCTCCCAGGGCAAACACGGTAATGGCTGGCGCGGCTGGGGCTGCTGTGTTTTGCAGTAAATGCCAAGCAAGTGGAGACGAGGAGGCCACTCGCTTGACTTCCAAAGCCCCCGCCGTGGGCCCAGCCTGCTGGGCACAGGGGCGCGGGTGAAGGAGGAGGCACGTTACTTTGGGGGAATGGATTCTCATCACGGAGGGAAGCCTTTGATTGGTTTCCGTCCTTGGCAAGTTCCCAGGCTGCCCGACCGGCATTTGTCATCTTGTTCATTTCATTCCTATCTGAGGCGGGCCGTTAAGTTGACTTCTTTCCACATGGCTTCTGGGCAGGAGGGAGAGCCTGTCTTTGCAGCAGAATGTGGGGGACATCGTTAGGTTACCGCTCTGAGACCAAAGAGGGGTTCTGAGCACGGTCCAAGCAGCTCTCTAGCACTGGCTGAAGATGCTCATGCTTGATGGTTGAGGCCTTTTTGGGGGTCCCCACTAGATAGCCCCATGGTCTGCTTACAGCAGAGGGAGGTCATGAGAAGACATTTAAAATCTTATGATGATGATGAGTGGATAGTGATTTCACTCGCAGGTTTTCTGACTCCTGAAGCATTTGGGGGAATTGTATAAAAAGTAACTCCGAAGAGTCCCGTTGAACATGGTAATTACCATTGATTGGCTTTTATTTCACTGACATCAAAATTATTTTAAAGAATAATTTTTCAGGGGCGCCTGGGTGGCTCAGTCGTTAAGCGTCTGCCTTCGGCTCAGGTCATGATCCCAGGGTCCTGGGATCGAGCCCCGCATCGGGCTCCCTGCTCGGTGGGAAGCCTGCTTCTCCCTCTCCCACTCCCCCTGCTTGTGTTCCCTCTCTCGCTGTCTCTCTCTCTGTCAAATGGATAAATAAAATATTTTTTTTTAAAGTGTCCTTTTAAAAAAAAAAGAATAATTTTCATCTTCAGATTTATCCTCCCTTGGGATAATATTCTGGGCATAAAGAAAGAAATTGCTCTTGTGCTTTCTGCAGACACCTGTCCTGACCGAGCCAGGGGTGTAAGTTTGAGCTGCACACAAAGAACAAGTCATGTAGTTTTAACAGCAATTGTAATATTAATGATAATAATGCGCATTTATTGAGCACCTATGATGCTAAGCACTTCATGTGTTAATGCACAGAGCAGGTTGACCTTTTCTCATACCCATTTTACAGATGAGAAAAAAGAGGCACTGGCCATGCAGCCTGGCCATGACAAATCCAGGATTTAAATGCAGTCTGATTCTGATGCTTCTGCTCTTTATCCCCATGCAGTTCTGCCTCTTGGTGATTTGTACAATCTTATTTGATCTTTGCAACCATTTTAAAAAGAAATTATTATGACCTATGTTTTACAGATGGAATAACGGAGTTTCCAAGAGGTTGTAAGAGCTTGGGAAGGGCAGGATGAAGACATTAACCCAGATCTTCTGGCTTCACATCTTCTGTTCTTTTCATTTTCTCGGAGGTGACAAACCCCAGGCCAGGCAGGAAATGCAAACCAGCAAAGCAGGCTGCAGGGGAACTTGGGTGACTTGGAGGGAGTGCATCATCTGGGGTAGGGGGCACATACCATCTGGGGGGTGGGGGGACAGCCGCCACATGGCTCCAGGCACTCTGCAAGGCTGGCGCTGGGCTTCTGGCTGCCCCATCCTCTGATTTTCTTAGAGAAACTCAGAAGGCTCTAGAAGCTCAGTTTTGTTTTGTTTTTAAAGATTTATTTATTTATTTTTGAGGTTGAGGGGAGGGGCAGGGGGAAAGGGAAAGAGCAGACTACGTGCTGAGCACAGAGCCTGACACCGGGCTCGATCTCATGACCCTAAGATCATGACCTGAGCTGAAACCAAGAGTCAGATGCTCACCTGACTGCACCACCCAGGTGCCCCCGGAAGCCCAGATTTTTATGCCAAATTCCCCTACTTGGAAATGTGGACAACTAATGACAGTCTTCTAAAAAAACGTTCTGTTTCCAACAACTCAGTCTGTGGATTGCAGGAAGCCCGCGGGCGGCCTCCAATGACCGGCGCTCATGCGACAATTGAAATGGCCACTGAAATGGTTAGAAAACTGCCTTCTTCCCGTGCTCCGAATAAAGCTAGACCCTCACAACTCGGGCTGGAATAGAAGCTTCTGGACTCAAGTGCCCTCCATTAAAGTTTTTTCTCCAAGGCCGTTGTTAACTCTTGGCAATCAAGGCCCCCTTCTGCCATTCTAGCCCATGTGGCACGGGGTGTTAAAATATTAAAATATATCCAACCAGGTGGCATACAGTTGCTATCTCAAGATCCTGAGTAACTTCCCTCCCTCCAGGCCTCTTTAGGATCCCTGATTTCTCACAATTCGAGCAAATCGAGTAAAACCTCTGACCCAGGCTGGGCCACCCAGAATGTGCTCCCGAAAGCCTGCTAGGGCTTGCGTGAAGGAATTACTAAATATTTGGAATATCACCCCTGCTCTGTTATTCAAGGACCACTTCCCTCAGCTGGCTCCTCCCTGACATTTGGGGTCAGCCTTTTTCCGGTCTTCCTGACATACTTCCTCCCCCCGCCGGCCTCTTCGAACCTCTTCCACACAAACTGGGTCAGGGCAAGGGCCCACATGGTCTGTCCCAGCCCAGCCTGTTTCCCCCACCTCCTAACCACGGGAGAGGTAGGCAGTGGGATTTTCATCCTGCAGAGAGAACGTTCTCCAAGGCCTCCGTGCATTTGATGAGCTCTTTCTCTGGGCAGAAAGCCAGGGACCCCTAAGGCAAAGTGCTCATTTTCAGGAAAATGGCAGGTGTGTGGGGATATGGGAACTGGTTCCTTCAAATCCACAGAGGGTGGGGCGGAGCTCCTTACTGGGAGAAATCATACTTCCATGCAATCAGGGAGGGATAGAAAGAGCTTCAACTCTGTCTCATAAGCCAGGGTTGTTCATTTCTATTACTTTCCCTTTTGTGCATCTGAAATATTTTGTCCTCATTTGGACAAATTGGAAAAAATGATGTAGATGGGGCGATCTCTGCCGGCACCTTCATCCCCTGAGGGAGAGACGCTGATGCTCGCCCTCCAGGGAACAGGGTTCAGGAAAATCTGTTTTGAAGACACTTGCGGCCTGGCGTGACACACACCAAGAGGGACTGGGGAGGGAAGGCAGTCGTGGCAGGAGCCTGCTGTCTGTCATCTAGCTGGGGCACTCCCTTTGAATCATAGAATTCAATGAAACTGCGCATTCATTCTGTCTGATATTTCTTGTCCATGTCCTCCTGCTAGAATGTGGAATTCTGGTGGACAGGGATGGGTGTCGGTCTTCTTTGTGGCTGCATCTCAGGTGCTCAGAACAGAGCCCAGCACATAGTAGGTGCTCAAATATTTAAGAAAATGAATGACGACATACAGCCTTAGAGCTACAAGGGGTTATCTCAATTAACCGCCTCTCTGTGTCGTAGGGGAAATCGAGGCCTGGGGAGTGGAGGGGATTAGCCTCACAGCCAGCTGGAGACGGAGCCTAGACCTGAAGGGTCTGTTCCTGATGGCATATCAGGAAGGCGCTCATTCGTGCCCCGCTTGGCTTCGTCTGTCTACCCCACACGCTCAAGTATTTGTTGTGACATTGGCCATCCCACTGGCATTTTCCAGCTTTTTCATCTCTTCTAGCTATGTCCTCCTCAAAGAGAGCACAACGGGCTCTTCCAAGGGGCTGGTGATGTTCTGAGTCTAGACCTGGAAGCTAGTTGCAAGGGATGTTCACTTTGTGAGAATTCTTTGAACTGTGCCTTTCCGATATGTTCACATTGCTGTTCATATAGTACACTTCAGTGTAAACATCACCCGCATAAGACTAACACACGCGGGCGTGCATAAACAAGCGCAGACACACATAGAGCCATAGATGGGCATCTGAGCTGTTTGAGAAATAGGATGGATAGCGATAATATTATTAGTTAACCCTTATTGAGATTGGCTATGTACCAGGCACTTTTCTGAGTTCTTCAACATCAATTAACTCATTTAATCTGGATGACAACTACAAAGCAGGATTCTGTAAAAAAAAAAAAAAAAAAAAAAAAAAAAATCATTTTGTAGAAAAGGAACTGAAGTACCAGAAGTTAAGTGAGTTTCCCAAGGTCACAAACAAGGACGTGCAGAGCCGGGCTGGCTGAGCCCGGAGCCTGCTTGTTCCCTTCAGGCTGCAATGATGTGTGCTACTTACCCAAGGTCTAAAGAAAGCGAAACCATGGATATTTCAGATCCACTATCAACAATCAAGGGTGGCTTCCTGGAAGAGGGGAGACTCCAGCCAGATCCCAAGGTAAGCGATGAGCTGAAGAAAGGAAAGAAGGGACCCAGCTCTTCCAGCTCAGATTTGACAAGTTAGCACTTAGGCAGTGTGCGGGCACTTCCTTGTAGGTTTTCTTAATCGTATGTACACAGCTCTGTGAAGTGGGAAGTGTTCATACCCACTTCACAGATGGGGAAACTGACACACTCACTGAGCGCTGACATGCCTTGGCCAGGTTTACCTGTCAGGCAAGCCGCAGAGCTGAATTTGTGTGTGTGCGCGCGCATGCACGCGTGTGTGTGTGTGTGTATGTGTGTGTGTGTGTTCTGGTACCCAGGCAAGCCCCTGGCCCAAACCCATGCCTCCTGAGGCCGGGATGGAGCTCCTTCTCCCAGGAGCCCCTGTCATCCTCAGCTGCCAAGACTGCCCGCCCCTTGGCCTTGACTTGCCCACCCCGGGTTCCTGGGGGAATAAAAACCCTAGACTGTGTTTCTTTAAACTGATCGTCAATTTCCCTTTTATGAAAATTAACACTAGATAGGAAATGCCTTGAAAAATACATCAAGGGGAGGCAAATGGCTTTTTGAGATCAATCCCAGGCATCCATAGGTTTGGGCGGACTTCATCTGATTCCCTCTCTGAACCGGGGCTGGGGAGCCAAAGAATATAGCATCCTTCTCTGAATAATCACATCCCCTGTGGCGGCCCCAGGAAGCCACATGGAGGGGTCTTCTCCCTCCGACTCCCCTTCCCTTCCACTCCACTCTCCTCAAGGTATTTCGACTTAATTTTGTTTAGAAATTTGAAGAGCAAGTGCAAGTGCGGCATGATTATAGACTTTATTTAAAGGTTTGATTTAGGTTTCTCTCTGTTCTTATATCAAAGATAAAGTGGAAGTGGTGGTATCATGTTCAGGTAATGAGATTTTATATTAAAAAGAATAAATTAAGCTCATAAAACCGTAGGTGGAAGGGCCAGGCGGGGCTGACGTTCACAGAGGAAGCCCATGCATTTATGTAACGAGTATCCACCATGAGTGGGAGTCCAGATCTGGGCCTGGGCTTTTAAGTCAAGAGAAGTCTTTTTCCTGCTTCTTTTTTCTTTCTTTTTTTTTTTTTTCTTTTTGGAAATTGCCCCCAGAGGCCCTCAGGGATGAGATTCCAGGGGTCCAGGATCCAGAAATCACCACTTATTGGCTGTGTGACTGGGGGCCAGTGGCTTAGCCTCTCTGATCCCCACCCTTTCCTTTCCTCTAACACTGGAGCCCCATCGTGTGAGAAGGAGTGTGTAAAGCATACATTGTCAGCACTCAGAGGAATGTCAACCAACGCAACTTTTTAAGGGTCAGTTTCCTTATCTGGATGTTGCTAACCATCCAGTCCCACTATCAGAGCTAGTAAATGAAATAAGAAAATGAAGAT
Organism: Mirounga angustirostris; assembly: GCF_029215605.1. Classification (NCBI taxonomy): domain Eukaryota; kingdom Metazoa; phylum Chordata; class Mammalia; order Carnivora; family Phocidae; genus Mirounga; species Mirounga angustirostris. The sequence goes on along the minus strand of NW_026991724.1, from coordinate 28,710,138 downwards.
CTTAGTACCCCCCCAAAAAAGGTAACTATTATATTTGTAATGCAATTACTGCTCAGACACCGCATGCGGCGAGGCGCTGGGAAGAATCTCCCAATGTTTGTCAAGCGGGGCTGAATCCCCTGCCAGAGGCTGGTGGAAAACCGTCAGAAATTCCAAACCTTCCTTCTGCCCTCTCCCCACTCCCCCGCCCCCCTTCCTTCCTTGTGAGCAATAAAACAAAATACAAAGAACAGGAATCAAATAAAGACTCTGAAACCGAGCCGCCGTCTGTGGTCATTTTAAAACAGATCCTTTTTGAAAAGCCGGGTGACATTTTCCTTTAACGCCTGATTTTTTTTTAATGCCGGCTGCATTTTTTAAGCACCCGGCCGCAGCCATACAGGGCCTGCGCCGAGTGCACCATTTGATCATTAATTTATCACAGTTCTAGCAGTTTGTCTGACAGGTGATAGCACTTTCATCTAATGAGCCCGCAGCCAGGGCAGGGGGCGCGGGTGCCCAGGCTGGCCAGCCTGCAGGGCGAGCGCCACGCACCTGTTCTCTACCCACCTGGGTTCATTCCAGGGACCACCGAAGGCCCAGCAAATGGCCGTCTGCTAGGGCTGGGGTCCTGCCAAGTGGATAAGGCTTGGGAGCCCCCCCGCGGTGTGCCAAGGGCAAGAGGAAACTGAGGGCGAAACCCTACTTGGGGCCAGCCGAGAGTCCCTGTATTGGTCAGGATGAGCCTGGGTATGCTGCTGTAACAAGTACCTCCTCAGTCTTTCATCTCAGAGGCTTCCCACAACCCAGCTGATTTTTTTTAAAGATTTTATTTATTGGGGCGCCTGAGTGGCTCAGTCGTTAAGCGTCTGCCTTCGGCTCAGGTCATGATCTCAGGGTCCTGGGATCGAGCCCCACGTCGGGCTCCCTGCTCCGCGGGAAGCCTGCTTCTCCCTCTCCCCCTCCCCCTGCTTGTGTTCCCTCTCTCGCTGTGTCTCTCTCTGTCAAATAAAAAAAAAAAAAAAAAAAAAAAAGATTTTATTTATTTATTTTGAGAGAGAGAGAGAGTGCACAAGTGAGGGGGGAGAGGCAGAGTGAGAGGGAGAAGCAGGCTCCCCACTGAGCAGGGAGCCAGACTCAGGGCTCCATCCCAGGACCCTGGGGTCATGAGCCAAGCCAAAGGCAGACGCCCAACCGACTGAGCCCCCCAGGCGCCCCAACACAGCTGACTTTTCACTTGTGTGACACATCCACTGTGGGATGGGGGAATGTCTGTTCAACAGAGCCGCCCTGGGGGCCAACCCATGGAGTGTGATTCTGCCATGTGTCCTTAAACAAAAAAACCCAATATTTGCCAACAGCCCTGTTGGCTAGCATGGTCGTACATTCTGCTCATAAAAAGAGCTCTGCCTCCCGCCGTGGATCCTGGATCCCTGATCAATCCACTTTTCTCCATGCTCTGCTACCACCTCCACACAGACTGCTGTCATCTCTCACCTCCACCACCTATGTCCCTCCCAATGCCATCCTTAGCACTGTTCTGGGCCCTGAGCCGCAGTAGTCCTGTGCTTTGGAGTCTAAGTTTGTAAGTCTAAGTCACCCTTCTAGTGCCTGGAACCAGCTGGGGCCAGCGGTGTCCCTGGGTACCCTGAGTCCTGATAGGGACTCATTTAGGCATGGTTCCCATCTCTCTCCTCCTTTGTGGCCCCGGGTCAGAAACCTGTCCCTGAAGTTTGCAACATCGGGTAGACCAGCTGTCCCAGGGAGCTCCAGGACTCCTACCTATGGGATCACCCTGGGGCCCACGGCCTGGCTGTAGTCCCAGGAGGGCAGTCTGGCAAGCAGATCACTCGCAATGGTCAGTGAAGTATTTCTTTCATGGGATCCTGTGAGTTCCGGCCACCTGAATGGTGCTGACTCATTGATTTTGGATGTCTCAAATTATTTATATCGACAGAGGTCCTGAAAAAATACTTGCCTAGGGCCCCACATACCCTAAGATCCCTGGGCATACCCTGTTTGCTCCTTCTACCCTTGTTCTATTTAGATCCACACTCCATTCAGCAGCAGAGAAGACTTAAAAAATCCCCCTGTGAATTTCTAACACATTGAGTAGACTTCTTATGAAGTCTGATCAGGCCCTATGCCCTATGCCCCTGGTTCTTGCCCCAGGGGCAAGATGAGGCCCTATGCCCCTGGTTCTTGCCCCATTGCTCTGTAGAATCACTTGGAGAGCTTTTGAAACAAACAGATCTGGGCCCCACTCTAGACCAATTCCATCAGAATCTCTAGGGATGGGACCAAGAGCATGGTATGGTTTGAAGAGCTTCCCAGGTGATTCTAACACTCAGCTCAGAGTGAGAACCCCCAGCCTCCATGAACTGGCCTCTCATCTCCACCTCATATTCCTCTCCTCCTCATCTTATGCTTTGCCTCTCTTCTTGCCCCTCTCCTCCTAAATGTCAAGTCCTCCCTCCTGTCCCCAGGACATTTGCACTTGCTGTTCCCTCTGCTTGGAATATCGTCTCGCCTCAAATGTTGCCAAGGCTTCTGTTTTCTTGCCATTCTGCTCTCTGCTCAAATGCTTCTTTTGCAAAGATGCTTTCTTGACCTTCCAAGGTAGCGTCACCCCTCTCTGCCCCCAACCCTATCATTTTCAGGGCTGTACTTATTATCTCATCTTTTCTTGTTTATTTCCTTGGTGTTGTTTATTATATACTGTGTGTTTTCCTTCACTAAAATATACTTTACGAGGGCAGCTACTTTGTTAGCTTTGTTCAGCCCATATCCCCACCATTCGCAACACCTGGCATCTTGCTCAGTAAGTAGTCATTGAGTGAATCAATGTAAAGACCAATATTTATAGAGCAGTTTTTGAGGTTCGGTATCTTTGTCGATTTGTTTCCAAATTTAATTCCGGGGAAAAAATGGTCTCTCTTGAACAACTGGTAAGAGTGGATTTTCTTTGAACATTTTCTTTGTCTGGATTGCGTAACTCTGGAATAATAAATTTAGCCCCGAGCTTCCTGGGATCCAAGGCAAAAAGGGTCAGATTAACCACAGAAACTGTCAGTCCATGCGGCTGGTATATTTGCCTCTTCTTCCTCCTTCCTCGTGGTCTTTGATTTTCCACGTCTATTTTCACAGCATCTGATTACAAGCTGTCTCAAATCCTTTTTGGAAGCAGGCGGGGTATAAATAGCTAGGAACACAAACAAGTGATTTATGTGTGTACTGCCTACTTTACAGACGTGCAATACAAGTCCCGGGCAGGTGGGGCGGCTTGTCTGAGGGCACGCAGCCTGGGCGAGAACCCACATCCCTTGAATTCTGGGCCATTTCACCCTCCTCCGCCCGACACGAGAGGGACCATGCCCTGTGCCTTGCTTTGGCTTCCTCAAAGTCTTAACGTACTTTTGGTGACCTCACATTATTGGTACCTCTTCACCTAAATTGAACCCCAGAGAGATGAAGTCCCGGCCCAGGGTGGGCTCGCAAGTTAGGGACAGAGCCAGGCCCCTGCAGGGAGTAGTTGGGAGCCTCTCCGTCTTGACCTCTACCCCAGCAAGGGGCTTGATTACCTCCTGATAATGCATGGTGCTCAGGGAGGGGAAACCAGCTGCGACATTTGCCTAGCTGGAAGGGCGGAGGGGCGGGCATTCTCTAATTCTCTGCTCGGTGGCCGTAACTGCCTTCCACAGAAATTGTCACTAGGGAGGGAAACCCCGAGAAGATGTGGGAAGTAGCAACAATCCCAGGGCCGGATCAAGTACTGATCTGACAGACGTCCTATGGCACTGGCCCTTTAATCACAAGCGTCATTATGAGCTGAAAAAACCCTCAGCTCCTCCAATCCAGAAAAGCAAGAGGGGACAACACACCCAGAAGGCAGAGGAATCAGAAGCCAGGACAGGGTTTTGTCAATCACATAAAAATGACGCCCACCCATTATGGAACACCAGCCATGTGCCAGGCATTGGCCTCGACACATCAGATGTGTTTTCTTGTTTCATTTTCCCTCCTTGGAAGGCACTGTTGTTGCTCTCTTAGACAACGGAACACTGAAGCTCAGAGAACTCGAAATGACTTGCTGGAGGCTACATTGCAGTAAGAAAGGTTTACCCTGTGCTTCCTGAGCACCAGGGAATGTTCTAGTGTTTTTCATGTATCAACTCACTTCCTCTGGGCAAGGTTTCTGTAGGGTAGGGTCTGACTGATCCCAAGGTGTGGAGGGTGAAGTGACCTGCCCGAAGTCATACACCGGCGGTACGGGGATTTGAACCCAGACCCTGGGAGGCCAGAGTGTGCTCTCGTAAGCCCTGTGCAGCGGACAACCTTCACAAAGGGCCTCAGGGTTCAAGGCCGGCCATCCCAGCCCCTCCCACTCTGCTCCACAGCCTCCCCCGAGGACCTCACCGAGAGTGCCTTCATCTGGCTGGATGCTGACTTCCAGCCCATGCGGTTGGTGGCTGAAGTGATGGGGAAATGCAACTCTGCGTGCGCTCCCCCGGCCGGGGCCCTTGGAGGGCCCGCCTGTCTGTTGTCCAACACCTGCCCCAGGCGGTGTGACCGTGGGCTGGTGGGGGCCCGGCTCAGAGCAGCCGACTCTGGCCCTTCAGTGGCCACAGGGCTCCGCGGCAGGGAGTGGATGCTCCCGCCGTCTGCACAGCAGAGGCTGAGCTGGGCCTCACTGCAAACCCAGGGCCTCGCGGAGCTAAACCTTCAGTCATTCATTGGAACAGCTCTCTAGATCTCTTAATGCCGCAACACGGGCTCTCCTCCTCTCTGTCCCCTTTGGTCCGTGCGCTGAAGGCCATGTTGGGATGGGGAACACGAATCCATGGGAATCAGGGGACCCCCCTTGATGCATCTCACCAGGAGCTTCAAAACCCTCCCTTCGCCGCCCAGGCCAGCCATCCAGTGGAAGGAAGACGCCTCCATACCTCTCTGCACCCCACCTTTGAGACAGCCCCACTCCGGGGCTGGATTTGACTTTGTTATGGGTAAGGAAATGGACCCCCTTCTTTCAAATGCCCTAGAAAAGCACAGCGGCTTCATCTCGGATCCCATATGGAGCCATAGGGGCTGTGCCTAAGACCTACTTTCTTGAGCAATGAAGAATAATTCATAATCATTTATAATGAGCACACACAGCAGCTGCAATATGCACGTAAACCCCCCCTGGAAGGCGGGTTTTGTTCTGAAGGCCAAATCTGCCCCCTGCAGTCTTGGGTACAGGCTTGGCTCTACCAGCCCATTGCCCATCGCAGCCCAGAGGAGACTTGTGCGGAGTACTCCCAGGACCAATCCGGTCCTCTTTCAGTCCTTCCTGCGAACTTCTCGACCTTGTGCTCCCAGGTTGGCTTTGGTTCAAATGTATATGGTTTTACGGTCACCCGACCATCATTATCTAAATAACAGCAGCGGTCACAGCAACACGTGATGCACGATGCTCTGGCCAGGGGTTCTCCACCGGGGGCAATCCTGTATTGCCAGCCCCAGGGGACCTTTGCAATGTCTTGGAGACGCTTTTGGTTGTCACACAGGGAGGAACGTGCTACTGGAATCTAGCCCGAGAGGCCAGGGTGTATAGTGCAGAGGGCCCCCCCGCAACAAAGAATTATTTGGCCCCAAATGTCAATAGTGCCCAGGTGGAGAAACATTAGCTACAATGGTCTTGACAGGGTTAATCCTGCCTTATTTGGTTGCTGGTTGTTAAATAAAGCTTGTTACTTTTATTAGGGTCTTCAGGCCCATCGAAGTGGCTTGTAAATTCACCCTATTGTGTTTTGAATTCTACTGGAAACTTCCCCAGAGTCTTGATATCCTGACATCGCCAATCAACGTTGCCTAAAGCAACGAGTGGTTATTTGTGTCACTGGTTGAGCAAGCGTAGATCTTAACCACTCTTTGCTAACTGTCCTTCCTGGCTCTGACACCAGCCACTCCAAGGGGCTTTGGGCTAAAAACAGAATCTCCTGAGTTGTGTCTGAACTGAGATAATCCACAGGGAGAAGTGGATTTTTAAGCTGTTGCATGTGATTGTGTTTCTACGCTGATTAGCTCAACTTACGATGTTGGCACTCATTTCTCAAAAAATTAAAACTAGCTTTACCGTATGATCCACCAGTTCCACTGCTGGGTGTATGTCCAAGAGAACTGACACCAGGGACTCAAAGAGATACACGTGTACCCATCTTCATAGCAGCATTATTCACAGTAGCCGAAAGGTGGAAACAATGCAAGTATCCATCAATGGGTGAACGGATCAACAAAATGTGATATATACATACCTGGAACATTATTCATCCCTACAAAGGAAGGGAATTCTGACCCCTGCTACAACACGGATGAACCTTGAGGACGTTGTGCTAAGCAAAATAAGCCGGTTACAAAAAGACAAATAGTGTCTGATTCCACTTATATGAGATATCTAGAGTAGCAAATTCATAGAATGCATACAATGGTGGTTTCCAGGGGTCCTGGGGAGAGGGGAAGGGACAGTTGTTTCAAGTGTATGAACAAGTTTGGAGATCAGGTGCACAACGAGGCTCATATAATGAACCGCGTACATGTAAAAATGGTTACAATGGTCAATTTTATGTTCTGTGTATTTTACCACAATTAAAGAGAAAAAAGATGCTGGCAGGTAGGAGCCAGGTACAGACGGGCAAGGACGCAGCTGATTAGCAGAGGAGCCTGGGGGGTAGGAGTGGAGCTCCTGGGGCGGTGGTTCTGGGTAGCCCAGGGGTCAGACTATCATAGAGGTGTCCAGGTAGACCAACTTGTCCCAAGACTGTGTCTGCAATGTGCAAAGCCAGGGGGAAGGTGGCCTTGCTTGAGCTGGGGAGGAGGAGCAGGGGAAATGGGAAGAGAAATTGAACAACCCCCCAAGAGCTCCCTTGGCCACCCTCCCAGCCACCCCAATGCAGGGGGGCTTTCCCCCTAGAAATTTCTCACTAGGGCAAGGGCACTACTAATCTTGTTCACCATTCAGTCCCTAGAGCCTGAAATGGTATTTCAAAGGTAGTAGTTGCTCAATAAATATTTGTGCAAGGGATGAATGAATCCTCATTATTGCAACCGAAGTTATTTTCCTAAGTCATCTTGGAGTGGGTCAGCCTCCCAATCCACAGCTTTCCATGGCTCCTGGACAGGATGAAGTCTAGATGCCTCTGTGCGGGGTGCTAGGCTTTTAGCATTCTGAGCTGTTAGGTACCAGCTTCATCTCATCTCATATCCCCCTCCAGACTTCACCGATTCCCAAAAATGCGCTGGGCTTTCTCACTCACGTGAGTTTTTCTCCCCGGCCAGAAAATTTTCAGCTTTTATAAAATGCTGAAAGTCTTTGCTTACTTCCAGACATGGCAGATGCCAAACAGAGGAGGAGTGGTATTCATGGGAGAAAAAGACACGTCCCCCCCAAATCCTGCTTTACACCATTCAACTCAACACCCCCTAATGTAATGGTGGGAAGCAGGGGGCGGGGAGGGTGTGGCTGGCTGCTCAACCTAAGGACAGGCTGCAAGTGTCTAACCCTTGATGGGACTAATGGGATGGATTAGGGGATGGGAGGGAGCCAGCGGAGGGGCTGGGTGGAAACTGGGCTCATAGGAACCTTCCCAGGACTGACCAGCACCTTGATGCACAGGCTCTGAGATGGGCATCATGGAGGGGTTAGTGGATGGCACCTGGGCTGAACCAGGCCCGTGGGGCAGGGCCCCGCTTCATCTAGTTGGGAGCCCCCAGCACAAGGCTGGGGCCTGGGAGCCTCAGTAAAAGCACACTGCTCACGAGGGCACTGGGGCTTATCGGTCAAGGGCAGGCTCTGGAGTGAAATCAGATCCAACCTCAAATCTAGGCCTCTCCATCCTCTGTGATCTTGAATAGGTTCCTCAACTTGTCTATGCCTCAGTTTCCCCATCTGCAAAGCGGGAATGACAAGTGTGCCCACTGGATTGAGGTGAGGTGAGCATACGAGCAGACAATACAGAGAAAGGTATGGAGCACAAGTGTCTAGTTAGCTGGACGCACGTAGTTAAACTCCCAAGACATACTGGCTATTGTTATTGTCAATGTTCATCATTGATGTAATAACAGTAAATATTTGCATAGCATTCTAGAGCTAACGGAGAACATTCCCTTTGCTGAATTAGGGAGCTGGGTGGGTTGGCATTATTATTCCATTTCATGCAGGGAGAGAGACAGACCATGGATACACATCATGTCTTTGAATCCTCTTAGCCACATGGGCTGGGTGACATAAAGGTGCCTATTTTGCAGATATGAAAACTGAGGCTCAGGAAGGCTTGAACTTGCCTCCAGCCAGTAAATGGCGGAGTTAGGCTAGGCCCCCAGATCTGACTCAAACTGGTGTCTGTGTCAAGAGTGACAGAGGGGAGAGATCAGGCTTGAGGAAGAGGAGGAGAAGTGGGCTCCCAGCTCCTCCTTCCCTAATCTCTCCTCTCCAGCATGTGCGGCTGGCCCGCTGAGGCCGGGAGGAGGCTGCCGGGGGAGGAGGCTGCAGGGGGCAGGGGCTGGGGTTCCTGCTGGTAGCCAGGGTGTTGAGAGGTCAGGCCTTTTGTGCCCCAGAGCCTCCTTTCCAGACTCCAAGAGGGTGCTTGATCCCAATTACGGAGAGTGGCTGGGTCAGCCGTCACCTTGCATGATCTGAGAGCTTGAGATGGCAGCCAATTAAAACCCAGGCAGACTCACCCCATCTTGGCCTTGAATCTGGGAGCCTGCAGGCCTCCTGGGCCTCAGAGTTGCGCCTGGATGGACACGGTCACCCCTGGTCAGCCCTGGCACTGCAGACAGAAGGGCCACTGGCATGGACCAGGGGCTTGTTGGTCATATGGACACTTCTATAGAAGAGGCATCAAGGGGCCACCCGGCCTGGTGACACCCATCTCCTATTCTTTGTCCCCTTGGCTGGGCCAGCTCCCCAGAAGCAAGGATCACACCTAGGCCTTTTAGACTCTCCCACTGCCGCTGGGCCACAGAAAGAGGGGAAGGGGGCCCCTCAGCTCAGGGAGGACGGGCTGACAATTCCTTTGACTACTTGAAGAGTGTGTCTCGCCCATCCCTACGTCTTGTCATCCTGGAGATGAGCTTTGTAGGCAGGCAGCCCTGCAGAGTTTTTGGGGAGTGGGAGCGTCCTGAGGGCAGAGAAGAGGATAGTCTGTGTGCACGAGGCCAGGGGACAGGGCGGGGTGAGGCTTCCAGGGTGGCCCCCGGGGAAGCCGAGCCACCGCTTACCCTGCATGGTGGCTGTCCGTTAGCTGGGGCTGTGTGCTGGGCCTAGCATGTGCTTTCACCTGCACTGTCCCCCGACCTCCTACGGGGCCCTGGGAGAATCACCTCCATTTCATAGATGAGAAAGCTGAGGCCCGGTAAGGAAAAGTGACTTCTCGAAGGCCACATGGGGAGCTGGTAGTGAGGTGGCTTCTGGACCATGAGCTGGGCAGGGGCCCAGGGCCAGAGATGTCTCCAGTTCATTGGGCTGGCCTGTTGGCTTTTTCCCACACCGGAGGTGCTCCTTTCCCCCAGCCCCTGTGCCCCCAGCTACCTTGGGCTCCAAAGTCATGTTTAGTGCTCATGATCTCTGACCTCAGGCTATAAGATTTCATGTGTGACACTAAATCAGGGCGATTGTTTGGGTATTGAAACAAAATGTGGGTGGAGTCATTTAGGGAGTGGATGTGCAGTGGGAGGGGAACACTAGGACCCCTTGCTAGCTCATATGGTGCCTTCGTGCCCATTAGCAGAGGTGCGCTTTCATCAGGGCAAACAGGCCTCTGTAACAAAACAATGGAGCACAGGTTGAATTCCTCCTTCCCTTAGCTTTATTAGGGATGCTCTGGTGCAGTGAACAACCTGCACAACTGTGCACAGTGGTCCTGAGGAACATGGTACCCCAGAGCCCCCAAAGCTGAGCTTTATTTCCCACCCTATTCTTAGATCTCTGCTTTCTCTACACTACTCTTCTTAGATCTGAGCCTGTCAAGTGTCCCTGGGTCAGCAACTTAAAGCAGAACAGGTTTTCTGGAATTAGAGAGACTGGAGGGGCGGAATGAAATCACCTTGACCCTCCTCATGGCAGAGGCAGGGACACTGAGGCCCAGACAGAGCCATGAAGTGCCCGTGGCCACCCAGGGCTGGTGCCTTGCTGCATCACCCACCGTAGGCAGGCCCAGCTATGCCCCCATTCCCTCCTGAGGGATGTTTGAATCGAGGACTAACAGGACGGGCTCTTTCCCTCCCTGCCTTGCAAAGTCAGGTTTTGATTATGGTTTATTGTGAGGCTGCATTCCACTCACAGCTTTTCAGAAGAACGAGTCCAATTCTTTGGCTCAGTCTGGTTCTAAAAATAGGCACCAGCCGAGGGGTTCCTTCTCCCTCCCATGCACATAGTGGAAGGAGGGCTAACCCTTTGCCGCTGCCTGCCCATGTGAACTTGGCAAGTTAACCTCGCCTCTGGATGCCCCAGCTGGTGTAGCTGTAGAACCAAGCAAGCGAGGGCCACCCTTCCTCGGGTGAGATGAGCCCAGGGAGATAAGCAAGCATGAATGGCTTTGACATAGAAGGTCCCGTAGCAGGTGGGACAATGTAGCGTGAGGACACAGAAGTGACTTTAACCTTGCAGGTCGTCTATCAGTTTGTCCCAATATTTCTATCATCTTAAGAACAGAAAATTGGACCAAGCGCCATGAATTTACCAAAACATTTTTGGATCTTGCTCCCGCCACCAGGATGACCTCCTAGATTGAGATAATAAGTCCCCCATAGCTTTTCCCCCTCTACCTGGCAGAGAACCTTTGGTTTGTTCTAAAACAGAGCTGTTTAATAGCAATGTAATGTGAGCCATGTATGTAATTTTACATTCTCTAGTAGCCACATTTTTAAAGAGTAAAATGAAACAGGTGAAGTTAATTTATTAATATAGTTTACTCAACTCAATATGTACAAAATATTATCATTTCAACATGCAACCAATATTGAAATGTTAATGAGACATGTTACACACCTTTTTCATGTTAAGTCTTCAAGATCCAATGTATGTTTTATAATTGTACATCTTAATTCAGACCAACTGCATTTCAAGTGCTCAATAGCCACATGGGGCTAGTGGGCCACCATACTGGACAGCCCTGTTCTAAACCATCTACCTCCTCTTTGCTGGGTGACTTTGGGCGAATTACCCTCCTCTCTGGACCATCACCCTCTTTATGTAATAAAGGCGGTGGACTACAGTAAGGAGAGCAAATCTCTGGCATTCTCCCTGCCCCTCTCATTCTGCTTGGGGCAGACATTAATAATGGATAGCCGATCGCCTGTGGCCATCTTTCCCACTGAGTCTGGACCAGGGGCCAACGAATCTTATCGCAACAGACATTAGCAAATGATTGCAGTCTGCAAACCAAATGAACTCTCTTTGCTACACTGACTCTTGATGTCCTCAATGGGCTTGTGGAGCCTAGGTTTCTACGATTCCATCTCTTTCGTGTCTGTAAACCTGCCTCCTGTCTCCTCCCCGGCATTGCTGAATTCAGACCGCAGATGCCCACCACTCCAGTTTATCCTCACCTACTTCCGATGCTTTTTTTTTTCAGCTTGGTCTTATCCCACCAACATCTTAGAACCAGGGCTCTATGCCAGGCTCAGGGCTGGGCAGGAGTCAGGGGTGTGAAATCCGTTCTGGGTTGTGGGCTTGTGCTCAGGTGGGCATCTCCCTCCATGGGGCCAAGGTTTGTGTTGGGGCCATCAGGACACTGATGCGGGCACAGAACGTGGATCTCCAACTACAGAGGGGCCCAAAGAGGACAGAAACAGACTAACACTCATGCAACAAGCAGCTTGGGTTGCCTCAGTTAGTCAGAATCATGGAGCAACGAAGCTTACCCACATGTTTGCATTTTTAGATAATTGAAGGTCACCCTTTCTATATGCAATTTTTTTTAATTTAATGTTTTTTCATGGGAAAATTTTCTAAAATGGATCATATAGATTCCTATTTCCTTGGAGAGCTCTGAATATTATTTAACCTTTTCTGGATGACTTCAGATATGAACATTCATTATTGTTCTATGCTTCAATACACTGAGAATGTGTTCGAGACCCACACACCAAGTGTGGAGGACTGGGGTTTTGGTTTTGGTTTTTCTGTTCTGTTCTGTTCTGTTTTTGCCCTGAATGTCCCAGGGGGCTCTGTTTTTCCAGTCTCCTGTTTGCTTTTTAGTATTTCTTTCTCATTTTCCTATTGGGATGCACAATAAATACTCCTGTGGATGGATACCTAAGGCTAGTTCTAACTAAACCAGAAGAAGCAGAGGAAGGCGAGGTGGACTGGACTGAGGCAGTCACGGACAGTTTCCTGGAGGAGGTGAGATTGAGCTATGCTGGGAAGGATGAAAACAGAGTGAGGCAGGGGTCCCGGGAAGAGGCCATAGCAGAAGCAAGACCCTCACATGATCATATTTCATCAGCTAATGTGTGATGATAAGGAGAATGTAGGTTTCTTTTTTTCTATCTTAAAGAAATGAAATGTTTCCCTTACCTGTCATCCTCTAATGCTTCTGGGTAGAGTCCTCACTAGGAGGGTTGTTTTTTGTTTTTTTTTAAAGATTGTAAAGATTTTATTTATTTATTTGACAGAGAGAGAGTGCAAGCGCAAGCAGGGATAGTGGCAGGAAGTAGGAGAGGGAGAAGCAGGCTCGATGTGGGGCTTGATCCCAAAACCCAGGGATCATGACCTGAGCTGAAGGCTGATGCTTAACCAGCTGAGCCACCCAGGTGCCCCAGGAGACTCTTGATCAGTACCTGTAATGCACTTGATTTTCCCATCTGTAAAATGGGGCTCTCCTCGCTCTGCTGAGTTGCAAACTCTGCTATGAGAAATGCTTTGGAAACTGTTATGTGCTCTAAAGATGAAAGAGTTGGGAGCATAAATTTCAACTGAGTGTTCACTCAGCTGAAATTTAGATTAAATTTGGATTACACAAGGAACACATGACTATATGCAGATATACATATTACAGATTCAATTAAAGTTCCTTTGGCCACGGTCTCCTTGTCCTGGTCCCTTACCCCATTCCCTGGAGACAACTTCTGGTATCATATTGCTGGAAATTCTTCCAGACATGTTTTTATGGATTTACATACCTCTGCATGTAGTTATGGAAATAGATGGTAGTTTGCTTTGCTTTGATTTGCTATAAGTCGGCTGAAAGTACTCTGCTTCTTTCCTCCCAACAACATGCCTTCATGACCGCCCCTCATGAGAACATACGCAACTACATTGTTCATTTTAATGGCTGCACACTGTTCTATGCTAGGCCCACGCTGTGGTTTAATTAGACATTCCCCACCTGTTGGACATTTAGCTTGTTTCCAGTTTTTCAACTTTTATAAGTCACGTAGTTGTGATCATCTCTGCACACACCTTTTTACCCACAGTGGTGTTTTTTCTGGGGTAGCCATGAAGAGGTGTAATTTGTGGGTCATAGGATCTATGTGCATTTGGACTTTCAGTAACCACCACCAAATTGCCCTCCAAAATAGCCGTGCCCACTTTGACGATGGCCATTTACCCCGGCATGAGGACCCCATGGGGACCTGGGCAGGAGGAGGCCCCGCTCTGAGCCCTGCACTTGGGAGGGCCCAGCTCTGTCCATCCTGCAGCCATGCCCCACCCCATGGGGTGAGGAGTCTTCAGAGGCAGGCATTGAGGCATCTGCGGGGTTAAGGAGAGGTACCCACTCAGAGCCTGCACCCCCATTTCTAGATCATGCTCTCTGGGTACCTGGGACTTGTGAATTCTTGCCCAAATGGCCCTTCCCAGGCCGATGTGGGTCTGTTCTTTGAGTCCATCCCTCCAAAGGTGAGCTACAAACCTTACGTGTGCACCTCTCGTCCCGAGGGTGGCCCTCAGTGGCTGTTGTGGGGTGGCAGTGTGTGGACAGAGCTGGATGCCTGGGCTGGAGAGTCCACACCCAGCTGAGGACGCCCCCCCGCCCCGGCACACACACCCAGGTGAGGAGCCCCCACAGCAAACCATGGAGTTGGGGGAGGGGTATTAGAAAGGGGGCTCCTTGTCCTTGGCTCCACAAATGTCATGGGTAGGCGTGATATCATTAACCTTGGCAATTTGGTTCCAACATTTTCTAGCACAATCCTTCCAACTTGTGTGTGTGTGTGTGTGTTGGGGAGGGGGCCTTGGGTTTTCCTTTTTACAGAGAGGTAAGGAAATGAGACCCCGCTAGTCAACCAAAATGTGGCCAACATGAGCCCCACTCTGGCCTCATTCCCCGGTCAGGATCCTCATTATTCTTTTTTTCTCCTCCGTCCTAATTTCCAACCAATATGATTCTCCCGTTAAAAGACTTTCTCGTCCTCCCCATCTCTGGGAAGGGGGAGCCCAATGTCTGGGGTGGGGGCTGCCTCCTGGGACTCATTTCCAGCCAACCTGGAACACTTCAAAGGGGTTCCTTCCCAGGAAGCACGCTTTTCATGGAAATGAAACACACTGAGCAGGTGTCTCTCCCTCCCCCTCCCCGCCCCTCTCAGGAGAGAGGGGGAGGGGCTGCCCAGGAACTGAAGTAAACGGTGCAAATAAACCTCGACACCGGTTAGCGACAGCTCCCAGAATTTAAAGGGACACGTAATCACTCCTAATACACATCCAGGGCAGAGAGCCAGATGTCGCTGATGGCAAAGAACATGTTGGCAGGGAGAGGAGCAAGCAGCACCCCCAGTTCCCACTGACAAAGCTCGGGGCCCCCGCTTCCCACACCCTGGCTAGACTAACACGGACATCTTCCTCTTCCTCCTCCTCTTCCTCCTCACTGCCACCATCACCACGGACGTCTCTATGTGTTGAGAGCTTGATGGTGCCCCAGGCTCTGCACAAGGAGCCTTCCATGGGTCAGCTCATTTAAACCTCCCACCAACCCTACGCAGGAGGAAATACTATTCCCATTTCACAGATAAAGAAACTGAGGCTCCGAGAGAGGACCACTTGCCCGAAGTGGCATGCTCATTTGGGGCAGAGATGAAAGGCAGGTGCAGGTTTCTCTGACTCCCCAGTCGGGCACGCCACCTCCTAGGGTTGCTCCTTGCCCCTAGCAAGGCTGAGCACACAGTCAGAGAGACTGTTGAAGACCAAAAGTTCCCACGGTCATCCGGGCAGGCCCTCCACCCCAGCATGACTCACATAAGGAGGATGGGGGTCCATTCGCCTCTAATCCCCCGGGCCCCATCTCCCCTGCCACTCGGTGGTATTGGGACAAACAAAATAGAAAGCCCTAAAGAATCATACTCACCACTCATTATACTGGGGGTCATGGCTGTTAGGGCTGACCTATGACTTAAGGAACCAGGGGAGGGGCTTTTCTGCTCTTAGACCCCTCCTCTGTGGGCCCCCCCCAAGGTGCCACCAAATGCTGAGTTACACCACTGGGGTAAGCCTGGCCCCATTTAGCTCCTCTTTGAAAAATCAATGAGTCTGGAGACACATTTAGTTTCTGCCACCTTGGAGTGAATTAATTTGCATTGACAGAAGCCTGAGGGCAGCATGGAAGCTACTGGGCCCCTGGAAACATGAGAATGTGTGCCAAGAGGAAGGGAAACGGGCCTGGTGTGCATTACTGGTAAGAAGCCTCACGGGGACCCAGGGCTGGGCAGGCTGGGGGGGCGGTAGGAGGGGGGTGCGCAATTAGACCACAGTGAAGACCAACCAGACCCACGATGAAGCCTGTTTTATGCAGATGTGGGGGGCCAGGGGCTCAAGCAGAACTCACAATAGTTCTGGAAGGACAGGAGGCAGCTCAGAGAAATGAGGCTCAGAAAGGGAGAGTGGCTCACCCAAAGACACACAGCGGTTTAGAGTTGAATCCAAACCCCGCCTACATATACCCACAGCTCTGCACATTCTCCCGGCTGCCCCTGCCTCGGCCAAGACCCTCTTGGGTGTCTCTCCAGTTGTCATGCCTGGGAGAGGCCCAGGGTGGGGAGGGGTGTCAGTGCCAGCTCTCGGCTCCAGCAGTAGGCCCTGTTTCTTAAGAACGGGCAGGACGTCAATAGCCCCATTTAGCCAGGGGGATAAAAAAGGCTCAGAGGAGCGTTGAGATCCCACATGGGCAGGAGCAGAGGTAGAGTTTGAACCCCGGACCCTCGGCCTCTAAATGTCACGCTCCACAGATTCCTTTCTGGTCAGGAGGCCTCAGGCCACAGCGCCACGCCCTCCCCTCCCCTGGGCACTGCACCCACTTTGGGCCCTTTTGAAGGTGGCTATATGTGGCTCCCGTTGGCGTGTAGGCCTGTCTGGATGGGTAAGTAAGTGGCTTTGGTGACGAACGGGATGTCAGTCCTTACCCCGTGCTATGTTTAGAAAGGTGTCAGCCCCCAAAATGGCCTGTCTCAAAGGTCACCCAGGAGGTAATCACGAGTGTCTCTAAAACCCCATCTCTGACCTTCCTGCCCCCAGACACGGGGGCCAGTTAGGGTCACCGCGAGGGATGGGATCCCGTGCGGCCTGCGGGCCTGGTGGGGAATGTGCCATCCTCCAGGCCTAGCGGAGGACGGCCCCAGGCAGAGAGGTTGGAGGATGGGGCTGTCACTCCTGTTCCTCCTTCAGATACTGGTGAGGACCTACAGGAGAATGCTGTCGAGGACCACTGGCCATTCCCCCGGGCCACACACAGCACAACTCCACCCCTCCAACACACGCACACGCCCACAGCCACACCCACAACAGAGAGAGAAGGAGTTTAAAGTATATTCTACAAACCTTCACATGTCAAAGGTGGAATTACAATTTTTTATTTTTATATAGTCTTCAGCATTGCAAAAGCTGATAAAACATTAGAAAAGCTTTAAAAATCAAAAGACATACCAAGGTATGTTCTCTAATTTAAACATACTGGAGATCACTGTTGCATTACTATGTGCTGCCGAATTTTATTATTATTACTATTATTATTATTATTATTATTATTATTATTATTCTGGTGCAGGCCTCAGAATAAAATTTCTCCACATGCCTTTGTTAAACTAAAGTATATTTGGAGATTGCAAGCTGGATTGTTAATAAAAAAATAAAAGTGATATCATTTGAGATGATTTTTCAGTGTGAATTAGGATGCTCTTCATAGTGGATGTAAGAAACAAAATACTGCAACGAATCACACAATGAATCTGGCAAGACCTTGGGTGAGGCATTTATAAGCCTGGTTTTAAATTTTGACATTCATCCAAGGGCGGTATTCAAAATATTGCCAACTGGTGCAGCACTGAAAATGTCAAATTGGAATGGACCAAGGCCTCCGTGCTAGAGTAGGGTCCCAGGGTCCCTGTCCTGTGCCAGGCATGAACCATTGAGGTATCGGGTGGTGGGGGTGGGGATTCACGGGGAAGGGGCCAGGGTTTAGAATGTGGTGGGCACAGAAGGCTAGTTCACAACTGGTACGGAAGTATTTCAATACTGTAACAGCTAGTTAGCTGTATCAGCCCCTCGTGTGAATATCAGGCGTATAGTCATCCAAGAGGCTTCTCTGGTCCCTATGACGACCTTTATCCTTATTGAGGATCTCTGCCTTTTAACGAGAGTGCGAAGCCCATAAACATTTAATGAAAGCATGGATATGGTTGGATTGAGGCCTCCCACTTCATTATTTTTCTGTTATTATTTTTCTTGAATTCTATTATTTGTTTTTTCTTTATTATTTTTATTATTTTTTTATTTTTCGCCTCTGGTTTTGTACCCCCCCTTCTGCTTTCCATTGGATTACGTAAATATACTTTTAGAATTCCATTTTAATATTTCTGTTGTCTTCTTAGCTGTATACCTTTTAAACTATATATTTTAGCAGTTGCTTGAAGGACATCAGCATATATCCTTCACTCTCCACAGTATACGGACAGGGATGTTGTGTCATGTGGTAGGAAAAAAAGAAAATTTGCAACCGTCTGGGTCTGTTTACCGCCCCTCCACCGTGGTCTCCATCCATCCTTTATGAGCTACTTGTTATATGTGATCCATCTACCTATATTATAAACCTCACACTACAAAGCTATACTTTGTTGCTTGAAACAATTCTATCTACTTTAAAGAAATGAAGAGAAAAAACAGTCTTTTACATGTATCCAGATGTTCATCATTTCTGACGCTCTTCATTCTTTGTGACTATCCAGATTTCTATCTGGTATCATTTCCTTATAGCCTGAAGGACATCCTTTAGTATTTTTTGTTTATTTATTTGCAGTACAGACCTAAGAGGGACACATTTTCTTAATTTATTAATCTGAAAATGCCTCTACTTCATCTTTATTATTTAAGGATATTTTCCCTGAATATGGAATTCTGGCTTGGCATTTCCCCCCCAGAACAATGAAGATGTGATTCGACTGTTTTCTGGCTTTTCTAGTCTCTCCTAAGAAGTTCAAGTGTTTTCAAATTGTTCTTTCCCTGTATGTAATATGGTTTCTGTTTTTGTTTTTGTTTTTCTTTTTCTGGCTTCTTTCACAAAAAGGTACAGATTTTCTCTTTATCATTAGTTTAACAGTTTGGCTACGATGTGCCTACGTGTGGTTTTCTTTGTATTTATCCTGCTTGGGATTCACTGAGCTTAAATCTGTACATTTTCTGCTTTTGTCACATTTGGGGAAATCCAGCCATTATTTCTTTAAATATCACCTCCTCTACTTCTGTAATTCCAGTTTTGTGTATATTAGACTTCTGATATTGAGCTATAAGTACCTGAGGCTTTGTTAATTTTTTAAAATTTATTTTAAAAAATTTATTTGAGGGAGCACCTGGGTGGTGCAGTCAGTTAATAAGCGTCTGACTCTTGATTTTGGCTCAGGTCATGATCTCAGGGTCATGGGATCAAGCCCCACGTCAGGCTCCACACTCAGCGGGGAATCTGCTTGGGATTCTCTCTCTCCCTCTGTCCCTCCCCACCCCATGCTCTCTCTCTTTCTCACTCTCTCAAATAAATAAACAAATAAATAAATCTTAAAAAAAATTTATTTGAGTATAGTTGACACACAGTGGTACATTACTTTCAGGTGTATAACATATATATTATTATATATATAATATATATTATATTATATATTATGCTGTGCTTTTAGCACAAGTGTTGCTACCATCTATTACCATGTAATTATTACAATATCATTGACTACATACTCCTTATGCTGTGCCTTTTATTTCTGTGACTTATTATAGCCTGTGTCTCTCCAACTCCCCTTCACCCTTTTTGCCCACATCCCCCCACCTTCCTGTTCTCCGTATTTATGGGTCTGATTCTAATTTTTAATTTTTTTTCAATCTTTGATCTATCTGTTCTTCTGAGAAAATCTTCTGCTAAGTCTAATAAGTTCATTTTTATTTCTGGTGTTATACTGTTCAGTCCTAGAATTTCTTTTTTTTTTTTTTAAGATTTTATTTATTTATTTGAGAGAGAGAATGAGATAGAGAGAGCATGAGAGGGTGGAGGGTCAGAGGGAGAAGCAGACTCCCTGCTGAGCAGGGAGCCCGATGCGGGACTCGATCCCGGGACTCCAGGATCATGACCTGAGCCAAAGGCAGTCGCTTAACCAACTGAGCCACCCAGGCGCCCCTTTATTTATTTTTCAACAGAGAGAGAGACCGCGAGAGAGGAAACACAAGCAGAGGGAGTGGGAGAGGGAGAAGCAGGCCTCCTGTGGAGCAGGGAGCCCGATGCGGGACTCGATCCCAGGACCCTGGGATTTGTGTGTAGTTTAAATTTTTTTTTTTTTTTTTTAAGATTTTATTTATTTGCGAGAGAGAGAATGAGAGACAGAGAGCATGAGAGGGAGGAGGGTCAGAGGGAGAAGCACACTCCCTGCTGAGCAGGGAGCCTGATGTGGGACTAGATCCTGGGACTCCAGGCTCATGACCTGAGCCGAAGGCAGTCGCCCAACCAACTGAGCCACCCAGGCGCCCCCAGTCCTAGAA
Source organism: Mirounga angustirostris (assembly GCF_029215605.1). Classification (NCBI taxonomy): domain Eukaryota; kingdom Metazoa; phylum Chordata; class Mammalia; order Carnivora; family Phocidae; genus Mirounga; species Mirounga angustirostris. The sequence goes on along the minus strand of NW_026991724.1, from coordinate 28,690,178 downwards.
TTTCTATTTGCTTTTAAAAATAGTTTTGTTTCTCTGCTCAGATTTCATTCATTGTGAGCATATTTTCCTTTTGGTCCATGAGCATAGTTACCATAGCCGCTTTGAAATTTGTGCCTGTTAAATCTAGCAGCTGAGTCATTTCTGCATTGGTCCCCACTGATTATCTTTTCTCTCAAAGTGGGTCACAATTTTCCGGCTCTCTTTTACATGGGCTCATTTCAGACTGTACTCAGAACGTTGTGAGGGTTAAACGGTGGCAACTCTGGACTGTTATATTCCTCTGAAGAGCATTGATTTTTATTTGTTTTAACAAGCAGTTACCTGGGCTAGACTTAAACACAAATTCTGTCTTTTAGGGTAGCAATCGGGCCTCAGCTCGTTTCTTTACCTGTGAGCTGGATTCTGCCCCAAGCCTACGTGGATCATGGGGCTATCCAAGATTGAGGCGGTTCATATACAGAGTTTGGGGGCTCTCTCCTCTGTTTGTCCCTTTCTGAGGCCCTTCTTTTGCTTTCTGGTGACTACGGTTGTCTCAAACACCATTCTCTGGTCTTCAGGCCACAGAGACTGTGGGTTCCTATCAAAGTTTTAGCTGTGCCACGTGATGCTGACTTCAGCCTGCTGCCTGACACAGTGAGTAAGTCCCTCTATACTGTTCTCTTTTCGTAAGGTTTGACTATCCAGGATCTGCCTGCATTTGTTCACTCTTCAGTGCCTTTAAGTCAATGGATTTTATATTTGCCCGAAGTTTATACTTGTTACCTGCAGAGACGGCCTGGTAGGACCTAACTTGGATGTGCTGAAGGTGAAACTAACTTTAGTGATTAATTTCATAATAGTTAAATATGTAAATTTAAATTTATAAAACTACCTGTTAAATTGTGTCATCTATGTTTTTTTTTTTAATGTTGACCTTCTCTCACTGATTTCATTTATTAAAAAAATAAGATTTGGGGGCGCCTGGGTGGCTCAGTTGGTTGAGCGACTGCCTTCGGCTCAGGTCATGATCCTGGAGTCCCGGGATCGAGTCCCGCATTGGGCTCCCTGCTCGGCGGGCAGTCTGCTTCTCCCTCTGACCCTCCTCCCTCTCGTGCTCTCTCTCATTCTCTCTCTCGCAAAAAAAAAAAAAATCTTAAAAAAAAAATAATAAGATTTTGTTGTTTACCAAGTTAAGTTTTCTTAACTTGGGCTTAACAGAGAAAACTCTGGGCTATTCTGATTTCTGGGGTCTCATCACTCCCAGCTTTGACTTCAGCATCCTGACATCGATTTAGTTATACCAGGTCCTATATACTTCCAGACACTGGGGGCCAAGTCCCGCACTCCAACCTTTCTTAACCATTCTTGCCATCTGCCGACACATCGTTAACTTTTCCAAAAGTCCTCACATCAATGGTTATATCTTAGCTTCACGGTAGCCCTAGGAACACAGGCAGGTGGATAGTGTCGCCATTTGATAGATAAGGAAACTGAGGTCAATGTGAGAATTAACTGCCTGGGGAGGCTAAAACCCAGGACTCCTGATTCCAGTCCATGGCCCTTCCCCCAGACTTCACTGGGCAGAATAGAGAGGTGTGGGTTACTCTTGTTAGTGGGGGGCGGGCTGCCAGGGGAAGTGCCTGGACCCCATCCCTCCAAGGCAAGCAAGCACTCTAGGCTATCCTTCAGACTCTGCCTCTGTTACTGCTTGGCCTTGTGTGTTGGCACAGGCCATTTCACCTCCCCTTCCGATAAACAGATTGATTTGTAGGATTTCTATGTTCCTTTTAGGATTTTAACATTTTTCCACTTTCTAACATTTTATGCTTCGTTTTAACTGCCTAATGAGCCTGCACTTTCTTGATGTCTGTGTGTCATTCATTCGTCCATTTAGCAGACATTTCTTGGTCACCTCGTACATGGTAGGCACAGTCCCACAAGCCAGAATATTGGCCTGATCGGCCCAGTCCTACCGTCCTTGAGCTCATGGTCCCCTGGGAGAGACAGACGTGAGAAGAGGAGGCTTACAATCCCCTACAGTGTGTGTTATAATAGGGCCATTCAGTGCACTGTGGGAGCGTCCAGGGAAGGACTCCTCACCCACACTGAGTGTGTGTGTGTGTGTCGGGGGGTGATCCCTGGACACAGCAATGCCAGGTAAGCGGTAATAATAATAAAAATGAACACTTATTGAATATCTCCCATTATGGTGACCAACCACCCTGGATTGCCTGGGACTGAGGAGTTTCCTGGAATGAGGGATTTTCAGGGCTAATACCAGGACAGTCTCATGTGTCAGACACTGTTCTAGGCACATTCCATAAATTAACCTATAAAAACCTTACAATAAGTCTATTAATGGGCGCTGTTATTTTCCCCATTTTATAGCTGAGGCATCCAGATTCAGTAACCCGACTGTGACATGTAGTTGGAGATAGCCAAAGCCATGATCTGAACCCAGAGCCCATGGTCTTGAACATGGCCGCACATCGAGTCAGAAAGACCTGAGTGAAGAGGCAGAAGAAAACCAGGGACAGGGGCTAGGGACACTGGTTCTGGCATGTTACACCCCCTCTCCCATCTTCCTCATCTGTAAAGCAGGGCTGCCGTTGCTGAGCATCCTGAACAGCTGCAGCGTGTTGAGTCTGCGGCACAGGGCTTGCCTCGTTGAATATGGCTATGAAAATCCACTGTCGCCATCATTACAGGGAGGGGGCTGGGAGAGTCTGAGAGACAGGGAAGAGTCTGTAGAGAGGCTCAGAGACGGGGAACCAAAGAAATTCTGTCTGGAGGAGCACAAGGGGCTGGGGAGACCGAGGCATGAGCAGAGGTCAGCGGCTTCCATTCTCCAGACTTGATTTGGCAGCGTTGGGACTAGGGTGAGGCAAGTAAGGCGTTTGCCTTGAGTGCAAAATTGAAGAAGGCTCCGTAATGAAGATAATATTTAACGTAATATTTTAAAAAGCCAATATTAAGTTAAAAAAGAGAGAAAGAAAGAAAGAAAATCCCTGATGAAGAGAATATCAACATTTTAACAGACTGAGCCACCCAGGTGTCCCCAGAATATCATCATTTTAAAGGCAGGATCTGATCCATGATTTGGACTCGCTTTCCTCACCCTAATCCTGGCCCTTTATTTAAAATGTTGATATTCTCTTCATCAGGGATTTTTTTTTTTACTTAATTTTGTTTTGTTTTGGTTTTAAAGATTATATTTATTTGACAGAGAAAGAGCACAAGCAGGGGAGCAGCAGAGGGAGAGGGAGAAGCAGGCTTCCCGCGGAGCAGGGAGCCCGATGCGGGCCTTGATCCCAGGACCCTGAGATCATGATCTGAGCCGAAGGCAGATGCTTAACCGACTGAGCCACCCAGGTGCCCCCCCCTTTTTATTTCATTTTGGTAAAAAGAATAGTGCATGAAAATATTTATCTTGGGGCACCTGGGTGGCTCAGTCTGTTGAGCATCCAACTCACGATCTCAGCTCAGGTCATGATCTCAGGGTTGTGAGATCCAGCCCCGCGTCGGGCTCCGTGCTAACCGGGCGTCTGCTTGAGAGGCTCTTTCTCCCTCTCCTGCTGCCCCTCCACCCTCTCTCTCAAATAAATAAATAAGCCTTTAAAAAAATATTTATCTTGATTGATTTTGGCACACCCTTGGATTTTGCACCTCAGGTGAGTGCCTCGGGAGGACATTCCTGGTGGAGGGCTGTTGTCTTACCACTGCCCCCAGGGGGGCTGTGAGCCTCCCCTTCTCCTCCAGCCTCCAGAGCCCAGGTCCCAGGTCTCTCTCCCGCCCCCTTCTGCCCGCAGTTCCCCTGCTCGCAGCCCGGGATGGGGGTATTGGGGAAGAGGCGGCCTCCGACATGGCATTTGCTATTTCAGGCCAGACGATGGCTTCCTTCTCTAGCCCAAATGAAACCTTTCCTCTCCCAAATTCCTCAGCCCTCTCATTAGCGGTTGTGTTTGTGGATAATAGCTATAATGAGGAGGCAATAAAAAAATCCAGATTGTGCTGCCCGGCGGCCTCTCCTTACCCCTTCCACAAGGGGCGCCTGCCCGCTCAGGCTGAGGCCTTAATGGATCCACCGCCGACCCGGGGGGGTGGGGGCAGAGTGGGCCCCCGAGTGACCACGGCATTATTTAATCCCCATTCGTTAAAAATGCCGGGCCACAGGCCAGGAGCCCAGGAAAATAAGTGGTGACAGGTGAGAGAAAAAGAGCCTCCCGACGGCCTCCGGAGCCACTTCAAAGGCCACGGCCCTGCCAGGTAATTGAGGCCTAATGGACACCGGGTCCGGGAAACGGCTTGGCCAGAGATGCCCGGGCACACGGGAAAGTAGACAGGCAGGGGAGAGGGGAGAGGGGAGAGGCTGGGCTGGCCCCTATAACTAGGCCAGGACTGTGTGCTGCGATTTCGGACTTCCATTTTGGGAGGTGGGAAGAGAGCCTCGGGCCAGAGGCAAGCAGGCCTCCAGAAGGGCCGTCTCCTCACGCACTGGCCTCTGCCAGGATCTGGGTCTACTGGCTCTTGAAGGGAGGAAGCCGTCAGAGGAGTGTGCAAATGTTTGCACAGGCGTGTGTGTGTGTGTATGTGTGTATAGGACAACCCCCCATTCCCCAGCCCTGCCCTACCCCCCACTCCACACCCTGCCATGACTCCCTTTCTCTTTCTTCTTACATTTGGTATCTCACTTTTGGAAGGTACTAAAGCACCAGTCCCCATTTGGGCCCCTGAAACAGTCCTCCCTTCCAGCTCTATCTCCTGTTGAATTTCTAGAACTCCAGCTCAGGGCCGGAGGCTTGGCCGGGTGTTTGGATAGTGACTGCAGTCAGCAGGGGTGCAGGGAAGGAGCCCCGGCTGCGGATCCCGGTGGAGTCCATCTGGGGCTGCCCCAGCGCTCAGACTCCCACGGAGCGGGCCTGAGGGGCAGGTCGCCCAGGGCTGGAGGAGCAGTAAAGCAAAATACAACCATTTCCATATCTAAGTCTTTGGAGGACCTCCTCCACACAGGTTTTCCCCACATCCACAGACGACTTTAACCATTCCTTGTTACAATATTTCACCATTAAAATCAACTCACTTTTGAACTTAAATTTACTTTAAAAAGAAACCTCTGATTGCTACCAGAAATGGAAAAATCGATGTCATTTGGCATAAATAGCAGATAATTATCAAAATAAGCACCGTGAAAATAGAAGGCCGTTTTATCAATTCCAGCTAGCTACTGTGACTGTTCCAGGTCCAAGTTCAAAGGGGGGACAGGGGGACATGGCTCTCTGTGGAAAAGAAACATTAGGGAACGTTAGGAAGGTGTGAAGACATGCTGGCACCCAGAATGCATAGGGAGTCCCTGTGTCTTTGCGTGTAGGCGTCTCCTGGTGACGTCACCCAGAACTGGAAGTCCATCACTGCTCGCTGCGCGATGGAGGGAGCCAATGCCACCCACCACCCCCAGTAATGCCAAGCCTATAGGTGGCGCTGCTGAGCGTTAACACAACAGGGCTTCCAAATCCACCGAACTGGGAAGGTTCACCTGGACCCTTGAGCTTGGTTTCCTCCTCCCTGAAACGGAGGTAAAATGGAACCTATGGGGAGAATGGAAGGGAAAGGCTTTGTGCAAAGAATTTGGCACGCAGCACTCGGCGAGCCCTCACTGGCGTTCGGGTCGAAGCTGGGTTTTGAGTGCATTCCAGTATCTGGAGGTCTTCGGCCTGATGAGGAGCTCAGTGTGACATGAGCTGACCGGGTCTGGGGAGTCATGGGACCTTCCCTGCCTTGAGCCAGAGACAGAGAAGGATGCTGAAAGAAAATACTGAGAGCATAGAAGCCCTTTCTCTCGAACACTCAGCAACTGCCACAGGCCGGGGAGGAGCCCTTTTACAGGTAAGATGGCCCAGGCACTGGGGGGCACTCCCCAAGATCCCCCAGAAATGGAGATGAGGGAATGTCCCGCTTAGACTCAAAAGACATTAACTTATAGAAGCCAGGTACCCTTCTAAGCATTTGCACACTCATCCCCGCTTAGTTAAGTACTGTGAAAGTTAAGTACCATGCGTTAGGTACCATTAGTAGCCCATTTTACAGGTCAGGCTGAGTCACCTGCCCAAGGTCATTCAGCTCACTGATCAGGTGGCGGAGCTAGGATTTGAACCCAGCCAGGCTCTGAGCTCTTCACCCCCAGGACAGATCTGCCTCTTTTTGGATGCACACGCATGTGGTCGTGGTGTATGGGACACGGATTTGAGAGCCCGTGAACTGGGTGCCCCTGCCTGAGTGAGTCACCTCAGGCTGTCTGCAGCCTGGGGCCACCACCGGGCAGCTCAGACCGAGAGGAGTTTACTTTGCAAAACCAAATCCTGCTCCTTTCAGTTTGTTAACATAAAAGCTGCCTCTAATTCCATCTACAAATACCACATTCTCTGAGCTACAACTGGCAGGGGTGGCCAGTATCGCCCCATTTCACATTCCTTCGCGTCACCAAGTGGAGCAGCCTGAGTGTGGCCATCATTCAGGATTCAGCACTCGGGTTTCATGAGACAACATCAGAAATACCTCCGTAACCACCCGACTCCTCCGGGAGGGGGCGAGGACGCAACCCAAGCTCCTGCCCGAGCTGGGGCCCAGGTGGGCGGCCCTCCACAGGCCCAGACAAGCGTCAGCTCTGTTGGCGCTGAGGCTCGGGGCCGCCTGCCCACACGGGCCCTGCCTCGCTGCCCACCACGAGGACAGGGAGGTTGGTTTATAAATACGCACGCAGCCAGCCTCTCACCTTCCCACTGGGATCAGGCATTTCTGTGGTCACGGGACAGGACCCCATCTGGTTGAATGCTGCCTTTGATGGAAGCCAGAGATGCCTGCGTGCTGGGGGCAGGGACGGCAGGGCTGGCCGTGGGCTCTGTGCCTGAGCGCTCGGCCCCCTCCTCCCCCCCTGTCCTGGGCACAGCGGCCCATTAGGCCCCTGGAGGACCAGGGTGTTGAGCAAAGCATACTGCCCTCCTCACCGACCGTACTCCACCTTCATGCATACCCCACGTCTCCCCTGGACCGTCACAGCTGCTTCCTCCGACCCAGCCTCGGAGTGTCCCCGGGTCCGTGGGCCCAAAGTGCAGCTCTGATCTTGGAGCTCCTGAAGCCCATTGGTACCCCGTCCCCCCACCCAAAACAGAGTCTAAGAAATTCTAGCTCATGGTCATCAAGAACTTTTGCAGCCCAGCTCCACCCTTGACCTGGTAGGCACGTGAGACACTCAGGTGGCACTCCCCGATCCCCTGTGCTGGGCAGCTTTAGGAACGCACGTCTCCTGGTGACGTCACCCAGAACTGGAAGTCCATCACTGCTCGCTGCGCGATGGAGGGAGCCAATGCCACCCACCACCCCCAGTAATGCCAAGCCTATAGGTGGCGCTGCTGAGCGTTAACACAACGGGCTTGCTTTGGAGGTCACCCTCTGCCGAAATGCCGGGCACGTCGACCTCTCCCCTACCCTATAAATCACTGGCTGGGAACCACTCTTTAGTTCTGCTTCTAGGGGGCCCACCCCAAGACAGTAAATGAATGAATGAATGAATGAATGAATGAATGAATGAATAGTAAATCCAGGGGAGCAGAGATGGGCAAGTTAAAAGTTTCCTAATGATTTTTTTTTTCAGACTGAACAAGGTTCATCTTTCAGTTTAGTATAGTAAACATTTATTGAGCAGACACTCATTAGCGGGGATATACATGCTTACATGCTAAAACCCATCCGTCGTATATTGACATAACATCCCATGTAGGCATGTGTGTTTACAGCCACAGTCGCATGCCATGCGCGTTCCCACAGGCCCGGGTTCCTGCTATGTGTAAAGTCTAGCACTTCATCCCATCCCATATATCCACAAACTGATACTCTACAAATGTGTTCGTCACACGCAGACATAGCTTATGTATGTTGATGTACACACAAAATCATATGATAGGTAGGCACACACACGGTCTTGCCCCATTACATTTATATATGCACAGTCTCCGTCCACACCTACGTGTATGGGTATCTATATATATCCCCCTATATGCACGTCTTTAATCAGAGCTCTTATTCATTTCCACTGCAGGGTGTATATGCTCTGATTCCCGGGTAAAGTGGTGGCTGATTTCCTTAAAAAGAAACCCACAGTTGATTAATTTTTCCCCCTGAATTTCTCCCTTGTCACATGGGAGGAAAAAGTTGTTGTGTTTGTGTATTAGGCCCATTAGCCTAGATAAACTGTTGGCCCCCTGTAATGATTAATGACAGAATAGTGCAGTTGTTGCAAAAATAAATCATGCAGTGAGGAAAGGGAGGAAGATTATATCTAACACCAGGGGATGGCTTATTAATCTCACTTCTGGAGGAATTCCTGAGTAAATCAGTCTCCTTTATTAATGATATTTCACTCTGCTCTGCGAGATATCTTTTACCCAGCTAGAAGGGCAATTATCTATTTAGGCCAGGAAACAATATTAGTTACCGCCTCGGCTCCAGGGCGAGGAGAAAGGCCAAGAGAAGGAGGAGGAGAGAAAAACACAGAGCAGAGGGCTCCTGTCCCCAGACTGATGGATGCCAGCATCCCTTAAACCTCCAAGCAGGTTCTTGGCCCTCCTTGTGCGGTGTGAATGTGTCTAAGTGTGTCTGTGTGCGTCTGAGTGGGATGAAGGGATCTGAAGACCGTTGTCCTACTCCCCTGCCTGAAATCGCCAACACGGACTCACTCATTCGGTGAGCATCTCTGAGCACCTCCTACGTGCAAGGCCCGTGCCAGGGCCCTGAGGTCTCCTGGAAGGAAGACTGGGCCCTCATGCTCCTTGGTGGAGTCCTTTCTGCTTTGAAATTCTATTTGCATCTAACCCTTCTCTGATGGTGGTTTGGGGAGAACAGGGGACCAGGTAGCAGGCCCGGATAGGAAAAGGAGGCCTTTTCTATATTGAAACTGCCATTTATCTCTGACTTAATAATTGTCTGCAATACAGTGGGCATTGATTGCACGGATACAGCGAGAAGAATGGGGCAACTTCTTCGGCAGGGCTACCAGGAAAAGGAACCAAAGGAACCAAAGGGCTACCAGGAAAACTGACCAAAGGACACTTAGCAAATTTGCCCATTTCCTGTCTAAGTCGTTCATTCATTTAACAGGCATTTATGGAGCAACAACTGTATACCAGCGCCTGTTGCTAGACTCTGGGGAATCAACAACGAGTAATACTGTGATTCTTGCACTGCCCAAGGTTTATTGCTAATGGGAGATTTGGCATAAAAGCAAAATAACAACTCTACGAGGTAATAAGGGACAAGTGAGTTCCACGTGCCCAGGGCAGTGGCGGGCCCAAAGTGTGTATGTGTGTGTGTGCGCACGCGTGCACGTGTGTGCGTGGCAGATGGGAGAAACCAAAGGGGACAGGCTGTAGCAGGAACGCTTGGATTTGACAGCAGTCTTATCTGATTTCCAATCCTGGCTTAGCCCTTGATCAGCTCTGGGACCTCGCAAGGGTCCCCTTGTCTCTCTGAGCTTCACTTTCCTTCTCTGTAGCATGATACCGATGACAGCGATTTCTTGTAGCTTTTATGCCGACACCTCATTCTCCTCGTGGTATTTTTTTCCCTAAAGGATCAAATATGCAGAGATGGTCAATCCATAGAAGCTTTTATAGATACAAATGATGCTGAGTCTCTGTCCTGAGAGGAGATCCAATATAATAATCATTCCAATTGTCGTTTTTGAGCACTTACTATAATTCAAATGTAATTCTAAGTGCTTTACATGTGTCATCTGTCTGGACGAGTCAAATCCTGGAAAACTTGACAGATTGGGAATTATTCTGGATCGGGCATCCTGTGAGTGACCCAGACAGGAATGAGCTTTGGGGAAAAGGCCTGATGGGAGAGCCCCAGGGATCAGCCAGGCCCTCAATCCTCAAAGGGCAGACTGCCGACCAGCAGATCTGGAAATGTTGCAGAAGAATCTCCCCGGCCTGCACCTGCAGGATCAGAAATCTGCATTTTGAGAGGTTCCACACGTTACCCGTGAGAGCACTCTTCTGATGCATTCACCTGTCTGGCCCAGGCCCAGGACTCCCCTCTCCAGCCTCCACGGCTCTAGCCATGGGCACCAGCTACCCCCAGAGGTCCTGCTTGTTCTGCAATCCTGTGCGGCAAGACCAGTATTGCCTGGGAAGTCTTCCGGACAGAGGAGGGATCTGAGCTGGGGGGACGTGGGGAGCCCTCGGGAGGGCTCCTCAGCAGCAGAGCATCTCCTTCCATGGCCTGGAGACAATGACTGGGGGCCTGGGGTGTGTCAAAGGGCATGGTCACCTGAGTCCCAGGGAAGCCAGGCTTTCTCCTTACTATGCCCGGGGCGCTAGGCCAGGCTCTCACCTTGCATCAATGCCCATGACCTCCTCGCCCCCACCCTACCAGGTGGGCATTGTTCTTGTGCCCACTTTATGACTCAGCAAACTGAGGCTCAGAAAGATTCTCTTGCCCTCGATGACTCGGTGGCAGGGCCTGCGTTCCAAGCCAGGTGTGACCACCGGCCCACGTAGAGCATCTCCCACCCGGGTCCTCTTCCAGCGCCCTCCCTCCCACGCCAGCCTTGACCTTGCCTGAGCAGGGGCGGTGGTGAGGCCACCCCAGCTGGTCCCTTCCAGGAGCCTGGGCCCGAGCCCCCGGTTCCAGGCCAGCTGTGCCACTGAGGTAGCCGCAGAAGCCGAGGCCCGGCCCCTCTCGGTCTGCACTTTCGCGGCCCCCCAGCCCTCCCCACCCCAGTAATTAAATAAGTCTCTGGAAGAGGAGCCCATACAGTATGTCATAAAATCTCTCTGAACTACCTATATTTACCCCTGAAAGTGAATTCTTTATAAGACCCGGGATATCAAAGCGACCAGGGATCAAAGTCGTTTTAATAAGCCCGCCGAATGCGCCTGCCCGGCCTGGCCTCCTCCCGCCGCCCCCCTCGGAAGGCACTTAGGACGCCCCTTGGGCCGTATTGTCACTCTGATTGCTCCCTGCACACGCCTTCACGGGAGGAGGATGCCGCCCTGCTCCCCGCCTGGCCCCGCCCGCCTGCCCCGCTCTCGGCCGCCCCAAGCTGGCCCACCGATGCGTTGAGAGCTGAAAAGGGGGACCTAGGTGCAGCATTAAACAGCGGGACCAAGTCAGGAAAATGGTTCCCTTGGGGTCGTACCACACAGCAGTACGAGGAAGGGTTTTGGTGTGCTGGTCACCTTCTGTTCTCAATTTGGGTGTCCGTCACACGGGTGTGTTCAGTTTAAGACAATTCATCAAGCTGACTAATTGAGATGAGTGCACATTCCTGTCCATGTGTGATACTTCAATAAAAACTTTTTTTTTTTTTAAATCGTGGCAGTTCGCATACCATTCCGCTTGCCCGGGTTCTCAGGAGATCTGGCCCCCGTCGATGGGTGCTAAGTCGTGGCTGCCCAAGATGGGAGGTGGGCGGGCGGGCTCCAGCCAGTCCCACTCCCTGCCCAGACGGCCTCACATACCTCTACCACTGGCCTGCCCTTGGAGGAATTTCAGTGTGAGATCCCTGGTCTAGTTCAAACCTCTTATTGTACTAGTGGGGAAACTGAGGCCCAAAGGGAGCCCGCCAGGAAGTTGAAACCGGGCCCGATTTTTCACTTGTTGGTTTATTTTTTATTTTTATTTTATTTTATTTTTTAAGAACATATTTGGGAGCCATTTTCTTTCTTTCTTTCTTTTTTTTTTTTTTAGGTAAACTCTGTGCCTAACGTGGGGCTCGAACTCCTAACCCTGAGATCAAGAGTCAGGTGTTCTTCTGACTGAGCCAACCAGGTGCCCCCTCACTTGTTGGTTTAGACGTGTTCTCTCAACATCAAGAGTTGGCAAACTATGGCCTGCGGGCCAAATGCAGCCTGCTGCCTGTTTTATAAATAAAGTTTCGTTGGAAATATCCACATGCATTTGCTAAAGTGTTATCTAAGACTGCTTGTGTGCTGCGTGGGTTCGAGTTGAGCAGTTGAGGCAGAGACCGTATGCAGCCCACAAAGCCCCACATGTTTACGACTTGAATCTTTACAGAGAAAGTCTGCTGCCTGCCGCCTTACGCAAGGAGTCGACCCGATTCCCCTCTTCGGCACTGTGCCGGGCTCAGGATGGGAATATAAAATGACAGGTCAAGGTCGGCCTCCCTAGATGGGAGCTGGGATGTGCTAGGGCGATCAGGGAGGCAGGCTGCTCAGCAGCTACTGAGAAGTATGGCCTTGGGAAAGAGTCTTGACTTCTCTGGACCTCAATGGGGCACACCTGCACCCCTCCACCCCTCACCCGGTGTGAGAAAAATCCCGAGAGGTCACAGGACTGGAAGTGCTTTGGAGGTTCTAAAGGGTGAGGCCACATGGTGGTGGGAGTGATGATTGCTAAGGTTATAACACGGCTATCCCATAGTTATTAAGGCCTGTTGTGCTCCATGAACTGGGCTTAGCATTTTTCATAGGTTATTCTGCTGAACACTCACAGCTAAACTTTGAGGGAGATGCTACTGTTTTACCCATTTGACACACAGGAGGAAATGCAGGCACTGAAGACTTTAAGAGGTTTGGTGAGTCTGCAGATGTGTATGGAGCCCTTTCTCTGTGCCACACTTTCAGCTCTGGGCATAGAGCAGTGAACAAAACGAAGATCCAGAGGCTTCTCTTCTGATAAATTCATTATCTTGCCCTAGGTCGTGCAGCTAGAATGTGTGCGGCTGAGACCCGAACTTAGCTTTGTGTCTATGAGCCACAGGCTCTCTTTATAAGACAACAGAGAAGGAATATGAAAGGAGTGAAGGCCAGAGCCCCAGGATCTTGGCCCATGCCATCTCTCCCAACATCTCCAATTCAAACCCAGTGACCTCTATCTAGAGCTTGGCAACTGGGTGCTGCCCACAGGGGGCCCCTGGAGAGCTCGCAGGAACTAAGCAGTTTTGTTAGGCCACCTTATTGCTTGGGGACCTAGAAATACGTCAACTGGACCCCTCTTGAGAATGAGTCCTGCCCTGCACCACAGCGCAGAGGTCATCTGAGGCCTTCTCCAAGGGGGTCATATCGAAGAATCACCCCACCTGACACAGTTGCTTCCTGCAGATCCAAAAGAACCCACCGGGAGACTGGATCCTGGTGTTTCCTTGGGACTCGAGCAGCCTGCAGTGTCCACAAATGGCCGGATGATGGAGAGGATCCCGCCCTTGAGACCTTAAAAATGTCATCTCCATTGTGAAGGGAAGAGACATGGAACATGGACCCAGCCTGGTCTGAGCTCCAGGCGCTGAGGGCGAACAGGTCCTAGACCCCAAAGGCCATGCCCCCAGCCCTGACAATTCACCCGTCCCGGCCCTGCCCTCCCCTGCTTTTGCTGCATTGGACTGCTTGCTTCTTTCCGATCCTCTCTTGTGCCCCCAAGCATTTGTGCAGGCAAGTCTCTCTGCCAGGAGCCCCCTCTCCTTTGCCCAGCAAAGTCTTCTCCAGCCAAGGGGTCCCCTCCTCTTCCAAGGCCCGGCTCCGGGTCACCACTTCTGGGAAGTGTCCCTGATGTTGCTACTTCTGTGTCCATCAGGGCACCCAATCAGAGGCTCATGGCCCACCCTTGGGTGTCACTGGGAGACATTTTAGCCCAGAGTGGGAGTTCCTGGAAGGCTGAGGTCATCTCTAGGCCCCTATTGCCAGACAGAGCCTGGCTCAGATGAGGGGCAAATATGCTGAGTAAACACTTAGTTTTCTTTCCCAGCACTCTAGACAGCTCTGGGCTTTGGGGGAAGGTTGTGTGTGTGTGTGTGTGTGTGTGTGTGTGTGTGTGTGTGTGTGTGTGAGGGGGGTGGGTGCTGGAGGGAGTAGCTTGATTAGGGCTGGGGACCATTTCCCTCCCGGGGCCGTTCGCCAGCCCTGAGGTTTGGGAGGGAACCCCAGAATCCTTTTCGAATGTGTCCTCACCTGACTTCGGGGGCCAAGGCAGGGAGAGAGATGGACACAGCCCCATTCAGATCACCAGAGAGGGTGGGCAAAGGGTTCTGGGGAAGTCCAGGGGGTAGGAGATCCAGCAGGAAGAGAATAGAGGAAAAGGAAGAACTGGAAGTCTCTCACCAAGGACGCAACAACGGGCTCTGAACTACGTCCTCACCGTGCAGCAAGCACCGTCTCGGGCACTTCACGTCCAGCAGCTTATTGAAACCCCACCACAAACCTGCAAAGAAGAAACAAATACCTATTTTTCAGGGACAAAGAAACTAAGGGTCAGAGAATTAAGCTCCCTAGTCTGGATACAACCCTCCCCAAATGCACACACACTCACACACGATTGCAGCCAGTAACCAGCCCATCAGACCTTCACACAATTCAGAGTCATGGTGAAGTTAACATTTCCATCCAGGGCCAAGACCAGAGGAGGGAAAATTTAAGCAGGTGCTTACACTCGGGTGCTGACCTGGCACTTGCTCAAGTCTATACATGAGCGTTTCCTTAAATTTTGTACCCTGGATGCACTTCGATTGCCTAGATGTGTTCCCAGCCTGTCCCCATTTCACAGATGAGGAAATCAAGGCTCTGGCCCAGGATGTGAAGTGCTCAGAGTCAGGAAGCATGATCTTGGCAGACCTAGGAATCAGACCCAGGGTTGCTGGGAAGCAGGACCGTGCTCAGGTCCACACCAGGATGCACAGGGCTAAGAATGGCTTTGTGACAGTGACCCAAAAAGGCTCCATCAGGCCTCTCTCAGGCACTTGTCCCCTGGGAGTCCCTGGCCCAGTCTCTGGCCTTGTCCTCCCCAAACTCCCCATCTCTCCACCCGAGGAGTGTCTATCTCCATGTCCTGCAGAGCCCCCAGGCTCTGTCCCCTGATACCTCCTCTCGCCAGATTCAGAGATAGGCCTGTTACCCAGGCTCAGGGAGGAAGGCACAGCTGAAACTGTGGTTGAGGTTGAAAACAAAACATCAAGTCCTCCACCAGACACAGCCCCCCCACCTTCATCCTGACTGCCTTGGCCCGTACTCCCAGCTAAGCAGTGAGGATGGATCCCTAGGAAGACCCCAGTGATTGGCAGGGAGTCAGAACCTCTAGATGGCATGTTCTTTTCCTGGGAAAAATGAGGAAATTCTTGGAGACCAAGAGCCACTAGGGGTCATTATGCCCATTTAACAGGTGAAGAAATCGAGGCTCCTGCAGACAGCGAGCCACCCGAGGGCACCAGCATAATGGTGTGCAAGCCTGGGCTGCATTCCAGCCTGCTGGAGTCGTCCCTTCCTCCGGGAAGGAGACACAGTAGAACTAGCTCCTCATGCCTCCATGATGAGTTCGTGGATCTCATTTGAACCCCGTCTAGATCAAAGTGAGAGTTTTTCCTGGTTAGGCTTTTAAAAAAAATGACTTTAGGGCTTTCAAAAGAAAACGCTCTGCTGACTTAGACATTAATAGCTCACTTAAAACTTGGGGAACTGCACTATTAACTTTTTTTTCCTTTTTATTGGCCCTCCCCCAATCCTTACACCCGCCCCTGAGTCCCCCGGGGAGGGGGCCGCGCAGAGCCCAGGTACCTCTAGGACCTCGGCTCTGTGGGGGAGGTTACTCTTCCCAGGGGTCCTCCCTGAGCGCCTCACCAGGAACAGACTCTGCTGTTGGCATCTGCTCAGAGCAAGGGGCGTGATTATCTGCCTTTCTCAGGGTAGCTCAGAGGGGGAACCTCCTGCTGCCAGGCTGCAGGTTGAAGATTGGGGAGCAATTCCATAACCTAGACCATAATGAGATTTCAAGACGGAGGGGGCGCTCCGCAATATAAATAGGTCAACACTTTTGTTCATTTTGCCCTGTTGAAACTTCGTTGCCATACCCACCCACCCCCACCCCTCAAAATGGGAAAAATTGTAAAAAAAAATGATAAATTGAGGCTTTGTGTGTGTGTCTTGTTTTAAACCAATATGATCTCAATTCTTTTGTGAGCTTTGAAAGTCCGTGCAGGAATTCCCCCCTCGCTGTAAATACCCAGAGTCCCGGCCTTATGGCATGTGATCTGTAATAAACTTCAAAAGGACACCTTTGACATTTTAGATAACTTGCAAATGATGATGCAGAGAGATCTTTTGCCACTACAAAGAAAGAACAAAAGAACCGACATGAAAGAGAAATCAATAAACATATGGCAATTAATAAAACATTTTCTATGAATACCCTACAAAGAGTTTTACAACGGTATAAAAACCCAACAGTTGTTTCAGTGTGGATTTAAGAAGTCTCAGCTGGTGTATTAAGACATCCGTGTTAGCGGCGCACGGGAAGGCACAGAAACACTGGGGCCAAGGCTGGACTTGTAAATCCATCAGAGGCCAAGGTACAGATCAGATGCGGAGATCGTCTGGAAAGGGGCCCGAGGAGTCAAGCGATGCCTTCAGTTTTGGGGGGCCTGCAAACGTGAGGCAGAGGGGGAGCATCTCTTTTCCACTGGTGAAGAAACCCATTTGGAAGTTGGGCTGGGGTCCCCTCAACCTCATCGGCTAAGCCAAGCCCCTGTAATGTTTTCAGAGATGGGCTCTGTGGCAGACCCTGGAGGCCACCAGCTTCTCCCTCTCCGATCTCCGCCATCCCCAGAGCCTGGGGCCAGGGTGGGATTCAAGAAATGAAGGAATTTACTAATCAGGAAGGCATGGGCCCTGACCAATCAGAACAGACTCGGCTATACAGAGCCATGGATTGTGAGCCCTGCTGAGTTCTCACCGCTGTGACTCCCTACCCTGTGTTTGATTCCTGCCTCTGATGCTTGCAGCTCACTGAGTGGCTTCTTTGGATGTCTTTGACCTCAGTTTCCCCTTCTATACAAAGGGGACAGTGCTCTCTGCCCATCCCTTCCTCCAGGCTTCTTGGATGCCCGTAGATATTAGTGTGAACCTCAGAGCTCTGTGCCCGTGCAAATGGATGGGGAGGAGAAGGTGGTCCACGCCTGGGTAGGCTGGGGCCTTGCAATTCACCTGCACCACGTCATCCTCCTCCAGGCAATACCAGGGTCTTCCGGCCCTTCCTGCATGTAAAAAGTTTCTGCTTGGCATCCATTGCAAACCAAACTGGGTGAACAACCCCTTCGAGGCTAGAGCTGGTGGCCCCTCCGGCACATCTTACCGGAAGCTGTGAAATGCAGGCAGGTGGCTGGGCTTCTCTGGAAGTTTGGAGAAGAGTTAAAACTGGACAGTCCATGTGACACACAGATAACAAGACAGAGAGACCAGAGGACAAGAGGAGGGCAGGAGAACAAGGCAGAGACGCAGAGACATGGGGGCTGAGATTACTCTGTACAATCTATTCTCACGCAAGGAGATGCATGCCTGTGTGTGTGCATGGGTGTGCTTGTATGCATGTGTCCGTGTGTCCGTGTGTGTGTGTGTGTGTGTGTGTGTGTGTTGTCTGAGAGAAGGAAAACAGCCTGCTTGAATAGAAAGGCCAAAAGTATTTGACCAGCTGGGCTCAAATCCTCCGTAATTGAGTTGAGGTTTTTTGTTTTTTGGGTTTTTTTAACATTGCTAGGACCTAATCTCTCCAGCTGCAAAAGGGCGGCCACATCACAAGCCTCCTAGGCTTTTCATAACAATTAAATCACACAATCATGATCTAAAGGGTCTAGGACCGGCCTCACTACACTGTTACTGTGAGTGATGTCATCTTAATGATGACAGGGCTGATGGGCTGCCCTCCCTTTGAATGGGAAGGTGGGTTGGCCCGGCTCTGGCCTCCCGCGTTCCTCCCTGACTTTCTGCCCCCAATCCAGGCTCTTTTGCTCACTTGTAACAGCACAGACTGTCCAGGTTGGAGGCCGTGCACTGCATCTGTCTCCGGATGGCAGCCTCCAGCTCCCACGCCCAGCCAGTGCCCCCTAATCCTCCATCACAAATAGTCCTTAGTCATCTAGCTCTGTCTTTCATGCTTTAAATCCAAGGACTCACGACTTCCCGAGATCTCCTTCTCTGTGCTGGACAGTTTTAAATGGCACACAGGTCTCCCTTGTCCTCGGCTGGGCTGAACTCTTTCTCCTTTGACTCAGGGGTTCTCAATCCTGGCTGCACGTTCAAACCAACTGGGATGAATCAGAAACTCTGAAGCAGGGCGCCTGGGTGGCTCAGTTGGTTAAGCGACTGCCTTCGGCTCAGGTCATGATCCTGGAGTCCCTGGATCGAGTCCTGCATCGGGCTCCCTGCTCGGCAGGGAGTCTGCTTCTCCCTCTGAGCCTCCCCCCTCTCATGTGCTTGCTCTCTCTCATTCTCGCTCTCTCAAATAAATAAATAAAATCTTAAAAAAAAAAAAAAAAGAAACTCTGAAGCAGAACCTCCAAGGAAAGGTCCAGGCATCACTATTTTCAAAGCTTGTGGGTGATTCTACTGTGCATCCAGCTGGAGAGCCGTTGTCAGGCCTGATGACCCGTTCCAGGGGTCTCCACCAGCGCAAGGAGACCTTCTCTCTGGGCAGGATCCCCAGCAGACTCAGGACAAGGTTCAGAATCAGCTCACGCTCTCCAACGCAGCAGGCCCAGCCTGAGGTACGGGGCAGTCCCGGAGGGCACTGATTTGCACAGTGCTCCCGCTGACCCTCGGTTTTCATGCCATGTGGGACGCTTGGTAGAAATATACATTCCCAGACGCTACTCAAACCTACTAAATCTGAGTCGGTGGTGGTAGGGCCCCAAGACGTGGCTTTTTTATCGAGCCCTTCCCCCACAGTGGGATTCTTTGCACATGAAAGTCCAAGAACTAATTCTGTAGGATTAAGAGCGATGGCCTGGATTCAGTAGATCCAACCTTGCCGTTTTCTATCACCTGAGCAAAGCACGTGACATCTTGTGCCTCTGTGTCTTCATCCGGAAAATAGGGTTAACCCTAACGACATTATCGGGTTTGATACAAAGCTTAAAGCCAATGAGTGTCAAGCACAGAGCCCAGGATATGGTTCCTATCCAGGGTTTAATATAGGGGCTGACCTATGTTAAGCTGTTAGGCTCTTCTCTCTCCTTGCATGACTTCTGAGTGCCTGTGAGCACCAGGGTGAGCGGAGGCTGCCCAGAATTTGAGGACAGGGGCAAAAACCAAGGGATTCCCCCTCTCCTTTTGGATCTGGGCAGAGTAACCAAGTGCATTTTACTGGACTGGGGACTCAGCTATAGATCTTGTCCCCAGGCAATGGTTCCTACAAGCCCCAGAGGGCAGGGACAGTGTTGGTCAGGGGAAGCCTGGACCAAGCCCACAGAGCCCCACAGCATCGCTCTCCTTCCCGGGGGCGGGGTAGAAGGGGGCATTAGCTCACTCCATCACATCACACAGGAGGCCTGGCCTCAAGGCAATGAAATCAATAGGAGACATGGGGACAGCAGGGCCAGCCCCCGATATCCTTTAGACTCACGGCAAACTTCAGACTTGCCAAAACGTTTCCCATTTTCCGAGTTCAGTAGAAGCGCTCCCAACCAACCTTCTAACCAGCACACCAGACACCACGATGATCCCTTTCTTCCTGAAATAGCCTGGCTCTTGCCCACTGAGGCTCAAATATCCCAGCTCGTACCTCGCTCTCCAGTGGGCCCACACATGCGTGCTCCCCAGAGCAGAGCGGGGTAAATCCATCCCCAGTGGGTTGAATTTATTCCCAACCTGTTTATATGCCAGGTATGCTTGTTCTTGTAACTAATTATATACTGGCATTAACTATTGTATAAGCCAATGAAATGGGAGGGCAGAACCACGGAGGTACATGCTTTGGAAAGTTCTCAGCAAAGGCAATTTTCTAGGAAATTGTGCTCTCAAATAAGGAGGGCACAAAATAGTGGGAGAAGGCCGTGGACGTGGTAAGTATCTAGAAGAGTCTGCATTCACATGGCTTCGGGTGGGCACTGAGCGCTTGCTCCACAATGAAGAGCATTAGAAATCCTCGCTGGAAGCCTATGGGTTTCATTCACCTAAGAATGATTACATGGGATTCCAGTGGGGAGGGTCGTGCTCAGAAGAACTGCCTTGGGGCGCCTGAGTGGCTCAGTTGGTTAAGCGACTGCCTTCGGCTCAGGTCATGATCCTGGAGTCCCGGGATCGAGTCCCGCATCGGGCTCCCTGCTCAGCAGGGGGTCTGCTTCTCCCTCTGCCCTCTTCCATCTCGTGCTCTCTGTCTCTCATTCTCTCTCTCAAATAAATAAATAAAATCTTTAAAAAAAAAAAAAAGAAGAACTGCCTTGGTCCTATAGCAAAAATAATAATAATAACAGGGGCATCTGAATGGCTCGGTCAGTTAAGCGTCTGCCTTCAGCTCAGGTCATGATCGCAGGGTCCTGGGCTCGAGCCTCAAGTCAGGCTCCCTGCTCAGCGGGGAGTCTGCTTCTCTGTCTCCCTCCACCCTTCCCCCCTGCTTGTGCACTCTCTCACTCAAATAAATAAAATCTTTAAAAAAAAAATAAAAGTTTAAAAAATCAATGACTACTCACCCATTTATCAAATTTAAGATAAGGTAAAATGCTTACAATAGATAAGTAGATATGATTTCTAGTGATTTCACCCTGTCCTTTTTTGCTTATTGGAATTACTGCCGAGCTTATCACTTGAGACAGTTCTGCTATTTCTCTTGAGGTCAGCAGGGCTCCGACTGCTAACCTGTTGTACAGGTGAGAACCCAGAGGCCAAGCAGCACAAAATGGTTTGTCAACAAGCCCAGGCTAATGCAGGTTCAACTGGATCCAGCTCCTCCGCCTGTGTGGGAGATGATTCTAAAATGGTTCCCAAGATTCCTGTCCCCCTGGTGTACTCACCCTGTCTAGCTCCTTCCTGTGATGAGGTTTCTAATCATGGTACCATGAGTTAACTAAAATGAGATTATCCTGGATGGGCCTGACCCAATCAGGTGATGGAGAGGGTCTTAGAGTCCTTTCTCCTGCTGGCCTTGATGAAGATGAAAGCTACCACGAACTCTACAGCTTCAAGGCACTGAATTCTGGCAACAACCTGAATGAGCTTGGAAAGGGACCTTGCGAATTAAATGAGATGCAGCCCCAGCCAGCACCTTGACAGGATCTAATGAGACCTCAGCTAACCCATGCCCAGCTTCCTGACTCACAGAAACTGTGAGATAGTCGATTTGTATTGTGTTAAGCTGATACATCTGTGGTCCTTTGTCACATAGCAATAGAAAACGAACACAGCCCCAGGGACACCAAAATACAGCAGTTCTCCCAGCTTTCCTGCCCAATGGAACTTTCCAGCCTTGGAAGACAGTGAGCCATCCTTGTGAGGATAAACTCATTCAAGGTGACTTCTTACTTCTGGAGTGATGTCTTGCTTTTATTCCAGGCAAATTAATTTCCCAGATGCAATTCAGTTTAAGTAAATTATTAGGAAGAAAGTCTCCTGCCTCCTTCCCACTCCAAGGGAAGGGCACTTGCATTAGCCTCTGTTTTTGAATTAAACATCAATAAAGTGGCCTGTAATTAGTGTTCCTTTGGATGGAGCTTTTGTAAATTTCATACTCTGTAAGATCCTCCTCTGCCTGATAAATTTACTTTTTCCAAGGTGGCCCGGCTCCTCGCACCCTCCTCTCAGACACAGACTCAACCTGTAATTGCCCGTCCCAGCTCAGTCCCTGGGCCCTGCTTTTAAAAATGAAAGTGCCTGAAAAGGAACCACTTGGAACCATTTATTAGCTGCTCTGGGTGTCGTCTTCTCCCTCCAGGGAGATGGGGAGGTCTCAGCCGTTCTCACCAGACTGCACAGCTAAGGCAGAGGCAAGCTTTCATTTATTCTGTGACTCCTGGTTCCCGGTGTAAGGCCTGGCAAGTCCTAGATGCACAGAAGATAACTGTAGAGGAAAGGCGGGGAGGAGGGGAGGGAAGGGGGAAGCAAAAGGAAGGAGGGAGGGCAGGGAGGAGGGGGATCAGGGAGGAGGAGGGCCGGGGAAGAGGGGAGTAAAGGAGAGGCAGGGAGGAGGAGGTTAGAGAGGAGGGGAGGCAGGGAGGAAGGAGGGCAGGGAGGAGGGGAGGCAGGTGACAGCTCTTCTGTTCTCACCTCACGTGTGTGGAGGCAAACGCGCAAAGCGCTCACGACCTGGGTCCCAGGTGCCCTAGCCATGTCCCATCCCACCCAAAGCTCACTGCAGACCTTCCTGGCCTCTCTTCCAGCTTATTGAATCTCTCTACCGGAGGGCTCTTTCCTGGCTGGAGGAGCCACATTCAGGACCCTGCAAGTGCCAAAGAGTTAATGCCAAAAGAGCAGCTCGCCGGGAATGAGCCATGAGAGTCCGTGGCTACGCTCTCCAGCTGTCCTGTCCAAGAGCAGGGTGGGTGACCCTGATGCACGTGCTACCATCTTCAGAAAGCCCCCAGAAGGAACGAGCCCGAGTTGCCCCAGCGGTGCCTTCTCAGTACTGCTCCCTTCCCTTCGTTGGATATCTCCTCCCCCCGCCTTTTTTTTTTGAAGATTTTTAAAAAATAATCTCTATACCCAATGTAAGGCTCGAACTCACAACCCCAAGATCAAGAGTCGCGTGCTCTTCCAACAGAGCCAGCCAGGCGTCCCCTCTGCCTTCCCTTCTCCTGCCCCATGGACTCCCCGGTCGCCTTGGCATCACCTCCCAAATAAACTTGCGCTTGCCTTGGCCAGGTCTCCTGTTGGGGGAGCCAAAGTAAAGGCCCCCTCCCACCTATCTCATGCTGGGGGCACATCACACACCTTGTCCCTGTTGAGCTCAGATAAGTCTTCAGATTCTTTCTCTGCCCAAAGCTCTGGGCAGCCGTAATTAATCTTCTCATGGAGCCGTGAGCCCTAAATCTAAAAATTCTGTCCCTGGACCTCCTCTCATGGGGTTGATGGCAACCACTGTCCCGCCCCAGGGCCATCACAGACCCCTCAATCACCGAGGGAAATGTAACACATCACACTTTCTGATAAAAGGCATCTAGTGTGGAAAACCCACAAGCAAGGACAACTCATAGCTATAAAGTATTTACTCTGCACCAGGCGCCGTCCTACGTACTTCACACAGAATAATATATTTTAATCCTTATGCTAACACTATGAGATAGATCTCTTCATCCTCATTTTTTACATGGGAAAACTGAGGCACAGAGAAGTCGAGTTACCTGTTAAGGGTCACACAGCTTGTCAGTGGTGGGACATGAATTCCACGTCAGGTTGTCATGAAACGGTCCCGCCTCTGCCAGTTAAGATACAAAATGCCAGGGGCGCCTGGGTGGCTCAGTCGGTTGAGTGTCTGCCCTCAGCTTGGGTCATGATCCCAGGGTCCTGGGATCGAGCCCCACATCGGGCTCCCCTCTCAGCGGGGAGTCTGCTCCTCCCTGTCCCTCTGCCTACAGCTCCCCCTGCTTGTGCTCCCCGTCATAAGTAAATAAAATCTTTAGGGAAAAAAAAGATACAAAATGCCATTCATCAGAGGGATGGAGCATTTTGGCTCATCCTAAATTATCAGACCACGCACCTGCCTCAAGCCCAGCGCAGCCCAGGAGGGCCTGGATTAGGGACGACGCCCGTCTCTCTGACTGAGTTGGGGACAGCTCAGAGGACCAGCACCACACAGGGTAACCCTCACACCAAGCCACTTCGCATCCAGCCAGGGTGGTAAGCCTCGCTCGCTTCCCCGACCCGTCCACGCAGCCCAGGCGCATCGCATCTGGGACGGCGCTCAGAGACCCCAAGTGCAGGGATGAGGAGCGTCTCCTGATGGGTCCAGAGTGCCTGGCTGGAAATGATCATGTCTATGCACCGCATGTCTATGCACAGCCTGGAGGCCTTCTTCCAGAAGGAAGCCCACTTGGTCACTTGCTGCTTTGTCTGTAAGCAGGAGGCAGAAAATGTGTTTCTGCATCTCAGATCTCCCCCCTGTCTCCCTCCAGCGCTGCTTCCGGGGAGCCCCTCACTGCCGGAGACAGGAGAGAGACGGAGAGTGCCCCGGCCGGGGCTCAGCAAGTGGGTGAACTAATTAAGTGCCCATCAGCTGCAGACCCACAGCTGCCTCCAGGGAGGGAGGGGCAGGGCCTGGCTTTCCCGACACCCGGGGGCTGGCTTCGGGAGGAAAGGGACCCCGGACCCCGGCTGGGCTCCCGTGGCAACAGCCGACACAGTGACTTCCAGAGATGAGCCCAAGCCAGGCAGGACACGTTACAACACAAAAATACACTCGCGGCTGCAGTTGGGAGTACTTTCCACGTGCTGGGCATGGCGTCGGGAGTTTTCCAAGTGCTCTCGCCCACGAGGGAGGCAGCGTGGTGCGGTAGTGAGAGCCTGCTTGGGTTCGGGTCCCGCCCGGCAGTGGCTGTGACCTTGACTAAGTAGATTCGCGGCTCTGAACTTGAGGTTGCTCATCTCAAAAATGAAGCAACTGGTAGGTCCTACTCTGAAGGGTTCTTCCCGAATGAGATGATGTATGTGAAGGAGTTCAGACGAAGTGGGAGCTATTCCTGCTGTCACTTTAACCCTCCCAGGGGTCCTGGGGGAGCTGTGATTTTATCCCCATTTTATAGAGATGGAAACTGAGGCACTTGAAGTGAGGCCTTCTGCCCCAAGTCAGTGCCCAGAGGTGCTGGGCTTGACCACTAGGCCTGCCTGCATCCTGGGAATATAGGCTTCTTTGTGGTGGCCTGGGGGCTGAGGGAAGAGGCCGAGCGTCTGAGGCCTCCCCAGTGCTGTGGGCAAGTGGAGGGGCAGCATGCTAGGTTTGATCATTAGTAGCTGTGAGTCGTTCCTGCTCAGTGATCTTCTAGTGGGTGAGGGCAGCTCAGCCCCTGGGAGCTCAGTAACATGCAGAATCACTCTGGTGACTCCTTTGGTCCTAGGTGCCTTGATACCCAGCTCCAGCACTAGTCCAGATAATGCCTTTGTAAAAGTTAGAGAACAGCTTCCAGACCTTCGGGAAGGATTCCTGGATGGATTTTAGCCCCCACTTGCCCCCTTGGCCATGAGACTTTCTGGCAGTGTGCAGCCTGCACAACCGCACATGGCAGCCATGAGGATGCCTGACATTCTACCCTCAGCCCCTTCTTCCTTGGAATGAGCAGGGTGGGCCTCTGGAGTACTTATAAGAAAGAGGTCATCCTTGGGTTGGGGTTGGGCACAGACAGATCTTACCCTGCATCCTGAGGAGCTTCACTCAAATGAGGCTCAGCATAGGCAGGGGCTAAGGCAGGAAGCAGCAAGGGGAGGGCACCTCTGCTCTCT